>NW_028125686.1:0-300094 GCF_965194825.1 Balaenoptera physalus | reverse complement strand
CTTCTCCGGGCCACGTAGTGTGAGCGCAGGTAGAGTGGCCCTCCATCTCATCCCAGTTTCCAGTGTAAGTTGTGCAAGGCAAACTCCCTGCTTGAACCCTGGGTGGGGTACGTCCACTCCAGAGAAAGATGGATGCTTGGGACCGAGGGCTTGTCTCTATGTAAATGTTCTGTGCATCAACTTCGCAGCTGTTCGCTCTAAGCGGGTCCCAAAGGCTTTTTGGAAGAGTTTCCTTCGAGGGTCAGAAACAGGAAATTAGCAGACAGCCCCACGGGGATGCCACCTCTCTCCAGCAACAACGCTGTCAGCCTCAGACACTTGGGTTCTCTTTGGTACATGAAAGAACACTATGCTTGGAAGCTTCTTCCATCCAGTTTGAGAGTCGCACGTCCACTTCCTCCTAGGACTCCAAGTGTTGCCTTGCCGTCACAATTTCCAATTCTTAGGCCTATGACGGCAGAGTGTCTGGCAGTTCTCAAAGAGACCTTAGGAATGGTGGCTTTTGGCTCCTTCCACTGACAAACCAGCTCCTCCAGATCCTGTGTCGTTTGGCATTTCATGTCAGAATCTCTCTGGGCCCCTTCATTCCTCCTCCAGGAAGTAAGACACAAACGGCATTGCCCTAAAGGGAAGAAGCCTTCTGAGACCAGCAGAGAGGCAGTCTCTCCCACTCAGCATTCCCCCATGGCTGAGCCCAGGGTATGGGACCGAGAGAGGGAGAAAGACAGCCGTGACCCCGAGCTTTTCCACAACGTAGTATAGGCCTCACCCTCAAGCTCACGTCAATTGCCTAGAAAAAACAGCAGGCCTCGGTCTGCTTTCCTGTGGCTGGGAAACTTTGCTTTCATTCCTTAGGTGGCACATTGGCTCAGGACTGCCCTACCCGAAGCACTCACGGTGTGCCAGCCCTATTTGTTGAGATCAGCCCTTCTGGCTCTCTCTCGAATGCACCTACTGGAAAAGAGCCGTTTAGAATCTTAGGACCGTGGGAGCTTTCCCTAGTCTCCACCAGAACAGCACTCTGAGGAGCTGCTGACGTTTGGTAGCAAAATCTTCTCTCCTGAAGAGAAACATTTCGTTGTAAGTGGGTTCCATCAGCCTTGCCATATTTTCTCAGCTGGCTATGATGGAGGGCAGTCAGTTGGCAGACTCACCTGAGGCCCTCCTTCCCAGACTGTGATACAGACAAGCCGCCTACTTCTGCCCAAAGGGACCGCTTATGGTAGGTAAAAACCCTGTGTTGGAAAGTTCCTGCCTAACCCTCGCCCAAGCACAAGCATGTTGGTCATTGGTCAAAGACTTTCCCCACAAGTTTAACACGTTTGCTCCCCTCTATCCTCCCATGACCGAGTTTACCTAGCTAGGACTCACACTTCAGAACAGGTATTCAGGGTGCTGGTGACTGTAAGTTGTTTCACCAGGCAGCCCAAATCCAGTACAGCCACTTGCATTTTCCAGGGGCAGAGCAAATGGTGTCACCTTACAGGCCTCCAATCTGGGAGGGGCAACATACAATTTCTGAATGGGAAAGAAGCCCATGCCTTCCGTGTGAAAGGCCGCTATGCCTCTTTGCTTCGGCAGCCCAGGGATAGCGTCAGCTCTGAAATGCCTCCAAAGGAGCAGACTCAGGGAACCTTTGAAGCACAGAGCAGGTGCGGCCCAGAACGAGGACTGCTCTTTGGCTGAGAACACCCACTGCCCTGCGCTTACTTTGGGCACACACGTGTAGAGGAAGGGTGTTGAATTCTCCTGCGTGATAACTTCTCCGGGCCACGTAGTGTGAGCGCAGGTAGAGTGGCCCTCCATCTCATCCCAGTTTCCAGTGTAAGTTGTGCAAGGCAAACTCCCTGCTTGAACCCTGGGTGGGGTACGTCCCCTCCAGAGAAAGATGGATGCTTGGGACCCAGGGCTTGTCTCTATGTAAATGTTCTGTGCATCAACTTCGCAGCTGTTCGCTCTAAGCGGGTCCCAAAGGCTTTTTGGAAGAGTTTCCTTCGAGGGTCAGAAACAGGAAATTAGCAGACAGGCCCACGGGGATGCCACCTCTCTCCAGCAACAACGCTGTCAGCCTCAGACACTTGGGTTCTCTTTGGTACATGAACGAACACTATGCTTGGAAGCTTCTTCCATCCAGTTTGAGAGTCGCACGTCCACTTCCTCCTAGGACTCCAAGTGTTGCCTTGCCGTCACAATTTCCAATTCTTAGGCCTATGACGGCAGAGTGTCTGGCAGTTCTCAAAGAGACCTTAGGAATGGTGGCTTTTGGCTCCTTCCACTGACAAACCAGCTCCTCCAGATCCTGTGTCGTTTGGCATTTCATGTCAGAATCTCTCTGGGCCCCTTCATTCCTCCTCCAGGAAGTAAGACACAAACGGCATTGCCCTAAAGGGAAGAAGCCTTCTGAGACCAGCAGAGAGGCAGTCTCTCCCACTCAGCATTCCCCCATGGCTGAGCCCAGGGTATGGGACCGAGAGAGGGAGAAAGACAGCCGTGACCCCGAGCTTTTCCACAACGTAGTATAGGCCTCACCCTCAAGCTCACGTCAATTGCCTAGAGAAAACAGCAGGCCTCGGTCTGCTTTCCTGTGGCTGGGAAACTTTGCTTTCATTCCTTAGGTGGCACATTGGCTCAGGACTGCCCTACCCGAAGCACTCACGGTGTGCCAGCCCTATTTGTTGAGATCAGCCCTTCTGGCTCTCTCTCGAATGCACCTACTGGAAAAGAGCCGTTTAGAATCTTAGGACCGTGGGAGCTTTCCCTAGTCTCCACCAGAACAGCACTCTGAGGAGCTGCTGACGTTTGGTAGCAAAATCTCCTCTCCTGAAGAGAAACATTTCGTTGTAAGTGGGTTCCATCAGCCTTGCCATATTTTCTCAGCTGGCTATGATGGAGGGCAGTCAGTTGGCAGACTCACCTGAGGCCCTCCTTCCCAGACTGTGATACAGACAAGCCGCCTGCTTCTGCCCAAAGGGACCGCTTATGGTAGGTAAAAACCCTGTGTTGGAAAGTTCCTGCCTAACCCTCGCCCAAGCACAAGCATGTTGGTCATTGGTCAAAGACTTTCCCCACAAGTTTAACACGTTTGCTCCCCTCTAGCTTCCCATGACCGAGTTTACCTAGCTAGGACTCACACTTCAGAACAGGTATTCAGGGTGCTGGTGACTGTAAGTTGTTTCACCAGGCAGCCCAAATCCAGTACAGCCACTTGCATTTTCCAGGGGCAGAGCAAATGGTGTCACCTTACAGGCCTCCAGCCTGGGAGGGGCAACATACAATTTCTGAATGGGAAACAAGCCCATGCCTTCCGTGTGAAAGGCCGCTATGCCTCTTTGCTTCGGCAGCCCAGGGATAGCGTCAGCTCTGAAATGCCTCCAAAGGAGCAGACTCAGGGAACCTTTGAAGCACAGAGCAGGTGCGGCCCAGAACGAGGACTGCTCTTGGGCTGAGAACACCCACTGCCCTGCGCTTACTTTGGGCACACACGTGTAGAGGAAGGGTGTTGAATTCTCCTGCGTGTTAACTTCTCCGGGCCACGTAGTGTGAGCGCAGGTAGAGTGGCCCTCCATCTCATCCCAGTTTCCAGTGTAAGTTGTGCAAGGCAAACTCCCTGCTTGAACCCTGGGTGGGGTACGTCCCCTCCAGAGAAAGATGGATGCTTGGGACCGAGGGCTTGTCTCTATGTAAATGTTCTGTGCATCAACTTCGCAGCTGTTCGCTCTAAGCGGGTCCCAAAGGCTTTTTGGAAGAGTTTCCTTCGAGGGTCAGAAACAGGAAATTAGCAGACAGCCCCACGGGGATGCCACCTCTCTCCAGCAACAACGCTGTCAGCCTCAGACACTTGGGTTCTCTTTGGTACATGAAAGAACACTATGCTTGGAAGCTTCTTCCATCCAGTTTGAGAGTCGCACGTCCACTTCCTCCTAGGACTCCAAGTGTTGCCTTGCCGTCACAATTTCCAATTCTTAGGCCTATGACGGCAGAGTGTCTGGCAGTTCTCAAAGAGACCTTAGGAATGGTGGCTTTTGGCTCCTTCCACTGACAAACCAGCTCCTCCAGATCCTGTGTCGTTTGGCATTTCATGTCAGAATCTCTCTGGGCCCCTTCATTCCTCCTCCAGGAAGTAAGACACAAACGGCATTGCCCTAAAGGGAAGAAGCCTTCTGAGACCAGCAGAGAGGCAGTCTCTCCCACTCAGCATTCCCCCATGGCTGAGCCCAGGGTATGGGACCGAGAGAGGGAGAAAGACAGCCGTGACCCCGAGCTTTTCCACAACGTAGTATAGGCCTCACCCTCAAGCTCACGTCAATTGCCTAGAAAAAACAGCAGGCCTCGGTCTGCTTTCCTGTGGCTGGGAAACTTTGCTTTCATTCCTTAGGTGGCACATTGGCTCAGGACTGCCCTACCCGAAGCACTCACGGTGTGCCAGCCCTATTTGTTGAGATCAGCCCTTCTGGCTCTCTCTCGAATGCACCTACTGGAAAAGAGCCGTTTAGAATCTTAGGACCGTGGGAGCTTTCCCTAGTCTCCACCAGAACAGCACTCTGAGGAGCTGCTGACGTTTGGTAGCAAAATCTTCTCTCCTGAAGAGAAACATTTCGTTGTAAGTGGGTTCCATCAGCCTTGCCATATTTTCTCAGCTGGCTATGATGGAGGGCAGTCAGTTGGCAGACTCACCTGAGGCCCTCCTTCCCAGACTGTGATACAGACAAGCCGCCTGCTTCTGCCCAAAGGGACCGCTTATGGTAGGTAAAAACCCTGTGTTGGAAAGTTCCTGCCTAACCCTCGCCCAAGCACAAGCATGTTGGTCATTTGTCAAAGACTTTCCCCACAAGTTTAACACGTTTGCTCCCCTCTAGCCTCCCATGACCGAGTTTACCTAGCTAGGACTCACACTTCAGAACAGGTATTCAGGGTGCTGGTGACTGTAAGTTGTTTCACCAGGCAGCCCAAATCCAGTACAGCCACTTGCATTTTCCAGGGGCAGAGCAAATGGTGTCACCTTACAGGCCTCCAGCCTGGGAGGGGCAACATACAATTTCTGAATGGGAAACAAGCCCATGCCTTCCGTGTGAAAGGCCGCTATGCCTCTTTGCTTCGGCAGCCCAGGGATAGCGTCAGCTCTGAAATGCCTCCAAAGGAGCAGACTCAGGGAACCTTTGAAGCACAGAGCAGGTGCGGCCCAGAACGAGGACTGCTCTTGGGCTGAGAACACCCACTGCCCTGCGCTTACTTTGGGCACACACGTGTAGAGGAAGGGTGTTGAATTCTCCTGCGTGTTAACTTCTCCGGGCCACGTAGTGTGAGCGCAGGTAGAGTGGCCCTCCATCTCATCCCAGTTTCCAGTGTAAGTTGTGCAAGGCAAACTCCCTGCTTGAACCCTGGGTGGGGTACGTCCACTCCAGAGAAAGATGGATGCTTGGGACCCAGGGCTTGTCTCTATGTAAATGTTCTGTGCATCAACTTCGCAGCTGTTCGCTCTAAGCGGGTACCAAAGGCTTTTTGGAAGAGTTTCCTTCGAGGGTCAGAAACAGGAAATTAGCAGACAGGCCCACGGGGATGCCACCTCTCTCCAGCAACAACGCTGTCAGCCTCAGACACTTGGGTTCTCTTTGGTACATGAAAGAACACTATGCTTGGAAGCTTCTTCCATCCAGTTTGAGAGTCGCACGTCCACTTCCTCCTAGGACTCCAAGTGTTGCCTTGCCGTCACAATTTCCAATTCTTAGGCCTATGACGGCAGAGTGTCTGGCAGTTCTCAAAGAGACCTTAGGAATGGTGGCTTTTGGCTCCTTCCACTGACAAACCAGCTCCTCCAGATCCTGTGTCGTTTGGCATTTCATGTCAGAATCTCTCTGGGCCCCTTCATTTCTCCTCCAGGAAGTAAGACACAAACGGCATTGCCCTAAAGGGAAGAAGCCTTCTGAGACCAGCAGAGAGGCAGTCTCTCCCACTCAGCATTCCCCCATGGCTGAGCCCAGGGTATGGGACCGAGAGAGGGAGAAAGACAGCCGTGACCCCGAGCTTTTCCACAACGTAGTATAGGCCTCACCCTCAAGCTCACGTCAATTGCCTAGAGAAAACAGCAGGCCTCGGTCTGCTTTCCTGTGGCTGGGAAACTTTGCTTTCATTCCTTAGGTGGCACATTGGCTCAGGACTGCCCTACCCGAAGCACTCACGGTGTGCCAGCCCTATTTGTTGAGATCAGCCCTTCTGGCTCTCTCTCGAATGCACCTACTGGAAAAGAGCCGTTTAGAATCTTAGGACCGTGGGAGCTTTCCCTAGTCTCCACCAGAACAGCACTCTGAGGAGCTGCTGACGTTTGGTAGCAAAATCTCCTCTCCTGAAGAGAAACATTTCGTTGTAAGTGGGTTCCATCAGCCTTGCCATATTTTCTCAGCTGGCTATGATGGAGGGCAGTCAGTTGGCAGACTCACCTGAGGCCCTCCTTCCCAGACTGTGATACAGACAAGCCGCCTGCTTCTGCCCAAAGGGACCGCTTATGGTAGGTAAAAACCCTGTGTTGGAAAGTTCCTGCCTAACCCTCGCCCAAGCACAAGCATGTTGGTCATTGGTCAAAGACTTTCCCCACAAGTTTAACACGTTTGCTCCCCTCTAGCTTCCCATGACCGAGTTTACCTAGCTAGGACTCACACTTCAGAACAGGTATTCAGGGTGCTGGTGACTGTAAGTTGTTTCACCAGGCAGCCCAAATCCAGTACAGCCACTTGCATTTTCCAGGGGCAGAGCAAATGGTGTCACCTTACAGGCCTCCAGCCTGGGAGGGGCAACATACAATTTCTGAATGGGAAACAAGCCCATGCCTTCCGTGTGAAAGGCCGCTATGCCTCTTTGCTTCGGCAGCCCAGGGATAGCGTCAGCTCTGAAATGCCTCCAAAGGAGCAGACTCAGGGAACCTTTGAAGCACAGAGCAGGTGCGGCCCAGAACGAGGACTGCTCTTGGGCTGAGAACACCCACTGCCCTGCGCTTACTTTGGGCACACACGTGTAGAGGAAGGGTGTTGAATTCTCCTGCGTGTTAACTTCTCCGGGCCACGTAGTGTGAGCGCAGGTAGAGTGGCCCTCCATCTCATCCCAGTTTCCAGTGTAAGTTGTGCAAGGCAAACTCCCTGCTTGAACCCTGGGTGGGGTACGTCCACTCCAGAGAAAGATGGATGCTTGGGACCGAGGGCTTGTCTCTATGTAAATGTTCTGTGCATCAACTTCGCAGCTGTTCGCTCTAAGCGGGTCCCAAAGGCTTTTTGGAAGAGTTTCCTTCGAGGGTCAGAAACAGGAAATTAGCAGACAGCCCCACGGGGATGCCACCTCTCTCCAGCAACAACGCTGTCAGCCTCAGACACTTGGGTTCTCTTTGGTACATGAAAGAACACTATGCTTGGAAGCTTCTTCCATCCAGTTTGAGAGTCGCACGTCCACTTCCTCCTAGGACTCCAAGTGTTGCCTTGCCGTCACAATTTCCAATTCTTAGGCCTATGACGGCAGAGTGTCTGGCAGTTCTCAAAGAGACCTTAGGAATGGTGGCTTTTGGCTCCTTCCACTGACAAACCAGCTCCTCCAGATCCTGTGTCGTTTGGCATTTCATGTCAGAATCTCTCTGGGCCCCTTCATTCCTCCTCCAGGAAGTAAGACACAAACGGCATTGCCCTAAAGGGAAGAAGCCTTCTGAGACCAGCAGAGAGGCAGTCTCTCCCACTCAGCATTCCCCCATGGCTGAGCCCAGGGTATGGGACCGAGAGAGGGAGAAAGACAGCCGTGACCCCGAGCTTTTCCACAACGTAGTATAGGCCTCACCCTCAAGCTCACGTCAATTGCCTAGAAAAAACAGCAGGCCTCGGTCTGCTTTCCTGTGGCTGGGAAACTTTGCTTTCATTCCTTAGGTGGCACATTGGCTCAGGACTGCCCTACCCGAAGCACTCACGGTGTGCCAGCCCTATTTGTTGAGATCAGCCCTTCTGGCTCTCTCTCGAATGCACCTACTGGAAAAGAGCCGTTTAGAATCTTAGGACCGTGGGAGCTTTCCCTAGTCTCCACCAGAACAGCACTCTGAGGAGCTGCTGACGTTTGGTAGCAAAATCTTCTCTCCTGAAGAGAAACATTTCGTTGTAAGTGGGTTCCATCAGCCTTGCCATATTTTCTCAGCTGGCTATGATGGAGGGCAGTCAGTTGGCAGACTCACCTGAGGCCCTCCTTCCCAGACTGTGATACAGACAAGCCGCCTACTTCTGCCCAAAGGGACCGCTTATGGTAGGTAAAAACCCTGTGTTGGAAAGTTCCTGCCTAACCCTCGCCCAAGCACAAGCATGTTGGTCATTGGTCAAAGACTTTCCCCACAAGTTTAACACGTTTGCTCCCCTCTATCCTCCCATGACCGAGTTTACCTAGCTAGGACTCACACTTCAGAACAGGTATTCAGGGTGCTGGTGACTGTAAGTTGTTTCACCAGGCAGCCCAAATCCAGTACAGCCACTTGCATTTTCCAGGGGCAGAGCAAATGGTGTCACCTTACAGGCCTCCAGCCTGGGAGGGGCAACATACAATTTCTGAATGGGAAACAAGCCCATGCCTTCCGTGTGAAAGGCCGCTATGCCTCTTTGCTTCGGCAGCCCAGGGATAGCGTCAGCTCTGAAATGCCTCCAAAGGAGCAGACTCAGGGAACCTTTGAAGCACAGAGCAGGTGCGGCCCAGAACGAGGACTGGTCTTGGGCTGAGAACACCCACTGCCCTGCGCTTACTTTGGGCACACACGTGTAGAGGAAGGGTGTTGAATTCTCCTGCGTGTTAACTTCTCCGGGCCACGTAGTGTGAGCGCAGGTAGAGTGGCCCTCCATCTCATCCCAGTTTCCAGTGTAAGTTGTGCAAGGCAAACTCCCTGCTTGAACCCTGGGTGGGGTACGTCCACTCCAGAGAAAGATGGATGCTTGGGACCGAGGGCTTGTCTCTATGTAAATGTTCTGTGCATCAACTTCGCAGCTGTTCGCTCTAAGCGGGTCCCAAAGGCTTTTTGGAAGAGTTTCCTTCGAGGGTCAGAAACAGGAAATTAGCAGACAGCCCCACGGGGATGCCACCTCTCTCCAGCAACAACGCTGTCAGCCTCAGACACTTGGGTTCTCTTTGGTACATGAAAGAACACTATGCTTGGAAGCTTCTTCCATCCAGTTTGAGAGTCGCACGTCCACTTCCTCCTAGGACTCCAAGTGTTGCCTTGCCGTCACAATTTCCAATTCTTAGGCCTATGACGGCAGAGTGTCTGGCAGTTCTCAAAGAGACCTTAGGAATGGTGGCTTTTGGCTCCTTCCACTGACAAACCAGCTCCTCCAGATCCTGTGTCGTTTGGCATTTCATGTCAGAATCTCTCTGGGCCCCTTCATTCCTCCTCCAGGAAGTAAGACACAAACGGCATTGCCCTAAAGGGAAGAAGCCTTCTGAGACCAGCAGAGAGGCAGTCTCTCCCACTCAGCATTCCCCCATGGCTGAGCCCAGGGTATGGGACCGAGAGAGGGAGAAAGACAGCCGTGACCCCGAGCTTTTCCACAACGTAGTATAGGCCTCACCCTCAAGCTCACGTCAATTGCCTAGAAAAAACAGCAGGCCTCGGTCTGCTTTCCTGTGGCTGGGAAACTTTGCTTTCATTCCTTAGGTGGCACATTGGCTCAGGACTGCCCTACCCGAAGCACTCACGGTGTGCCAGCCCTATTTGTTGAGATCAGCCCTTCTGGCTCTCTCTCGAATGCACCTACTGGAAAAGAGCCGTTTAGAATCTTAGGACCGTGGGAGCTTTCCCTAGTCTCCACCAGAACAGCACTCTGAGGAGCTGCTGACGTTTGGTAGCAAAATCTTCTCTCCTGAAGAGAAACATTTCGTTGTAAGTGGGTTCCATCAGCCTTGCCATATTTTCTCAGCTGGCTATGATGGAGGGCAGTCAGTTGGCAGACTCACCTGAGGCCCTCCTTCCCAGACTGTGATACAGACAAGCCGCCTACTTCTGCCCAAAGGGACCGCTTATGGTAGGTAAAAACCCTGTGTTGGAAAGTTCCTGCCTAACCCTCGCCCAAGCACAAGCATGTTGGTCATTGGTCAAAGACTTTCCCCACAAGTTTAACACGTTTGCTCCCCTCTATCCTCCCATGACCGAGTTTACCTAGCTAGGACTCACACTTCAGAACAGGTATTCAGGGTGCTGGTGACTGTAAGTTGTTTCACCAGGCAGCCCAAATCCAGTACAGCCACTTGCATTTTCCAGGGGCAGAGCAAATGGTGTCACCTTACAGGCCTCCAATCTGGGAGGGGCAACATACAATTTCTGAATGGGAAAGAAGCCCATGCCTTCCGTGTGAAAGGCCGCTATGCCTCTTTGCTTCGGCAGCCCAGGGATAGCGTCAGCTCTGAAATGCCTCCAAAGGAGCAGACTCAGGGAACCTTTGAAGCACAGAGCAGGTGCGGCCCAGAACGAGGACTGCTCTTTGGCTGAGAACACCCACTGCCCTGCGCTTACTTTGGGCACACACGTGTAGAGGAAGGGTGTTGAATTCTCCTGCGTGATAACTTCTCCGGGCCACGTAGTGTGAGCGCAGGTAGAGTGGCCCTCCATCTCATCCCAGTTTCCAGTGTAAGTTGTGCAAGGCAAACTCCCTGCTTGAACCCTGGGTGGGGTACGTCCCCTCCAGAGAAAGATGGATGCTTGGGACCCAGGGCTTGTCTCTATGTAAATGTTCTGTGCATCAACTTCGCAGCTGTTCGCTCTAAGCGGGTCCCAAAGGCTTTTTGGAAGAGTTTCCTTCGAGGGTCAGAAACAGGAAATTAGCAGACAGGCCCACGGGGATGCCACCTCTCTCCAGCAACAACGCTGTCAGCCTCAGACACTTGGGTTCTCTTTGGTACATGAACGAACACTATGCTTGGAAGCTTCTTCCATCCAGTTTGAGAGTCGCACGTCCACTTCCTCCTAGGACTCCAAGTGTTGCCTTGCCGTCACAATTTCCAATTCTTAGGCCTATGACGGCAGAGTGTCTGGCAGTTCTCAAAGAGACCTTAGGAATGGTGGCTTTTGGCTCCTTCCACTGACAAACCAGCTCCTCCAGATCCTGTGTCGTTTGGCATTTCATGTCAGAATCTCTCTGGGCCCCTTCATTCCTCCTCCAGGAAGTAAGACACAAACGGCATTGCCCTAAAGGGAAGAAGCCTTCTGAGACCAGCAGAGAGGCAGTCTCTCCCACTCAGCATTCCCCCATGGCTGAGCCCAGGGTATGGGACCGAGAGAGGGAGAAAGACAGCCGTGACCCCGAGCTTTTCCACAACGTAGTATAGGCCTCACCCTCAAGCTCACGTCAATTGCCTAGAGAAAACAGCAGGCCTCGGTCTGCTTTCCTGTGGCTGGGAAACTTTGCTTTCATTCCTTAGGTGGCACATTGGCTCAGGACTGCCCTACCCGAAGCACTCACGGTGTGCCAGCCCTATTTGTTGAGATCAGCCCTTCTGGCTCTCTCTCGAATGCACGTACTGGAAAAGAGCCGTTTAGAATCTTAGGACCGTGGGAGCTTTCCCTAGTCTCCACCAGAACAGCACTCTGAGGAGCTGCTGACGTTTGGTAACAAAATCTCCTCTCCTGAAGAGAAACATTTCGTTGTAAGTGGGTTCCATCAGCCTTGCCATATTTTCTCAGCTGGCTATGATGGAGGGCAGTCAGTTGGCAGACTCACCTGAGGCCCTCCTTCCCAGACTGTGATACAGACAAGCCGCCTGCTTCTGCCCAAAGGGACCGCTTATGGTAGGTAAAAACCCGGTGTTGGAAAGTTCCTGCCTAACCCTCGCCCAAGCACAAGCATATTGGTCATTGGTCAAAACTTTCCCCACAAGTTTAACACGTTTGCTCCCCTCTAGCCTCCCAAGGCCGAGTTTACCTAGCTAGGACTCACACTTCAGGAAAGGTACTCAGGGTGCTGGTGACTGCAAGTTGTTTCACCAGGCAGCCCAAATCCAGTACAGCCACTTGCATTTTCCTGGGGCAGAGCAAATGGTGTCACCTTACACGCCTCCAGCCTGGGAGGGGCAACATACAATTTCTGAATGGGAAACAAGCCCATGCCTTCCGTGTGAAAGGCCGCTATGCCTCTTTGCTTCGGCAGCCCAGGGATAGCTTCAGCTCTGAAATGCCTCCAAAGGAGCAGACTCAGGGAACCTTTCAAGCACAGAGCAGGTGCGGCCCAGAACGAGGACTGCTCTTGGGCTGAGAACACCCACTGCCCTGCGCTTCCTTTGGGCACACACGTGTAGAGGAAGGGTGTTGAATTCTCCTGCGTGATAACTTCTCCGGGCCACGTTGTGTGAGCGCAGGTAGAGTGGCCCTCCATCTCATCCCAGTTTCCAGTGTAAGTTGTGCAAGGCAAACTCCCTGCTTGAACCCTGGGTGGGGTACGTCCCCTCCAGAGAAAGATGGATGCTTGGGACCCAGGGCTTGTCTCTATGTAAATGTTCTGTGCATCAACTTCGCAGCTGTTCGCTCTAAGCGGGTCCCAAAGTCTTTTTGGAAGAGTTTCCTTCGAGGGTCAGAAACAGGAAATTAGCAGACAGGCCCACGGGGATGCCACCTCTCTCCAGCAACAACGCTATCAGCCTCAGACACTTGGGTTCTCTTTGGTACATGAAAGAACACTATGCTTGGAAGCTTCTTCCATCCAGTTTGAGAGTCGCACCTCCACTGCCTCCTAGGACTCCAAGTGTTGCCTTGCCGTCACAATTTCCAATTCTTAGGCCTATGACGGCAGAGTGTCTGGCAGTTCTCAAAGAGACCTTAGGAATGGTGGCTTTTGGCTCCTTAAACTGACAAACCAGCTCCTCCAGATCCTGTGTCGTTTGGCATTTCATGTCAGAATCTCTCTGGGGGCCTTCATTCCTCCTCCAGGAAGTAAGACACAAAAGGAATTGCCCTAAAGGGAAGAAGCCTTCTGAGACCAGCAGAGAGGCAGTCTCTCCCACTCAGCATTCCCCCATGGCTGAGCCCAGGGTATGGGACCGAGAGAGGGAGAAAGACAGCCGTGACCCCGAGCTTTTCCACAAGGTAGTATAGGCCTCACCCTCAAGCTCACGTCAATTGCAAAGAGAAAACAGCAGGCCTCGGTCTGCTTTCCTGTGGCTGGGAAACTTTGCTTTCATTCCTTAGGTGGCACATTGGCTCAGGACTGCCCTACCCGAAGCACTCACGGTGTGCCAGCCCTATTTGTTGAGATCAGCCCTTCTGGCTCTCTCTCGAATGCACCTACTGGAAAAGAGCCGTTTAGAATCTTAGGACCGTGGGAGCTTTCCCTAGTCTCCACCAGAACAGCACTCTGAGGAGCTGCTGACGTTTGGTAGCAAAATCTCCTCTCCTGAAGAGAAACATTTCGTTGTAAGTGGGTTCCATCAGCCTTGCCATATTTTCTCAGCTGGCTATGATGGAGGGCAGTCAGTTGGCAGACTCACCTGAGGCCCTCCTTCCCAGACTGTGATACAGACAAGCCGCCTGCTTCTGCCCAAAGGGACGGCTTATGGTAAGGTAAAAACCCGGTGTTGGAAAGTTCCTGCCTAACCCTCGCCCAAGCACAAGCATATTGGTCATTGGTCAAAACTTTCCCCACAAGTTTAACACGTTTGCTCCCCTCTAGCCTCCCAAGGCCGAGTTTACCTAGCTAGGACTCACACTTCAGGAAAGGTACTCAGGGTGCTGGTGACTGAAAGTTGTTTCACCAGGCAGCCCAAATCCAGTACAGCCACTTGCATTTTCCTGTGGCAGAGCAAATGGTGTCACCTTAGACGCCTCCAGCCTGGGAGGGGCAACATACAATTTCTGAATGGGAAACAAGCCCATGCCTTCCGTGTGAAAGGCCGCTATGCCTCTTTGCTTCGGCAGCCCAGGGATAGCGTCAGCTCTGAAATGCCTCCAAAGGAGCAGACTCACGGAACCTTTGAAGCACAGAGCAGGTGCGGCCCAGAACGAGGACTGCTCTTGGGCTGAGAACACCCACTGCCCTGCGCTTACTTTGGGCACACACGTGTAGAGGAAGGGTGTTGAATTCTCCTGCGTGTTAACTTCTCCGGGCCACGTAGTGTGAGCGCAGGTAGAGTGGCCCTCCATCTCATCCCAGTTTCCAGTGTAAGTTGTGCAAGGCAAACTCCCTGCTTGAACCCTGGGTGGGGTACGTCCCCTCCAGAGAAAGATGGATGCTTGGGACCCAGGGCTAGTCTCTATGTAAATGTTCTGTGCATCAACTTCGCAGCTGTTCGCTCTAAGCGGGTCCCAAAGGCTTTTTGGAAGAGTTTCCTTCGAGGGTCAGAAACAGGAAATTAGCAGACAGGCCCACGGGGATGCCACCTCTCTCCAGCAACAACGCTGTCAGCCTCAGACACTTGGGTTCTCTTTGGTACATGAAAGAACACTATGCTTGGAAGCTTCTTCCATCCAGTTTGAGAGTCGCACGTCCACTTCCTCCTAGGACTCCAAGTGTTGCCTTGCCGTCACAATTTCCAATTCTTAGGCCTATGACGGCAGAGTGTCTGGCAGTTCTCAAAGAGACCTTAGGAAAGGTGGCTTTTGGCTCCTTCCACTGACAAACCAGCTCCTCCAGATCCTGTGTCGTTTGGCATTTCATGTCAGAATCTCTCTGGGCCCCTTCATTCCTCCTCCAGGAAGTAAGACACAAACGGCATTGCCCTAAAGGGAAGAAGCCTTCTGAGACCAGCAGAGAGGCAGTCTCTCCCACTCAGCATTCCCCCATGGCTGAGCCCAGGGTATGGGACCGAGAGAGGGAGAAAGACAGCCGTGACCCCGAGCTTTTCCACAACGTAGTATAGGCCTCACCCTCAAGCTCACGTCAATTGCCTAGAGAAAACAGCAGGCCTCGGTCTGCTTTCCTGTGGCTGGGAAACTTTGCTTTCATTCCTTAGGTGGCACATTGGCTCAGGACTGCCCTACCCGAAGCACTCACGGTGTGCCAGCCCTATTTGTTGAGATCAGCCCTTCTGGCTCTCTCTCGAATGCACCTACTGGAAAAGAGCCGTTTAGAATCTTAGGACCGTGGGAGCTTTCCCTAGTCTCCACCAGAACAGCACTCTGAGGAGCTGCTGACGTTTGGTAGCAAAATCTCCTCTCCTGAAGAGAAACATTTCGTTGTAAGTGGGTTCCATCAGCCTTGCCATATTTTCTCAGCTGGCTATGATGGAGGGCAGTCAGTTGGCAGACTCACCTGAGGCCCTCCTTCCCAGACTGTGATACAGACAAGCCGCCTGCTTCTGCCCAAAGGGACCGCTTATGGTAGGTAAAAACCCGGTGTTGGAAAGTTCCTGCCTAACCCTCGCCCAAGCACAAGCATGTTGGTCATTGGTCAAAACTTTCCCCACAAGTTTAACACGTTTGCTCCCCTCTAGCCTCCCAAGGCCGAGTTTACCTAGCTAGGACTCACACTTCAGGAAAGGTACTCAGGGTGCTGGTGACTGCAAGTTGTTTCACCAGGCAGCCCAAATCCAGTACAGCCACTTGCATTTTCCTGGGGCAGAGCAAATGGTGTCACCTTACACGCCTCCAGCCTGGGAGGGGCAACATACAATTTCTGAATGGGAAACAAGCCCATGCCTTCCGTGTGAAAGGCCGCTATGCCTCTTTGCTTCGGCAGCCCAGGGATAGCGTCAGCTCTGAAATGCCTCCAAAGGAGCAGACTCAGGGAACCTTTGAAGCACAGAGCAGGTGCGGCCCAGAACGAGGACTGCTCTTGGGCTGAGAACACCCACTGCCCTGCGCTTACTTTGGGCACACACGTGTAGAGGAAGGGTGTTGAATTCTCCTGCGTGTTAACTTCTCCGGGCCACGTAGTGTGAGCGCAGGTAGAGTGGCCCTCCATCTCATCCCAGTTTCCAGTGTAAGTTGTGCAAGGCAAACTCCCTGCTTGAACCCTGGGTGGGGTACGTCCCCTCCAGAGAAAGATGGATGCTTGGGACCCAGGGCTAGTCTCTATGTAAATGTTGTGTGCATCAACTTCGCAGCTGTTCGCTCTAAGCGGGTCCCAAAGGCTTTTTGGAAGAGTTTCCTTCGAGGGTCACAAACAGGAAATTAGCAGACAGGCCCACGGGGATGCCACCTCTCTCCAGCAACAACGCTGTCAGCCTCAGACACTTGGGTTCTCTTTGGTACATGAAAGAACACTATGCTTGGAAGCTTCTTCCATCCAGTTTGAGAGTCGCACGTCCACTTCCTCCTAGGACTCCAAGTGTTGCCTTGCCGTCACAATTTCCAATTCTTAGGCCTATGACGGCAGAGTGTCTGGCAGTTCTCAAAGAGACCTTAGGAAAGGTGGCTTTTGGCTCCTTCCACTGACAAACCAGCTCCTCCAGATCCTGTGTCGTTTGGCATTTCATGTCAGAATCTCTCTGGGCCCCTTCATTCCTCCTCCAGGAAGTAAGACACAAACGGCATTGCCCTAAAGGGAAGAAGCCTTCTGAGACCAGCAGAGAGGCAGTCTCTCCCACTCAGCATTCCCCCATGGCTGAGCCCAGGGTATGGGACCGAGAGAGGGAGAAAGACAGCCGTGACCCCGAGCTTTTCCACAACGTAGTATAGGCCTCACCCTCAAGCTCACGTCAATTGCCTAGAGAAAACAGCAGGCCTCGGTCTGCTTTCCTGTGGCTGGGAAACTTTGCTTTCATTCCTTAGGTGGCACATTGGCTCAGGACTGCCCTACCCGAAGCACTCACGGTGTGCCAGCCCTATTTGTTGAGATCAGCTCTTCTGGCTCTCTCTCGAATGCACCTACTGGAAAAGAGCCGTTTAGAATCTTAGGACCGTGGGAGCTTTCCCTAGTCTCCACCAGAACAGCACTCTGAGGAGCTGCTGACGTTTGGTAGCAAAATCTCCTCTCCTGAAGAGAAACATTTCGTTGTAAGTGGGTTCCATCAGCCTTGCCATATTTTCTCAGCTGGCTATGATGGAGGGCAGTCAGTTGGCAGACTCACCTGAGGCCCTCCTTCCCAGACTGTGATACAGACAAGCCGCCTGCTTCTGCCCAAAGGGACCGCTTATGGTAGGTAAAAACCCTGTGTTGGAAAGTTCCTGCCTAACCCTCGCCCAAGCACAAGCATGTTGGTCATTGGTCAAAGACTTTCCCCACAAGTTTAACACGTTTGCTCCCCTCTAGCCTCCCATGACCGAGTTTACCTAGCTAGGACTCACACTTCAGGAAAGGTACTCAGGGTGCTGGTGACTGCAAGTTGTTTCACCAGGCAGCCCAAATCCAGTACAGCCACTTGCATTTTCCAGGGGCAGAGCAAATGGTGTCACCTTACAGGCCTCCAGCCTGGGAGGGGCAACATACAATTTCTGAATGGGAAACAAGCCCATGCCTTCCGTGTGAAAGGCCGCTATGCCTCTTTGCTTCGGCAGCCCAGGGATAGCGTCAGCTCTGAAATGCCTCCAAAGGAGCAGACTCAGGGAACCTTTGAAGCACAGAGCAGGTGCGGCCCAGAACGAGGACTGCTCTTGGGCTGAGAACACCCACTGCCCTGCGCTTACTTTGGGCACACACGTGTAGAGGAAGGGTGTTGAATTCTCCTGCGTGTTAACTTCTCCGGGCCACGTAGTGTGAGCGCAGGTAGAGTGGCCCTCCATCTCATCCCAGTTTCCAGTGTAAGTTGTGCAAGGCAAACTCCCTGCTTGAACCCTGGGTGGGGTACGTCCCCTCCAGAGAAAGATGGATGCTTGGGACCCAGGGCTAGTCTCTATGTAAATGTTCTGTGCATCAACTTCGCAGCTGTTCGCTCTAAGCGGGTCCCAAAGGCTTTTTGGAAGAGTTTCCTTCGAGGGTCAGAAACAGGAAATTAGCAGACAGGCCCACGGGGATGCCACCTCTCTCCAGCAACAACGCTGTCAGCCTCAGACACTTGGGTTCTCTTTGGTACATGAAAGAACACTATGCTTGGAAGCTTCTTCCATCCAGTTTGAGAGTCGCACGTCCACTTCCTCCTAGGACTCCAAGTGTTGCCTTGCCGTCACAATTTCCAATTCTTAGGCCTATGACGGCAGAGTGTCTGGCAGTTCTCAAAGAGACCTTAGGAAAGGTGGCTTTTGGCTCCTTCCACTGACAAACCAGCTCCTCCAGATCCTGTGTCGTTTGGCATTTCATGTCAGAATCTCTCTGGGCCCCTTCATTCCTCCTCCAGGAAGTAAGACACAAACGGCATTGCCCTAAAGGGAAGAAGCCTTCTGAGACCAGCAGAGAGGCAGTCTCTCCCACTCAGCATTCCCCCATGGCTGAGCCCAGGGTATGGGACCGAGAGAGGGAGAAAGACAGCCGTGACCCCGAGCTTTTCCACAACGTAGTATAGGCCTCACCCTCAAGCTCACGTCAATTGCCTAGAGAAAACAGCAGGCCTCGGTCTGCTTTCCTGTGGCTGGGAAACTTTGCTTTCATTCCTTAGGTGGCACATTGGCTCAGGACTGCCCTACCCGAAGCACTCACGGTGTGCCAGCCCTATTTGTTGAGATCAGCCCTTCTGGCTCTCTCTCGAATGCACCTACTGGAAAAGAGCCGTTTAGAATCTTAGGACCGTGGGAGCTTTCCCTAGTCTCCACCAGAACAGCACTCTGAGGAGCTGCTGACGTTTGGTAGCAAAATCTCCTCTCCTGAAGAGAAACATTTCGTTGTAAGTGGGTTCCATCAGCCTTGCCATATTTTCTCAGCTGGCTATGATGGAGGGCAGTCAGTTGGCAGACTCACCTGAGGCCCTCCTTCCCAGACTGTGATACAGACAAGCCGCCTGCTTCTGCCCAAAGGGACCGCTTATGGTAGGTAAAAACCCTGTGTTGGAAAGTTCCTGCCTAACCCTCGCCCAAGCACAAGCATGTTGGTCATTTGTCAAAGACTTTCCCCACAAGTTTAACACGTTTGCTCCCCTCTAGCCTCCCATGACCGAGTTTACCTAGCTAGGACTCACACTTCAGAACAGGTATTCAGGGTGCTGGTGACTGTAAGTTGTTTCACCAGGCAGCCCAAATCCAGTACAGCCACTTGCATTTTCCAGGGGCAGAGCAAATGGTGTCACCTTACAGGCCTCCAGCCTGGGAGGGGCAACATACAATTTCTGAATGGGAAACAAGCCCATGCCTTCCGTGTGAAAGGCCGCTATGCCTCTTTGCTTCGGCAGCCCAGGGATAGCGTCAGCTCTGAAATGCCTCCAAAGGAGCAGACTCAGGGAACCTTTGAAGCACAGAGCAGGTGCGGCCCAGAACGAGGACTGCTCTTGGGCTGAGAACACCCACTGCCCTGCGCTTACTTTGGGCACACACGTGTAGAGGAAGGGTGTTGAATTCTCCTGCGTGTTAACTTCTCCGGGCCACGTAGTGTGAGCGCAGGTAGAGTGGCCCTCCATCTCATCCCAGTTTCCAGTGTAAGTTGTGCAAGGCAAACTCCCTGCTTGAACCCTGGGTGGGGTACGTCCACTCCAGAGAAAGATGGATGCTTGGGACCCAGGGCTTGTCTCTATGTAAATGTTCTGTGCATCAACTTCGCAGCTGTTCGCTCTAAGCGGGTCCCAAAGGCTTTTTGGAAGAGTTTCCTTCGAGGGTCAGAAACAGGAAATTAGCAGACAGGCCCACGGGGATGCCACCTCTCTCCAGCAACAACGCTGTCAGCCTCAGACACTTGGGTTCTCTTTGGTACATGAAAGAACACTATGCTTGGAAGCTTCTTCCATCCAGTTTGAGAGTCGCACGTCCACTTCCTCCTAGGACTCCAAGTGTTGCCTTGCCGTCACAATTTCCAATTCTTAGGCCTATGACGGCAGAGTGTCTGGCAGTTCTCAAAGAGACCTTAGGAATGGTGGCTTTTGGCTCCTTCCACTGACAAACCAGCTCCTCCAGATCCTGTGTCGTTTGGCATTTCATGTCAGAATCTCTCTGGGCCCCTTCATTTCTCCTCCAGGAAGTAAGACACAAACGGCATTGCCCTAAAGGGAAGAAGCCTTCTGAGACCAGCAGAGAGGCAGTCTCTCCCACTCAGCATTCCCCCATGGCTGAGCCCAGGGTATGGGACCGAGAGAGGGAGAAAGACAGCCGTGACCCCGAGCTTTTCCACAACGTAGTATAGGCCTCACCCTCAAGCTCACGTCAATTGCCTAGAGAAAACAGCAGGCCTCGGTCTGCTTTCCTGTGGCTGGGAAACTTTGCTTTCATTCCTTAGGTGGCACATTGGCTCAGGACTGCCCTACCCGAAGCACTCACGGTGTGCCAGCCCTATTTGTTGAGATCAGCCCTTCTGGCTCTCTCTCGAATGCACCTACTGGAAAAGAGCCGTTTAGAATCTTAGGACCGTGGGAGCTTTCCCTAGTCTCCACCAGAACAGCACTCTGAGGAGCTGCTGACGTTTGGTAGCAAAATCTCCTCTCCTGAAGAGAAACATTTCGTTGTAAGTGGGTTCCATCAGCCTTGCCATATTTTCTCAGCTGGCTATGATGGAGGGCAGTCAGTTGGCAGACTCACCTGAGGCCCTCCTTCCCAGACTGTGATACAGACAAGCCGCCTGCTTCTGCCCAAAGGGACCGCTTATGGTAGGTAAAAACCCTGTGTTGGAAAGTTCCTGCCTAACCCTCGCCCAAGCACAAGCATGTTGGTCATTGGTCAAAGACTTTCCCCACAAGTTTAACACGTTTGCTCCCCTCTAGCTTCCCATGACCGAGTTTACCTAGCTAGGACTCACACTTCAGAACAGGTATTCAGGGTGCTGGTGACTGTAAGTTGTTTCACCAGGCAGCCCAAATCCAGTACAGCCACTTGCATTTTCCAGGGGCAGAGCAAATGGTGTCACCTTACAGGCCTCCAGCCTGGGAGGGGCAACATACAATTTCTGAATGGGAAACAAGCCCATGCCTTCCGTGTGAAAGGCCGCTATGCCTCTTTGCTTCGGCAGCCCAGGGATAGCGTCAGCTCTGAAATGCCTCCAAAGGAGCAGACTCAGGGAACCTTTGAAGCACAGAGCAGGTGCGGCCCAGAACGAGGACTGCTCTTGGGCTGAGAACACCCACTGCCCTGCGCTTACTTTGGGCACACACGTGTAGAGGAAGGGTGTTGAATTCTCCTGCGTGTTAACTTCTCCGGGCCACGTAGTGTGAGCGCAGGTAGAGTGGCCCTCCATCTCATCCCAGTTTCCAGTGTAAGTTGTGCAAGGCAAACTCCCTGCTTGAACCCTGGGTGGGGTACGTCCACTCCAGAGAAAGATGGATGCTTGGGACCGAGGGCTTGTCTCTATGTAAATGTTCTGTGCATCAACTTCGCAGCTGTTCGCTCTAAGCGGGTCCCAAAGGCTTTTTGGAAGAGTTTCCTTCGAGGGTCAGAAACAGGAAATTAGCAGACAGCCCCACGGGGATGCCACCTCTCTCCAGCAACAACGCTGTCAGCCTCAGACACTTGGGTTCTCTTTGGTACATGAAAGAACACTATGCTTGGAAGCTTCTTCCATCCAGTTTGAGAGTCGCACGTCCACTTCCTCCTAGGACTCCAAGTGTTGCCTTGCCGTCACAATTTCCAATTCTTAGGCCTATGACGGCAGAGTGTCTGGCAGTTCTCAAAGAGACCTTAGGAATGGTGGCTTTTGGCTCCTTCCACTGACAAACCAGCTCCTCCAGATCCTGTGTCGTTTGGCATTTCATGTCAGAATCTCTCTGGGCCCCTTCATTCCTCCTCCAGGAAGTAAGACACAAACGGCATTGCCCTAAAGGGAAGAAGCCTTCTGAGACCAGCAGAGAGGCAGTCTCTCCCACTCAGCATTCCCCCATGGCTGAGCCCAGGGTATGGGACCGAGAGAGGGAGAAAGACAGCCGTGACCCCGAGCTTTTCCACAACGTAGTATAGGCCTCACCCTCAAGCTCACGTCAATTGCCTAGAAAAAACAGCAGGCCTCGGTCTGCTTTCCTGTGGCTGGGAAACTTTGCTTTCATTCCTTAGGTGGCACATTGGCTCAGGACTGCCCTACCCGAAGCACTCACGGTGTGCCAGCCCTATTTGTTGAGATCAGCCCTTCTGGCTCTCTCTCGAATGCACCTACTGGAAAAGAGCCGTTTAGAATCTTAGGACCGTGGGAGCTTTCCCTAGTCTCCACCAGAACAGCACTCTGAGGAGCTGCTGACGTTTGGTAGCAAAATCTTCTCTCCTGAAGAGAAACATTTCGTTGTAAGTGGGTTCCATCAGCCTTGCCATATTTTCTCAGCTGGCTATGATGGAGGGCAGTCAGTTGGCAGACTCACCTGAGGCCCTCCTTCCCAGACTGTGATACAGACAAGCCGCCTACTTCTGCCCAAAGGGACCGCTTATGGTAGGTAAAAACCCTGTGTTGGAAAGTTCCTGCCTAACCCTCGCCCAAGCACAAGCATGTTGGTCATTGGTCAAAGACTTTCCCCACAAGTTTAACACGTTTGCTCCCCTCTATCCTCCCATGACCGAGTTTACCTAGCTAGGACTCACACTTCAGAACAGGTATTCAGGGTGCTGGTGACTGTAAGTTGTTTCACCAGGCAGCCCAAATCCAGTACAGCCACTTGCATTTTCCAGGGGCAGAGCAAATGGTGTCACCTTACAGGCCTCCAATCTGGGAGGGGCAACATACAATTTCTGAATGGGAAAGAAGCCCATGCCTTCCGTGTGAAAGGCCGCTATGCCTCTTTGCTTCGGCAGCCCAGGGATAGCGTCAGCTCTGAAATGCCTCCAAAGGAGCAGACTCAGGGAACCTTTGAAGCACAGAGCAGGTGCGGCCCAGAACGAGGACTGCTCTTTGGCTGAGAACACCCACTGCCCTGCGCTTACTTTGGGCACACACGTGTAGAGGAAGGGTGTTGAATTCTCCTGCGTGATAACTTCTCCGGGCCACGTAGTGTGAGCGCAGGTAGAGTGGCCCTCCATCTCATCCCAGTTTCCAGTGTAAGTTGTGCAAGGCAAACTCCCTGCTTGAACCCTGGGTGGGGTACGTCCCCTCCAGAGAAAGATGGATGCTTGGGACCCAGGGCTTGTCTCTATGTAAATGTTCTGTGCATCAACTTCGCAGCTGTTCGCTCTAAGCGGGTCCCAAAGGCTTTTTGGAAGAGTTTCCTTCGAGGGTCAGAAACAGGAAATTAGCAGACAGGCCCACGGGGATGCCACCTCTCTCCAGCAACAACGCTGTCAGCCTCAGACACTTGGGTTCTCTTTGGTACATGAACGAACACTATGCTTGGAAGCTTCTTCCATCCAGTTTGAGAGTCGCACGTCCACTTCCTCCTAGGACTCCAAGTGTTGCCTTGCCGTCACAATTTCCAATTCTTAGGCCTATGACGGCAGAGTGTCTGGCAGTTCTCAAAGAGACCTTAGGAATGGTGGCTTTTGGCTCCTTCCACTGACAAACCAGCTCCTCCAGATCCTGTGTCGTTTGGCATTTCATGTCAGAATCTCTCTGGGCCCCTTCATTCCTCCTCCAGGAAGTAAGACACAAACGGCATTGCCCTAAAGGGAAGAAGCCTTCTGAGACCAGCAGAGAGGCAGTCTCTCCCACTCAGCATTCCCCCATGGCTGAGCCCAGGGTATGGGACCGAGAGAGGGAGAAAGACAGCCGTGACCCCGAGCTTTTCCACAACGTAGTATAGGCCTCACCCTCAAGCTCACGTCAATTGCCTAGAGAAAACAGCAGGCCTCGGTCTGCTTTCCTGTGGCTGGGAAACTTTGCTTTCATTCCTTAGGTGGCACATTGGCTCAGGACTGCCCTACCCGAAGCACTCACGGTGTGCCAGCCCTATTTGTTGAGATCAGCCCTTCTGGCTCTCTCTCGAATGCACCTACTGGAAAAGAGCCGTTTAGAATCTTAGGACCGTGGGAGCTTTCCCTAGTCTCCACCAGAACAGCACTCTGAGGAGCTGCTGACGTTTGGTAGCAAAATCTCCTCTCCTGAAGAGAAACATTTCGTTGTAAGTGGGTTCCATCAGCCTTGCCATATTTTCTCAGCTGGCTATGATGGAGGGCAGTCAGTTGGCAGACTCACCTGAGGCCCTCCTTCCCAGACTGTGATACAGACAAGCCGCCTGCTTCTGCCCAAAGGGACCGCTTATGGTAGGTAAAAACCCTGTGTTGGAAAGTTCCTGCCTAACCCTCGCCCAAGCACAAGCATGTTGGTCATTGGTCAAAGACTTTCCCCACAAGTTTAACACGTTTGCTCCCCTCTAGCTTCCCATGACCGAGTTTACCTAGCTAGGACTCACACTTCAGAACAGGTATTCAGGGTGCTGGTGACTGTAAGTTGTTTCACCAGGCAGCCCAAATCCAGTACAGCCACTTGCATTTTCCAGGGGCAGAGCAAATGGTGTCACCTTACAGGCCTCCAGCCTGGGAGGGGCAACATACAATTTCTGAATGGGAAACAAGCCCATGCCTTCCGTGTGAAAGGCCGCTATGCCTCTTTGCTTCGGCAGCCCAGGGATAGCGTCAGCTCTGAAATGCCTCCAAAGGAGCAGACTCAGGGAACCTTTGAAGCACAGAGCAGGTGCGGCCCAGAACGAGGACTGCTCTTGGGCTGAGAACACCCACTGCCCTGCGCTTACTTTGGGCACACACGTGTAGAGGAAGGGTGTTGAATTCTCCTGCGTGTTAACTTCTCCGGGCCACGTAGTGTGAGCGCAGGTAGAGTGGCCCTCCATCTCATCCCAGTTTCCAGTGTAAGTTGTGCAAGGCAAACTCCCTGCTTGAACCCTGGGTGGGGTACGTCCACTCCAGAGAAAGATGGATGCTTGGGACCGAGGGCTTGTCTCTATGTAAATGTTCTGTGCATCAACTTCGCAGCTGTTCGCTCTAAGCGGGTCCCAAAGGCTTTTTGGAAGAGTTTCCTTCGAGGGTCAGAAACAGGAAATTAGCAGACAGCCCCACGGGGATGCCACCTCTCTCCAGCAACAACGCTGTCAGCCTCAGACACTTGGGTTCTCTTTGGTACATGAAAGAACACTATGCTTGGAAGCTTCTTCCATCCAGTTTGAGAGTCGCACGTCCACTTCCTCCTAGGACTCCAAGTGTTGCCTTGCCGTCACAATTTCCAATTCTTAGGCCTATGACGGCAGAGTGTCTGGCAGTTCTCAAAGAGACCTTAGGAATGGTGGCTTTTGGCTCCTTCCACTGACAAACCAGCTCCTCCAGATCCTGTGTCGTTTGGCATTTCATGTCAGAATCTCTCTGGGCCCCTTCATTCCTCCTCCAGGAAGTAAGACACAAACGGCATTGCCCTAAAGGGAAGAAGCCTTCTGAGACCAGCAGAGAGGCAGTCTCTCCCACTCAGCATTCCCCCATGGCTGAGCCCAGGGTATGGGACCGAGAGAGGGAGAAAGACAGCCGTGACCCCGAGCTTTTCCACAACGTAGTATAGGCCTCACCCTCAAGCTCACGTCAATTGCCTAGAAAAAACAGCAGGCCTCGGTCTGCTTTCCTGTGGCTGGGAAACTTTGCTTTCATTCCTTAGGTGGCACATTGGCTCAGGACTGCCCTACCCGAAGCACTCACGGTGTGCCAGCCCTATTTGTTGAGATCAGCCCTTCTGGCTCTCTCTCGAATGCACCTACTGGAAAAGAGCCGTTTAGAATCTTAGGACCGTGGGAGCTTTCCCTAGTCTCCACCAGAACAGCACTCTGAGGAGCTGCTGACGTTTGGTAGCAAAATCTTCTCTCCTGAAGAGAAACATTTCGTTGTAAGTGGGTTCCATCAGCCTTGCCATATTTTCTCAGCTGGCTATGATGGAGGGCAGTCAGTTGGCAGACTCACCTGAGGCCCTCCTTCCCAGACTGTGATACAGACAAGACGCCTACTTCTGCCCAAAGGGACCGCTTATGGTAGGTAAAAACCCTGTGTTGGAAAGTTCCTGCCTAACCCTCGCCCAAGCACAAGCATGTTGGTCATTGGTCAAAGACTTTCCCCACAAGTTTAACACGTTTGCTCCCCTCTATCCTCCCATGACCGAGTTTACCTAGCTAGGACTCACACTTCAGAACAGGTATTCAGGGTGCTGGTGACTGTAAGTTGTTTCACCAGGCAGCCCAAATCCAGTACAGCCACTTGCATTTTCCAGGGGCAGAGCAAATGGTGTCACCTTACAGGCCTCCAGCCTGGGAGGGGCAACATACAATTTCTGAATGGGAAACAAGCCCATGCCTTCCGTGTGAAAGGCCGCTATGCCTCTTTGCTTCGGCAGCCCAGGGATAGCGTCAGCTCTGAAATGCCTCCAAAGGAGCAGACTCAGGGAACCTTTGAAGCACAGAGCAGGTGCGGCCCAGAACGAGGACTGGTCTTGGGCTGAGAACACCCACTGCCCTGCGCTTACTTTGGGCACACACGTGTAGAGGAAGGGTGTTGAATTCTCCTGCGTGTTAACTTCTCCGGGCCACGTAGTGTGAGCGCAGGTAGAGTGGCCCTCCATCTCATCCCAGTTTCCAGTGTAAGTTGTGCAAGGCAAACTCCCTGCTTGAACCCTGGGTGGGGTACGTCCACTCCAGAGAAAGATGGATGCTTGGGACCGAGGGCTTGTCTCTATGTAAATGTTCTGTGCATCAACTTCGCAGCTGTTCGCTCTAAGCGGGTCCCAAAGGCTTTTTGGAAGAGTTTCCTTCGAGGGTCAGAAACAGGAAATTAGCAGACAGCCCCACGGGGATGCCACCTCTCTCCAGCAACAACGCTGTCAGCCTCAGACACTTGGGTTCTCTTTGGTACATGAAAGAACACTATGCTTGGAAGCTTCTTCCATCCAGTTTGAGAGTCGCACGTCCACTTCCTCCTAGGACTCCAAGTGTTGCCTTGCCGTCACAATTTCCAATTCTTAGGCCTATGACGGCAGAGTGTCTGGCAGTTCTCAAAGAGACCTTAGGAATGGTGGCTTTTGGCTCCTTCCACTGACAAACCAGCTCCTCCAGATCCTGTGTCGTTTGGCATTTCATGTCAGAATCTCTCTGGGCCCCTTCATTCCTCCTCCAGGAAGTAAGACACAAACGGCATTGCCCTAAAGGGAAGAAGCCTTCTGAGACCAGCAGAGAGGCAGTCTCTCCCACTCAGCATTCCCCCATGGCTGAGCCCAGGGTATGGGACCGAGAGAGGGAGAAAGACAGCCGTGACCCCGAGCTTTTCCACAACGTAGTATAGGCCTCACCCTCAAGCTCACGTCAATTGCCTAGAAAAAACAGCAGGCCTCGGTCTGCTTTCCTGTGGCTGGGAAACTTTGCTTTCATTCCTTAGGTGGCACATTGGCTCAGGACTGCCCTACCCGAAGCACTCACGGTGTGCCAGCCCTATTTGTTGAGATCAGCCCTTCTGGCTCTCTCTCGAATGCACCTACTGGAAAAGAGCCGTTTAGAATCTTAGGACCGTGGGAGCTTTCCCTAGTCTCCACCAGAACAGCACTCTGAGGAGCTGCTGACGTTTGGTAGCAAAATCTTCTCTCCTGAAGAGAAACATTTCGTTGTAAGTGGGTTCCATCAGCCTTGCCATATTTTCTCAGCTGGCTATGATGGAGGGCAGTCAGTTGGCAGACTCACCTGAGGCCCTCCTTCCCAGACTGTGATACAGACAAGCCGCCTACTTCTGCCCAAAGGGACCGCTTATGGTAGGTAAAAACCCTGTGTTGGAAAGTTCCTGCCTAACCCTCGCCCAAGCACAAGCATGTTGGTCATTGGTCAAAGACTTTCCCCACAAGTTTAACACGTTTGCTCCCCTCTATCCTCCCATGACCGAGTTTACCTAGCTAGGACTCACACTTCAGAACAGGTATTCAGGGTGCTGGTGACTGTAAGTTGTTTCACCAGGCAGCCCAAATCCAGTACAGCCACTTGCATTTTCCAGGGGCAGAGCAAATGGTGTCACCTTACAGGCCTCCAATCTGGGAGGGGCAACATACAATTTCTGAATGGGAAAGAAGCCCATGCCTTCCGTGTGAAAGGCCGCTATGCCTCTTTGCTTCGGCAGCCCAGGGATAGCGTCAGCTCTGAAATGCCTCCAAAGGAGCAGACTCAGGGAACCTTTGAAGCACAGAGCAGGTGCGGCCCAGAACGAGGACTGCTCTTTGGCTGAGAACACCCACTGCCCTGCGCTTACTTTGGGCACACACGTGTAGAGGAAGGGTGTTGAATTCTCCTGCGTGATAACTTCTCCGGGCCACGTAGTGTGAGCGCAGGTAGAGTGGCCCTCCATCTCATCCCAGTTTCCAGTGTAAGTTGTGCAAGGCAAACTCCCTGCTTGAACCCTGGGTGGGGTACGTCCCCTCCAGAGAAAGATGGATGCTTGGGACCCAGGGCTTGTCTCTATGTAAATGTTCTGTGCATCAACTTCGCAGCTGTTCGCTCTAAGCGGGTCCCAAAGGCTTTTTGGAAGAGTTTCCTTCGAGGGTCAGAAACAGGAAATTAGCAGACAGGCCCACGGGGATGCCACCTCTCTCCAGCAACAACGCTGTCAGCCTCAGACACTTGGGTTCTCTTTGGTACATGAACGAACACTATGCTTGGAAGCTTCTTCCATCCAGTTTGAGAGTCGCACGTCCACTTCCTCCTAGGACTCCAAGTGTTGCCTTGCCGTCACAATTTCCAATTCTTAGGCCTATGACGGCAGAGTGTCTGGCAGTTCTCAAAGAGACCTTAGGAATGGTGGCTTTTGGCTCCTTCCACTGACAAACCAGCTCCTCCAGATCCTGTGTCGTTTGGCATTTCATGTCAGAATCTCTCTGGGCCCCTTCATTCCTCCTCCAGGAAGTAAGACACAAACGGCATTGCCCTAAAGGGAAGAAGCCTTCTGAGACCAGCAGAGAGGCAGTCTCTCCCACTCAGCATTCCCCCATGGCTGAGCCCAGGGTATGGGACCGAGAGAGGGAGAAAGACAGCCGTGACCCCGAGCTTTTCCACAACGTAGTATAGGCCTCACCCTCAAGCTCACGTCAATTGCCTAGAGAAAACAGCAGGCCTCGGTCTGCTTTCCTGTGGCTGGGAAACTTTGCTTTCATTCCTTAGGTGGCACATTGGCTCAGGACTGCCCTACCCGAAGCACTCACGGTGTGCCAGCCCTATTTGTTGAGATCAGCCCTTCTGGCTCTCTCTCGAATGCACGTACTGGAAAAGAGCCGTTTAGAATCTTAGGACCGTGGGAGCTTTCCCTAGTCTCCACCAGAACAGCACTCTGAGGAGCTGCTGACGTTTGGTAACAAAATCTCCTCTCCTGAAGAGAAACATTTCGTTGTAAGTGGGTTCCATCAGCCTTGCCATATTTTCTCAGCTGGCTATGATGGAGGGCAGTCAGTTGGCAGACTCACCTGAGGCCCTCCTTCCCAGACTGTGATACAGACAAGCCGCCTGCTTCTGCCCAAAGGGACCGCTTATGGTAGGTAAAAACCCGGTGTTGGAAAGTTCCTGCCTAACCCTCGCCCAAGCACAAGCATATTGGTCATTGGTCAAAACTTTCCCCACAAGTTTAACACGTTTGCTCCCCTCTAGCCTCCCAAGGCCGAGTTTACCTAGCTAGGACTCACACTTCAGGAAAGGTACTCAGGGTGCTGGTGACTGCAAGTTGTTTCACCAGGCAGCCCAAATCCAGTACAGCCACTTGCATTTTCCTGGGGCAGAGCAAATGGTGTCACCTTACACGCCTCCAGCCTGGGAGGGGCAACATACAATTTCTGAATGGGAAACAAGCCCATGCCTTCCGTGTGAAAGGCCGCTATGCCTCTTTGCTTCGGCAGCCCAGGGATAGCTTCAGCTCTGAAATGCCTCCAAAGGAGCAGACTCAGGGAACCTTTCAAGCACAGAGCAGGTGCGGCCCAGAACGAGGACTGCTCTTGGGCTGAGAACACCCACTGCCCTGCGCTTCCTTTGGGCACACACGTGTAGAGGAAGGGTGTTGAATTCTCCTGCGTGATAACTTCTCCGGGCCACGTTGTGTGAGCGCAGGTAGAGTGGCCCTCCATCTCATCCCAGTTTCCAGTGTAAGTTGTGCAAGGCAAACTCCCTGCTTGAACCCTGGGTGGGGTACGTCCCCTCCAGAGAAAGATGGATGCTTGGGACCCAGGGCTTGTCTCTATGTAAATGTTCTGTGCATCAACTTCGCAGCTGTTCGCTCTAAGCGGGTCCCAAAGTCTTTTTGGAAGAGTTTCCTTCGAGGGTCAGAAACAGGAAATTAGCAGACAGGCCCACGGGGATGCCACCTCTCTCCAGCAACAACGCTATCAGCCTCAGACACTTGGGTTCTCTTTGGTACATGAAAGAACACTATGCTTGGAAGCTTCTTCCATCCAGTTTGAGAGTCGCACCTCCACTGCCTCCTAGGACTCCAAGTGTTGCCTTGCCGTCACAATTTCCAATTCTTAGGCCTATGACGGCAGAGTGTCTGGCAGTTCTCAAAGAGACCTTAGGAATGGTGGCTTTTGGCTCCTTAAACTGACAAACCAGCTCCTCCAGATCCTGTGTCGTTTGGCATTTCATGTCAGAATCTCTCTGGGGGCCTTCATTCCTCCTCCAGGAAGTAAGACACAAAAGGAATTGCCCTAAAGGGAAGAAGCCTTCTGAGACCAGCAGAGAGGCAGTCTCTCCCACTCAGCATTCCCCCATGGCTGAGCCCAGGGTATGGGACCGAGAGAGGGAGAAAGACAGCCGTGACCCCGAGCTTTTCCACAAGGTAGTATAGGCCTCACCCTCAAGCTCACGTCAATTGCAAAGAGAAAACAGCAGGCCTCGGTCTGCTTTCCTGTGGCTGGGAAACTTTGCTTTCATTCCTTAGGTGGCACATTGGCTCAGGACTGCCCTACCCGAAGCACTCACGGTGTGCCAGCCCTATTTGTTGAGATCAGCCCTTCTGGCTCTCTCTCGAATGCACCTACTGGAAAAGAGCCGTTTAGAATCTTAGGACCGTGGGAGCTTTCCCTAGTCTCCACCAGAACAGCACTCTGAGGAGCTGCTGACGTTTGGTAGCAAAATCTCCTCTCCTGAAGAGAAACATTTCGTTGTAAGTGGGTTCCATCAGCCTTGCCATATTTTCTCAGCTGGCTATGATGGAGGGCAGTCAGTTGGCAGACTCACCTGAGGCCCTCCTTCCCAGACTGTGATACAGACAAGCCGCCTGCTTCTGCCCAAAGGGACGGCTTATGGTAAGGTAAAAACCCGGTGTTGGAAAGTTCCTGCCTAACCCTCGCCCAAGCACAAGCATATTGGTCATTGGTCAAAACTTTCCCCACAAGTTTAACACGTTTGCTCCCCTCTAGCCTCCCAAGGCCGAGTTTACCTAGCTAGGACTCACACTTCAGGAAAGGTACTCAGGGTGCTGGTGACTGAAAGTTGTTTCACCAGGCAGCCCAAATCCAGTACAGCCACTTGCATTTTCCTGTGGCAGAGCAAATGGTGTCACCTTAGACGCCTCCAGCCTGGGAGGGGCAACATACAATTTCTGAATGGGAAACAAGCCCATGCCTTCCGTGTGAAAGGCCGCTATGCCTCTTTGCTTCGGCAGCCCAGGGATAGCGTCAGCTCTGAAATGCCTCCAAAGGAGCAGACTCACGGAACCTTTGAAGCACAGAGCAGGTGCGGCCCAGAACGAGGACTGCTCTTGGGCTGAGAACACCCACTGCCCTGCGCTTACTTTGGGCACACACGTGTAGAGGAAGGGTGTTGAATTCTCCTGCGTGTTAACTTCTCCGGGCCACGTAGTGTGAGCGCAGGTAGAGTGGCCCTCCATCTCATCCCAGTTTCCAGTGTAAGTTGTGCAAGGCAAACTCCCTGCTTGAACCCTGGGTGGGGTACGTCCCCTCCAGAGAAAGATGGATGCTTGGGACCCAGGGCTAGTCTCTATGTAAATGTTCTGTGCATCAACTTCGCAGCTGTTCGCTCTAAGCGGGTCCCAAAGGCTTTTTGGAAGAGTTTCCTTCGAGGGTCAGAAACAGGAAATTAGCAGACAGGCCCACGGGGATGCCACCTCTCTCCAGCAACAACGCTGTCAGCCTCAGACACTTGGGTTCTCTTTGGTACATGAAAGAACACTATGCTTGGAAGCTTCTTCCATCCAGTTTGAGAGTCGCACGTCCACTTCCTCCTAGGACTCCAAGTGTTGCCTTGCCGTCACAATTTCCAATTCTTAGGCCTATGACGGCAGAGTGTCTGGCAGTTCTCAAAGAGACCTTAGGAAAGGTGGCTTTTGGCTCCTTCCACTGACAAACCAGCTCCTCCAGATCCTGTGTCGTTTGGCATTTCATGTCAGAATCTCTCTGGGCCCCTTCATTCCTCCTCCAGGAAGTAAGACACAAACGGCATTGCCCTAAAGGGAAGAAGCCTTCTGAGACCAGCAGAGAGGCAGTCTCTCCCACTCAGCATTCCCCCATGGCTGAGCCCAGGGTATGGGACCGAGAGAGGGAGAAAGACAGCCGTGACCCCGAGCTTTTCCACAACGTAGTATAGGCCTCACCCTCAAGCTCACGTCAATTGCCTAGAGAAAACAGCAGGCCTCGGTCTGCTTTCCTGTGGCTGGGAAACTTTGCTTTCATTCCTTAGGTGGCACATTGGCTCAGGACTGCCCTACCCGAAGCACTCACGGTGTGCCAGCCCTATTTGTTGAGATCAGCCCTTCTGGCTCTCTCTCGAATGCACCTACTGGAAAAGAGCCGTTTAGAATCTTAGGACCGTGGGAGCTTTCCCTAGTCTCCACCAGAACAGCACTCTGAGGAGCTGCTGACGTTTGGTAGCAAAATCTCCTCTCCTGAAGAGAAACATTTCGTTGTAAGTGGGTTCCATCAGCCTTGCCATATTTTCTCAGCTGGCTATGATGGAGGGCAGTCAGTTGGCAGACTCACCTGAGGCCCTCCTTCCCAGACTGTGATACAGACAAGCCGCCTGCTTCTGCCCAAAGGGACCGCTTATGGTAGGTAAAAACCCGGTGTTGGAAAGTTCCTGCCTAACCCTCGCCCAAGCACAAGCATGTTGGTCATTGGTCAAAACTTTCCCCACAAGTTTAACACGTTTGCTCCCCTCTAGCCTCCCAAGGCCGAGTTTACCTAGCTAGGACTCACACTTCAGGAAAGGTACTCAGGGTGCTGGTGACTGCAAGTTGTTTCACCAGGCAGCCCAAATCCAGTACAGCCACTTGCATTTTCCTGGGGCAGAGCAAATGGTGTCACCTTACACGCCTCCAGCCTGGGAGGGGCAACATACAATTTCTGAATGGGAAACAAGCCCATGCCTTCCGTGTGAAAGGCCGCTATGCCTCTTTGCTTCGGCAGCCCAGGGATAGCGTCAGCTCTGAAATGCCTCCAAAGGAGCAGACTCAGGGAACCTTTGAAGCACAGAGCAGGTGCGGCCCAGAACGAGGACTGCTCTTGGGCTGAGAACACCCACTGCCCTGCGCTTACTTTGGGCACACACGTGTAGAGGAAGGGTGTTGAATTCTCCTGCGTGTTAACTTCTCCGGGCCACGTAGTGTGAGCGCAGGTAGAGTGGCCCTCCATCTCATCCCAGTTTCCAGTGTAAGTTGTGCAAGGCAAACTCCCTGCTTGAACCCTGGGTGGGGTACGTCCCCTCCAGAGAAAGATGGATGCTTGGGACCCAGGGCTAGTCTCTATGTAAATGTTGTGTGCATCAACTTCGCAGCTGTTCGCTCTAAGCGGGTCCCAAAGGCTTTTTGGAAGAGTTTCCTTCGAGGGTCACAAACAGGAAATTAGCAGACAGGCCCACGGGGATGCCACCTCTCTCCAGCAACAACGCTGTCAGCCTCAGACACTTGGGTTCTCTTTGGTACATGAAAGAACACTATGCTTGGAAGCTTCTTCCATCCAGTTTGAGAGTCGCACGTCCACTTCCTCCTAGGACTCCAAGTGTTGCCTTGCCGTCACAATTTCCAATTCTTAGGCCTATGACGGCAGAGTGTCTGGCAGTTCTCAAAGAGACCTTAGGAAAGGTGGCTTTTGGCTCCTTCCACTGACAAACCAGCTCCTCCAGATCCTGTGTCGTTTGGCATTTCATGTCAGAATCTCTCTGGGCCCCTTCATTCCTCCTCCAGGAAGTAAGACACAAACGGCATTGCCCTAAAGGGAAGAAGCCTTCTGAGACCAGCAGAGAGGCAGTCTCTCCCACTCAGCATTCCCCCATGGCTGAGCCCAGGGTATGGGACCGAGAGAGGGAGAAAGACAGCCGTGACCCCGAGCTTTTCCACAACGTAGTATAGGCCTCACCCTCAAGCTCACGTCAATTGCCTAGAGAAAACAGCAGGCCTCGGTCTGCTTTCCTGTGGCTGGGAAACTTTGCTTTCATTCCTTAGGTGGCACATTGGCTCAGGACTGCCCTACCCGAAGCACTCACGGTGTGCCAGCCCTATTTGTTGAGATCAGCTCTTCTGGCTCTCTCTCGAATGCACCTACTGGAAAAGAGCCGTTTAGAATCTTAGGACCGTGGGAGCTTTCCCTAGTCTCCACCAGAACAGCACTCTGAGGAGCTGCTGACGTTTGGTAGCAAAATCTCCTCTCCTGAAGAGAAACATTTCGTTGTAAGTGGGTTCCATCAGCCTTGCCATATTTTCTCAGCTGGCTATGATGGAGGGCAGTCAGTTGGCAGACTCACCTGAGGCCCTCCTTCCCAGACTGTGATACAGACAAGCCGCCTGCTTCTGCCCAAAGGGACCGCTTATGGTAGGTAAAAACCCTGTGTTGGAAAGTTCCTGCCTAACCCTCGCCCAAGCACAAGCATGTTGGTCATTGGTCAAAGACTTTCCCCACAAGTTTAACACGTTTGCTCCCCTCTAGCCTCCCATGACCGAGTTTACCTAGCTAGGACTCACACTTCAGGAAAGGTACTCAGGGTGCTGGTGACTGCAAGTTGTTTCACCAGGCAGCCCAAATCCAGTACAGCCACTTGCATTTTCCAGGGGCAGAGCAAATGGTGTCACCTTACAGGCCTCCAGCCTGGGAGGGGCAACATACAATTTCTGAATGGGAAACAAGCCCATGCCTTCCGTGTGAAAGGCCGCTATGCCTCTTTGCTTCGGCAGCCCAGGGATAGCATCAGCTCTGAAATGCCTCCAAAGGAGCAGACTCAGGGAACCTTTGAAGCACAGAGCAGGTGCGGCCCAGAACGAGGACTGCTCTTGGGCTGAGAACACCCACTGCCCTGCGCTTACTTTGGGCACACACGTGTAGAGGAAGGGTGTTGAATTCTCCTGCGTGTTAACTTCTCCGGGCCACGTAGTGTGAGCGCAGGTAGAGTGGCCCTCCATCTCATCCCAGTTTCCAGTGTAAGTTGTGCAAGGCAAACTCCCTGCTTGAACCCTGGGTGGGGTACGTCCCCTCCAGAGAAAGATGGATGCTTGGGACCCAGGGCTAGTCTCTATGTAAATGTTCTGTGCATCAACTTCGCAGCTGTTCGCTCTAAGCGGGTCCCAAAGGCTTTTTGGAAGAGTTTCCTTCGAGGGTCAGAAACAGGAAATTAGCAGACAGGCCCACGGGGATGCCACCTCTCTCCAGCAACAACGCTGTCAGCCTCAGACACTTGGGTTCTCTTTGGTACATGAAAGAACACTATGCTTGGAAGCTTCTTCCATCCAGTTTGAGAGTCGCACGTCCACTTCCTCCTAGGACTCCAAGTGTTGCCTTGCCGTCACAATTTCCAATTCTTAGGCCTATGACGGCAGAGTGTCTGGCAGTTCTCAAAGAGACCTTAGGAAAGGTGGCTTTTGGCTCCTTCCACTGACAAACCAGCTCCTCCAGATCCTGTGTCGTTTGGCATTTCATGTCAGAATCTCTCTGGGCCCCTTCATTCCTCCTCCAGGAAGTAAGACACAAACGGCATTGCCCTAAAGGGAAGAAGCCTTCTGAGACCAGCAGAGAGGCAGTCTCTCCCACTCAGCATTCCCCCATGGCTGAGCCCAGGGTATGGGACCGAGAGAGGGAGAAAGACAGCCGTGACCCCGAGCTTTTCCACAACGTAGTATAGGCCTCACCCTCAAGCTCACGTCAATTGCCTAGAGAAAACAGCAGGCCTCGGTCTGCTTTCCTGTGGCTGGGAAACTTTGCTTTCATTCCTTAGGTGGCACATTGGCTCAGGACTGCCCTACCCGAAGCACTCACGGTGTGCCAGCCCTATTTGTTGAGATCAGCCCTTCTGGCTCTCTCTCGAATGCACCTACTGGAAAAGAGCCGTTTAGAATCTTAGGACCGTGGGAGCTTTCCCTAGTCTCCACCAGAACAGCACTCTGAGGAGCTGCTGACGTTTGGTAGCAAAATCTCCTCTCCTGAAGAGAAACATTTCGTTGTAAGTGGGTTCCATCAGCCTTGCCATATTTTCTCAGCTGGCTATGATGGAGGGCAGTCAGTTGGCAGACTCACCTGAGGCCCTCCTTCCCAGACTGTGATACAGACAAGCCGCCTGCTTCTGCCCAAAGGGACCGCTTATGGTAGGTAAAAACCCTGTGTTGGAAAGTTCCTGCCTAACCCTCGCCCAAGCACAAGCATGTTGGTCATTTGTCAAAGACTTTCCCCACAAGTTTAACACGTTTGCTCCCCTCTAGCCTCCCATGACCGAGTTTACCTAGCTAGGACTCACACTTCAGAACAGGTATTCAGGGTGCTGGTGACTGTAAGTTGTTTCACCAGGCAGCCCAAATCCAGTACAGCCACTTGCATTTTCCAGGGGCAGAGCAAATGGTGTCACCTTACAGGCCTCCAGCCTGGGAGGGGCAACATACAATTTCTGAATGGGAAACAAGCCCATGCCTTCCGTGTGAAAGGCCGCTATGCCTCTTTGCTTCGGCAGCCCAGGGATAGCGTCAGCTCTGAAATGCCTCCAAAGGAGCAGACTCAGGGAACCTTTGAAGCACAGAGCAGGTGCGGCCCAGAACGAGGACTGCTCTTGGGCTGAGAACACCCACTGCCCTGCGCTTACTTTGGGCACACACGTGTAGAGGAAGGGTGTTGAATTCTCCTGCGTGTTAACTTCTCCGGGCCACGTAGTGTGAGCGCAGGTAGAGTGGCCCTCCATCTCATCCCAGTTTCCAGTGTAAGTTGTGCAAGGCAAACTCCCTGCTTGAACCCTGGGTGGGGTACGTCCACTCCAGAGAAAGATGGATGCTTGGGACCCAGGGCTTGTCTCTATGTAAATGTTCTGTGCATCAACTTCGCAGCTGTTCACTCTAAGCGGGTCCCAAAGGCTTTTTGGAAGAGTTTCCTTCGAGGGTCAGAAACAGGAAATTAGCAGACAGGCCCACGGGGATGCCACCTCTCTCCAGCAACAACGCTGTCAGCCTCAGACACTTGGGTTCTCTTTGGTACATGAAAGAACACTATGCTTGGAAGCTTCTTCCATCCAGTTTGAGAGTCGCACGTCCACTTCCTCCTAGGACTCCAAGTGTTGCCTTGCCGTCACAATTTCCAATTCTTAGGCCTATGACGGCAGAGTGTCTGGCAGTTCTCAAAGAGACCTTAGGAATGGTGGCTTTTGGCTCCTTCCACTGACAAACCAGCTCCTCCAGATCCTGTGTCGTTTGGCATTTCATGTCAGAATCTCTCTGGGCCCCTTCATTTCTCCTCCAGGAAGTAAGACACAAACGGCATTGCCCTAAAGGGAAGAAGCCTTCTGAGACCAGCAGAGAGGCAGTCTCTCCCACTCAGCATTCCCCCATGGCTGAGCCCAGGGTATGGGACCGAGAGAGGGAGAAAGACAGCCGTGACCCCGAGCTTTTCCACAACGTAGTATAGGCCTCACCCTCAAGCTCACGTCAATTGCCTAGAGAAAACAGCAGGCCTCGGTCTGCTTTCCTGTGGCTGGGAAACTTTGCTTTCATTCCTTAGGTGGCACATTGGCTCAGGACTGCCCTACCCGAAGCACTCACGGTGTGCCAGCCCTATTTGTTGAGATCAGCCCTTCTGGCTCTCTCTCGAATGCACCTACTGGAAAAGAGCCGTTTAGAATCTTAGGACCGTGGGAGCTTTCCCTAGTCTCCACCAGAACAGCACTCTGAGGAGCTGCTGACGTTTGGTAGCAAAATCTCCTCTCCTGAAGAGAAACATTTCGTTGTAAGTGGGTTCCATCAGCCTTGCCATATTTTCTCAGCTGGCTATGATGGAGGGCAGTCAGTTGGCAGACTCACCTGAGGCCCTCCTTCCCAGACTGTGATACAGACAAGCCGCCTGCTTCTGCCCAAAGGGACCGCTTATGGTAGGTAAAAACCCTGTGTTGGAAAGTTCCTGCCTAACCCTCGCCCAAGCACAAGCATGTTGGTCATTGGTCAAAGACTTTCCCCACAAGTTTAACACGTTTGCTCCCCTCTAGCTTCCCATGACCGAGTTTACCTAGCTAGGACTCACACTTCAGAACAGGTATTCAGGGTGCTGGTGACTGTAAGTTGTTTCACCAGGCAGCCCAAATCCAGTACAGCCACTTGCATTTTCCAGGGGCAGAGCAAATGGTGTCACCTTACAGGCCTCCAGCCTGGGAGGGGCAACATACAATTTCTGAATGGGAAACAAGCCCATGCCTTCCGTGTGAAAGGCCGCTATGCCTCTTTGCTTCGGCAGCCCAGGGATAGCGTCAGCTCTGAAATGCCTCCAAAGGAGCAGACTCAGGGAACCTTTGAAGCACAGAGCAGGTGCGGCCCAGAACGAGGACTGCTCTTGGGCTGAGAACACCCACTGCCCTGCGCTTACTTTGGGCACACACGTGTAGAGGAAGGGTGTTGAATTCTCCTGCGTGTTAACTTCTCCGGGCCACGTAGTGTGAGCGCAGGTAGAGTGGCCCTCCATCTCATCCCAGTTTCCAGTGTAAGTTGTGCAAGGCAAACTCCCTGCTTGAACCCTGGGTGGGGTACGTCCACTCCAGAGAAAGATGGATGCTTGGGACCGAGGGCTTGTCTCTATGTAAATGTTCTGTGCATCAACTTCGCAGCTGTTCGCTCTAAGCGGGTCCCAAAGGCTTTTTGGAAGAGTTTCCTTCGAGGGTCAGAAACAGGAAATTAGCAGACAGCCCCACGGGGATGCCACCTCTCTCCAGCAACAACGCTGTCAGCCTCAGACACTTGGGTTCTCTTTGGTACATGAAAGAACACTATGCTTGGAAGCTTCTTCCATCCAGTTTGAGAGTCGCACGTCCACTTCCTCCTAGGACTCCAAGTGTTGCCTTGCCGTCACAATTTCCAATTCTTAGGCCTATGACGGCAGAGTGTCTGGCAGTTCTCAAAGAGACCTTAGGAATGGTGGCTTTTGGCTCCTTCCACTGACAAACCAGCTCCTCCAGATCCTGTGTCGTTTGGCATTTCATGTCAGAATCTCTCTGGGCCCCTTCATTCCTCCTCCAGGAAGTAAGACACAAACGGCATTGCCCTAAAGGGAAGAAGCCTTCTGAGACCAGCAGAGAGGCAGTCTCTCCCACTCAGCATTCCCCCATGGCTGAGCCCAGGGTATGGGACCGAGAGAGGGAGAAAGACAGCCGTGACCCCGAGCTTTTCCACAACGTAGTATAGGCCTCACCCTCAAGCTCACGTCAATTGCCTAGAAAAAACAGCAGGCCTCGGTCTGCTTTCCTGTGGCTGGGAAACTTTGCTTTCATTCCTTAGGTGGCACATTGGCTCAGGACTGCCCTACCCGAAGCACTCACGGTGTGCCAGCCCTATTTGTTGAGATCAGCCCTTCTGGCTCTCTCTCGAATGCACCTACTGGAAAAGAGCCGTTTAGAATCTTAGGACCGTGGGAGCTTTCCCTAGTCTCCACCAGAACAGCACTCTGAGGAGCTGCTGACGTTTGGTAGCAAAATCTTCTCTCCTGAAGAGAAACATTTCGTTGTAAGTGGGTTCCATCAGCCTTGCCATATTTTCTCAGCTGGCTATGATGGAGGGCAGTCAGTTGGCAGACTCACCTGAGGCCCTCCTTCCCAGACTGTGATACAGACAAGCCGCCTACTTCTGCCCAAAGGGACCGCTTATGGTAGGTAAAAACCCTGTGTTGGAAAGTTCCTGCCTAACCCTCGCCCAAGCACAAGCATGTTGGTCATTGGTCAAAGACTTTCCCCACAAGTTTAACACGTTTGCTCCCCTCTATCCTCCCATGACCGAGTTTACCTAGCTAGGACTCACACTTCAGAACAGGTATTCAGGGTGCTGGTGACTGTAAGTTGTTTCACCAGGCAGCCCAAATCCAGTACAGCCACTTGCATTTTCCAGGGGCAGAGCAAATGGTGTCACCTTACAGGCCTCCAATCTGGGAGGGGCAACATACAATTTCTGAATGGGAAAGAAGCCCATGCCTTCCGTGTGAAAGGCCGCTATGCCTCTTTGCTTCGGCAGCCCAGGGATAGCGTCAGCTCTGAAATGCCTCCAAAGGAGCAGACTCAGGGAACCTTTGAAGCACAGAGCAGGTGCGGCCCAGAACGAGGACTGCTCTTTGGCTGAGAACACCCACTGCCCTGCGCTTACTTTGGGCACACACGTGTAGAGGAAGGGTGTTGAATTCTCCTGCGTGATAACTTCTCCGGGCCACGTAGTGTGAGCGCAGGTAGAGTGGCCCTCCATCTCATCCCAGTTTCCAGTGTAAGTTGTGCAAGGCAAACTCCCTGCTTGAACCCTGGGTGGGGTACGTCCCCTCCAGAGAAAGATGGATGCTTGGGACCCAGGGCTTGTCTCTATGTAAATGTTCTGTGCATCAACTTCGCAGCTGTTCGCTCTAAGCGGGTCCCAAAGGCTTTTTGGAAGAGTTTCCTTCGAGGGTCAGAAACAGGAAATTAGCAGACAGGCCCACGGGGATGCCACCTCTCTCCAGCAACAACGCTGTCAGCCTCAGACACTTGGGTTCTCTTTGGTACATGAACGAACACTATGCTTGGAAGCTTCTTCCATCCAGTTTGAGAGTCGCACGTCCACTTCCTCCTAGGACTCCAAGTGTTGCCTTGCCGTCACAATTTCCAATTCTTAGGCCTATGACGGCAGAGTGTCTGGCAGTTCTCAAAGAGACCTTAGGAATGGTGGCTTTTGGCTCCTTCCACTGACAAACCAGCTCCTCCAGATCCTGTGTCGTTTGGCATTTCATGTCAGAATCTCTCTGGGCCCCTTCATTCCTCCTCCAGGAAGTAAGACACAAACGGCATTGCCCTAAAGGGAAGAAGCCTTCTGAGACCAGCAGAGAGGCAGTCTCTCCCACTCAGCATTCCCCCATGGCTGAGCCCAGGGTATGGGACCGAGAGAGGGAGAAAGACAGCCGTGACCCCGAGCTTTTCCACAACGTAGTATAGGCCTCACCCTCAAGCTCACGTCAATTGCCTAGAGAAAACAGCAGGCCTCGGTCTGCTTTCCTGTGGCTGGGAAACTTTGCTTTCATTCCTTAGGTGGCACATTGGCTCAGGACTGCCCTACCCGAAGCACTCACGGTGTGCCAGCCCTATTTGTTGAGATCAGCCCTTCTGGCTCTCTCTCGAATGCACCTACTGGAAAAGAGCCGTTTAGAATCTTAGGACCGTGGGAGCTTTCCCTAGTCTCCACCAGAACAGCACTCTGAGGAGCTGCTGACGTTTGGTAGCAAAATCTCCTCTCCTGAAGAGAAACATTTCGTTGTAAGTGGGTTCCATCAGCCTTGCCATATTTTCTCAGCTGGCTATGATGGAGGGCAGTCAGTTGGCAGACTCACCTGAGGCCCTCCTTCCCAGACTGTGATACAGACAAGCCGCCTGCTTCTGCCCAAAGGGACCGCTTATGGTAGGTAAAAACCCTGTGTTGGAAAGTTCCTGCCTAACCCTCGCCCAAGCACAAGCATGTTGGTCATTGGTCAAAGACTTTCCCCACAAGTTTAACACGTTTGCTCCCCTCTAGCTTCCCATGACCGAGTTTACCTAGCTAGGACTCACACTTCAGAACAGGTATTCAGGGTGCTGGTGACTGTAAGTTGTTTCACCAGGCAGCCCAAATCCAGTACAGCCACTTGCATTTTCCAGGGGCAGAGCAAATGGTGTCACCTTACAGGCCTCCAGCCTGGGAGGGGCAACATACAATTTCTGAATGGGAAACAAGCCCATGCCTTCCGTGTGAAAGGCCGCTATGCCTCTTTGCTTCGGCAGCCCAGGGATAGCGTCAGCTCTGAAATGCCTCCAAAGGAGCAGACTCAGGGAACCTTTGAAGCACAGAGCAGGTGCGGCCCAGAACGAGGACTGCTCTTGGGCTGAGAACACCCACTGCCCTGCGCTTACTTTGGGCACACACGTGTAGAGGAAGGGTGTTGAATTCTCCTGCGTGTTAACTTCTCCGGGCCACGTAGTGTGAGCGCAGGTAGAGTGGCCCTCCATCTCATCCCAGTTTCCAGTGTAAGTTGTGCAAGGCAAACTCCCTGCTTGAACCCTGGGTGGGGTACGTCCACTCCAGAGAAAGATGGATGCTTGGGACCGAGGGCTTGTCTCTATGTAAATGTTCTGTGCATCAACTTCGCAGCTGTTCGCTCTAAGCGGGTCCCAAAGGCTTTTTGGAAGAGTTTCCTTCGAGGGTCAGAAACAGGAAATTAGCAGACAGCCCCACGGGGATGCCACCTCTCTCCAGCAACAACGCTGTCAGCCTCAGACACTTGGGTTCTCTTTGGTACATGAAAGAACACTATGCTTGGAAGCTTCTTCCATCCAGTTTGAGAGTCGCACGTCCACTTCCTCCTAGGACTCCAAGTGTTGCCTTGCCGTCACAATTTCCAATTCTTAGGCCTATGACGGCAGAGTGTCTGGCAGTTCTCAAAGAGACCTTAGGAATGGTGGCTTTTGGCTCCTTCCACTGACAAACCAGCTCCTCCAGATCCTGTGTCGTTTGGCATTTCATGTCAGAATCTCTCTGGGCCCCTTCATTCCTCCTCCAGGAAGTAAGACACAAACGGCATTGCCCTAAAGGGAAGAAGCCTTCTGAGACCAGCAGAGAGGCAGTCTCTCCCACTCAGCATTCCCCCATGGCTGAGCCCAGGGTATGGGACCGAGAGAGGGAGAAAGACAGCCGTGACCCCGAGCTTTTCCACAACGTAGTATAGGCCTCACCCTCAAGCTCACGTCAATTGCCTAGAAAAAACAGCAGGCCTCGGTCTGCTTTCCTGTGGCTGGGAAACTTTGCTTTCATTCCTTAGGTGGCACATTGGCTCAGGACTGCCCTACCCGAAGCACTCACGGTGTGCCAGCCCTATTTGTTGAGATCAGCCCTTCTGGCTCTCTCTCGAATGCACCTACTGGAAAAGAGCCGTTTAGAATCTTAGGACCGTGGGAGCTTTCCCTAGTCTCCACCAGAACAGCACTCTGAGGAGCTGCTGACGTTTGGTAGCAAAATCTTCTCTCCTGAAGAGAAACATTTCGTTGTAAGTGGGTTCCATCAGCCTTGCCATATTTTCTCAGCTGGCTATGATGGAGGGCAGTCAGTTGGCAGACTCACCTGAGGCCCTCCTTCCCAGACTGTGATACAGACAAGCCGCCTGCTTCTGCCCAAAGGGACCGCTTATGGTAGGTAAAAACCCTGTGTTGGAAAGTTCCTGCCTAACCCTCGCCCAAGCACAAGCATGTTGGTCATTTGTCAAAGACTTTCCCCACAAGTTTAACACGTTTGCTCCCCTCTAGCCTCCCATGACCGAGTTTACCTAGCTAGGACTCACACTTCAGAACAGGTATTCAGGGTGCTGGTGACTGTAAGTTGTTTCACCAGGCAGCCCAAATCCAGTACAGCCACTTGCATTTTCCAGGGGCAGAGCAAATGGTGTCACCTTACAGGCCTCCAGCCTGGGAGGGGCAACATACAATTTCTGAATGGGAAACAAGCCCATGCCTTCCGTGTGAAAGGCCGCTATGCCTCTTTGCTTCGGCAGCCCAGGGATAGCGTCAGCTCTGAAATGCCTCCAAAGGAGCAGACTCAGGGAACCTTTGAAGCACAGAGCAGGTGCGGCCCAGAACGAGGACTGCTCTTGGGCTGAGAACACCCACTGCCCTGCGCTTACTTTGGGCACACACGTGTAGAGGAAGGGTGTTGAATTCTCCTGCGTGTTAACTTCTCCGGGCCACGTAGTGTGAGCGCAGGTAGAGTGGCCCTCCATCTCATCCCAGTTTCCAGTGTAAGTTGTGCAAGGCAAACTCCCTGCTTGAACCCTGGGTGGGGTACGTCCACTCCAGAGAAAGATGGATGCTTGGGACCCAGGGCTTGTCTCTATGTAAATGTTCTGTGCATCAACTTCGCAGCTGTTCGCTCTAAGCGGGTCCCAAAGGCTTTTTGGAAGAGTTTCCTTCGAGGGTCAGAAACAGGAAATTAGCAGACAGGCCCACGGGGATGCCACCTCTCTCCAGCAACAACGCTGTCAGCCTCAGACACTTGGGTTCTCTTTGGTACATGAAAGAACACTATGCTTGGAAGCTTCTTCCATCCAGTTTGAGAGTCGCACGTCCACTTCCTCCTAGGACTCCAAGTGTTGCCTTGCCGTCACAATTTCCAATTCTTAGGCCTATGACGGCAGAGTGTCTGGCAGTTCTCAAAGAGACCTTAGGAATGGTGGCTTTTGGCTCCTTCCACTGACAAACCAGCTCCTCCAGATCCTGTGTCGTTTGGCATTTCATGTCAGAATCTCTCTGGGCCCCTTCATTTCTCCTCCAGGAAGTAAGACACAAACGGCATTGCCCTAAAGGGAAGAAGCCTTCTGAGACCAGCAGAGAGGCAGTCTCTCCCACTCAGCATTCCCCCATGGCTGAGCCCAGGGTATGGGACCGAGAGAGGGAGAAAGACAGCCGTGACCCCGAGCTTTTCCACAACGTAGTATAGGCCTCACCCTCAAGCTCACGTCAATTGCCTAGAGAAAACAGCAGGCCTCGGTCTGCTTTCCTGTGGCTGGGAAACTTTGCTTTCATTCCTTAGGTGGCACATTGGCTCAGGACTGCCCTACCCGAAGCACTCACGGTGTGCCAGCCCTATTTGTTGAGATCAGCCCTTCTGGCTCTCTCTCGAATGCACCTACTGGAAAAGAGCCGTTTAGAATCTTAGGACCGTGGGAGCTTTCCCTAGTCTCCACCAGAACAGCACTCTGAGGAGCTGCTGACGTTTGGTAGCAAAATCTCCTCTCCTGAAGAGAAACATTTCGTTGTAAGTGGGTTCCATCAGCCTTGCCATATTTTCTCAGCTGGCTATGATGGAGGGCAGTCAGTTGGCAGACTCACCTGAGGCCCTCCTTCCCAGACTGTGATACAGACAAGCCGCCTGCTTCTGCCCAAAGGGACCGCTTATGGTAGGTAAAAACCCTGTGTTGGAAAGTTCCTGCCTAACCCTCGCCCAAGCACAAGCATGTTGGTCATTGGTCAAAGACTTTCCCCACAAGTTTAACACGTTTGCTCCCCTCTAGCCTCCCATGACCGAGTTTACCTAGCTAGGACTCACACTTCAGAACAGGTATTCAGGGTGCTGGTGACTGTAAGTTGTTTCACCAGGCAGCCCAAATCCAGTACAGCCACTTGCATTTTCCAGGGGCAGAGCAAATGGTGTCACCTTACAGGCCTCCAGCCTGGGAGGGGCAACATACAATTTCTGAATGGGAAACAAGCCCATGCCTTCCGTGTGAAAGGCCGCTATGCCTCTTTGCTTCGGCAGCCCAGGGATAGCGTCAGCTCTGAAATGCCTCCAAAGGAGCAGACTCAGGGAACCTTTGAAGCACAGAGCAGGTGCGGCCCAGAACGAGGACTGCTCTTGGGCTGAGAACACCCACTGCCCTGCGCTTACTTTGGGCACACACGTGTAGAGGAAGGGTGTTGAATTCTCCTGCGTGTTAACTTCTCCGGGCCACGTAGTGTGAGCGCAGGTAGAGTGGCCCTCCATCTCATCCCAGTTTCCAGTGTAAGTTGTGCAAGGCAAACTCCCTGCTTGAACCCTGGGTGGGGTACGTCCACTCCAGAGAAAGATGGATGCTTGGGACCGAGGGCTTGTCTCTATGTAAATGTTCTGTGCATCAACTTCGCAGCTGTTCGCTCTAAGCGGGTCCCAAAGGCTTTTTGGAAGAGTTTCCTTCGAGGGTCAGAAACAGGAAATTAGCAGACAGCCCCACGGGGATGCCACCTCTCTCCAGCAACAACGCTGTCAGCCTCAGACACTTGGGTTCTCTTTGGTACATGAAAGAACACTATGCTTGGAAGCTTCTTCCATCCAGTTTGAGAGTCGCACGTCCACTTCCTCCTAGGACTCCAAGTGTTGCCTTGCCGTCACAATTTCCAATTCTTAGGCCTATGACGGCAGAGTGTCTGGCAGTTCTCAAAGAGACCTTAGGAATGGTGGCTTTTGGCTCCTTCCACTGACAAACCAGCTCCTCCAGATCCTGTGTCGTTTGGCATTTCATGTCAGAATCTCTCTGGGCCCCTTCATTCCTCCTCCAGGAAGTAAGACACAAACGGCATTGCCCTAAAGGGAAGAAGCCTTCTGAGACCAGCAGAGAGGCAGTCTCTCCCACTCAGCATTCCCCCATGGCTGAGCCCAGGGTATGGGACCGAGAGAGGGAGAAAGACAGCCGTGACCCCGAGCTTTTCCACAACGTAGTATAGGCCTCACCCTCAAGCTCACGTCAATTGCCTAGAAAAAACAGCAGGCCTCGGTCTGCTTTCCTGTGGCTGGGAAACTTTGCTTTCATTCCTTAGGTGGCACATTGGCTCAGGACTGCCCTACCCGAAGCACTCACGGTGTGCCAGCCCTATTTGTTGAGATCAGCCCTTCTGGCTCTCTCTCGAATGCACCTACTGGAAAAGAGCCGTTTAGAATCTTAGGACCGTGGGAGCTTTCCCTAGTCTCCACCAGAACAGCACTCTGAGGAGCTGCTGACGTTTGGTAGCAAAATCTTCTCTCCTGAAGAGAAACATTTCGTTGTAAGTGGGTTCCATCAGCCTTGCCATATTTTCTCAGCTGGCTATGATGGAGGGCAGTCAGTTGGCAGACTCACCTGAGGCCCTCCTTCCCAGACTGTGATACAGACAAGCCGCCTACTTCTGCCCAAAGGGACCGCTTATGGTAGGTAAAAACCCTGTGTTGGAAAGTTCCTGCCTAACCCTCGCCCAAGCACAAGCATGTTGGTCATTGGTCAAAGACTTTCCCCACAAGTTTAACACGTTTGCTCCCCTCTATCCTCCCATGACCGAGTTTACCTAGCTAGGACTCACACTTCAGAACAGGTATTCAGGGTGCTGGTGACTGTAAGTTGTTTCACCAGGCAGCCCAAATCCAGTACAGCCACTTGCATTTTCCAGGGGCAGAGCAAATGGTGTCACCTTACAGGCCTCCAGCCTGGGAGGGGCAACATACAATTTCTGAATGGGAAACAAGCCCATGCCTTCCGTGTGAAAGGCCGCTATGCCTCTTTGCTTCGGCAGCCCAGGGATAGCGTCAGCTCTGAAATGCCTCCAAAGGAGCAGACTCAGGGAACCTTTGAAGCACAGAGCAGGTGCGGCCCAGAACGAGGACTGGTCTTGGGCTGAGAACACCCACTGCCCTGCGCTTACTTTGGGCACACACGTGTAGAGGAAGGGTGTTGAATTCTCCTGCGTGTTAACTTCTCCGGGCCACGTAGTGTGAGCGCAGGTAGAGTGGCCCTCCATCTCATCCCAGTTTCCAGTGTAAGTTGTGCAAGGCAAACTCCCTGCTTGAACCCTGGGTGGGGTACGTCCCCTCCAGAGAAAGATGGATGCTTGGGACCCAGGGCTTGTCTCTATGTAAATGTTCTGTGCATCAACTTCGCAGCTGTTCGCTCTAAGCGGGTCCCAAAGGCTTTTTGGAAGAGTTTCCTTCGAGGGTCAGAAACAGGAAATTAGCAGACAGGCCCACGGGGATGCCACCTCTCTCCAGCAACAACGCTGTCAGCCTCAGACACTTGGGTTCTCTTTGGTACATGAAAGAACACTATGCTTGGAAGCTTCTTCCATCCAGTTTGAGAGTCGCACGTCCACTTCCTCCTAGGACTCCAAGTGTTGCCTTGCCGTCACAATTTCCAATTCTTAGGCCTATGACGGCAGAGTGTCTGGCAGTTCTCAAAGAGACCTTAGGAATGGTGGCTTTTGGCTCCTTCCACTGACAAACCAGCTCCTCCAGATCCTGTGTCGTTTGGCATTTCATGTCAGAATCTCTCTGGGCCCCTTCATTCCTCCTCCAGGAAGTAAGACACAAACGGCATTGCCCTAAAGGGAAGAAGCCTTCTGAGACCAGCAGAGAGGCAGTCTCTCCCACTCAGCATTCCCCCATGGCTGAGCCCAGGGTATGGGACCGAGAGAGGGAGAAAGACAGCCGTGACCCCGAGCTTTTCCACAACGTAGTATAGGCCTCACCCTCAAGCTCACGTCAATTGCCTAGAGAAAACAGCAGGCCTCGGTCTGCTTTCCTGTGGCTGGGAAACTTTGCTTTCATTCCTTAGGTGGCACATTGGCTCAGGACTGCCCTACCCGAAGCACTCACGGTGTGCCAGCCCTATTTGTTGAGATCAGCCCTTCTGGCTCTCTCTCGAATGCACCTACTGGAAAAGAGCCGTTTAGAATCTTAGGACCGTGGGAGCTTTCCCTAGTCTCCACCAGAACAGCACTCTGAGGAGCTGCTGACGTTTGGTAGCAAAATCTCCTCTCCTGAAGAGAAACATTTCGTTGTAAGTGGGTTCCATCAGCCTTGCCATATTTTCTCAGCTGGCTATGATGGAGGGCAGTCAGTTGGCAGACTCACCTGAGGCCCTCCTTCCCAGACTGTGATACAGACAAGCCGCCTGCTTCTGCCCAAAGGGACCGCTTATGGTAGGTAAAAACCCTGTGTTGGAAAGTTCCTGCCTAACCCTCGCCCAAGCACAAGCATGTTGGTCATTTGTCAAAGACTTTCCCCACAAGTTTAACACGTTTGCTCCCCTCTAGCCTCCCATGACCGAGTTTACCTAGCTAGGACTCACACTTCAGAACAGGTATTCAGGGTGCTGGTGACTGTAAGTTGTTTCACCAGGCAGCCCAAATCCAGTACAGCCACTTGCATTTTCCAGGGGCAGAGCAAATGGTGTCACCTTACAGGCCTCCAGCCTGGGAGGGGCAACATACAATTTCTGAATGGGAAACAAGCCCATGCCTTCCGTGTGAAAGGCCGCTATGCCTCTTTGCTTCGGCAGCCCAGGGATAGCGTCAGCTCTGAAATGCCTCCAAAGGAGCAGACTCAGGGAACCTTTGAAGCACAGAGCAGGTGCGGCCCAGAACGAGGACTGCTCTTGGGCTGAGAACACCCACTGCCCTGCGCTTACTTTGGGCACACACGTGTAGAGGAAGGGTGTTGAATTCTCCTGCGTGTTAACTTCTCCGGGCCACGTAGTGTGAGCGCAGGTAGAGTGGCCCTCCATCTCATCCCAGTTTCCAGTGTAAGTTGTGCAAGGCAAACTCCCTGCTTGAACCCTGGGTGGGGTACGTCCACTCCAGAGAAAGATGGATGCTTGGGACCCAGGGCTTGTCTCTATGTAAATGTTCTGTGCATCAACTTCGCAGCTGTTCGCTCTAAGCGGGTCCCAAAGGCTTTTTGGAAGAGTTTCCTTCGAGGGTCAGAAACAGGAAATTAGCAGACAGGCCCACGGGGATGCCACCTCTCTCCAGCAACAACGCTGTCAGCCTCAGACACTTGGGTTCTCTTTGGTACATGAAAGAACACTATGCTTGGAAGCTTCTTCCATCCAGTTTGAGAGTCGCACGTCCACTTCCTCCTAGGACTCCAAGTGTTGCCTTGCCGTCACAATTTCCAATTCTTAGGCCTATGACGGCAGAGTGTCTGGCAGTTCTCAAAGAGACCTTAGGAATGGTGGCTTTTGGCTCCTTCCACTGACAAACCAGCTCCTCCAGATCCTGTGTCGTTTGGCATTTCATGTCAGAATCTCTCTGGGCCCCTTCATTTCTCCTCCAGGAAGTAAGACACAAACGGCATTGCCCTAAAGGGAAGAAGCCTTCTGAGACCAGCAGAGAGGCAGTCTCTCCCACTCAGCATTCCCCCATGGCTGAGCCCAGGGTATGGGACCGAGAGAGGGAGAAAGACAGCCGTGACCCCGAGCTTTTCCACAACGTAGTATAGGCCTCACCCTCAAGCTCACGTCAATTGCCTAGAGAAAACAGCAGGCCTCGGTCTGCTTTCCTGTGGCTGGGAAACTTTGCTTTCATTCCTTAGGTGGCACATTGGCTCAGGACTGCCCTACCCGAAGCACTCACGGTGTGCCAGCCCTATTTGTTGAGATCAGCCCTTCTGGCTCTCTCTCGAATGCACCTACTGGAAAAGAGCCGTTTAGAATCTTAGGACCGTGGGAGCTTTCCCTAGTCTCCACCAGAACAGCACTCTGAGGAGCTGCTGACGTTTGGTAGCAAAATCTCCTCTCCTGAAGAGAAACATTTCGTTGTAAGTGGGTTCCATCAGCCTTGCCATATTTTCTCAGCTGGCTATGATGGAGGGCAGTCAGTTGGCAGACTCACCTGAGGCCCTCCTTCCCAGACTGTGATACAGACAAGCCGCCTGCTTCTGCCCAAAGGGACCGCTTATGGTAGGTAAAAACCCTGTGTTGGAAAGTTCCTGCCTAACCCTCGCCCAAGCACAAGCATGTTGGTCATTGGTCAAAGACTTTCCCCACAAGTTTAACACGTTTGCTCCCCTCTAGCTTCCCATGACCGAGTTTACCTAGCTAGGACTCACACTTCAGAACAGGTATTCAGGGTGCTGGTGACTGTAAGTTGTTTCACCAGGCAGCCCAAATCCAGTACAGCCACTTGCATTTTCCAGGGGCAGAGCAAATGGTGTCACCTTACAGGCCTCCAGCCTGGGAGGGGCAACATACAATTTCTGAATGGGAAACAAGCCCATGCCTTCCGTGTGAAAGGCCGCTATGCCTCTTTGCTTCGGCAGCCCAGGGATAGCGTCAGCTCTGAAATGCCTCCAAAGGAGCAGACTCAGGGAACCTTTGAAGCACAGAGCAGGTGCGGCCCAGAACGAGGACTGCTCTTGGGCTGAGAACACCCACTGCCCTGCGCTTACTTTGGGCACACACGTGTAGAGGAAGGGTGTTGAATTCTCCTGCGTGTTAACTTCTCCGGGCCACGTAGTGTGAGCGCAGGTAGAGTGGCCCTCCATCTCATCCCAGTTTCCAGTGTAAGTTGTGCAAGGCAAACTCCCTGCTTGAACCCTGGGTGGGGTACGTCCACTCCAGAGAAAGATGGATGCTTGGGACCGAGGGCTTGTCTCTATGTAAATGTTCTGTGCATCAACTTCGCAGCTGTTCGCTCTAAGCGGGTCCCAAAGGCTTTTTGGAAGAGTTTCCTTCGAGGGTCAGAAACAGGAAATTAGCAGACAGCCCCACGGGGATGCCACCTCTCTCCAGCAACAACGCTGTCAGCCTCAGACACTTGGGTTCTCTTTGGTACATGAAAGAACACTATGCTTGGAAGCTTCTTCCATCCAGTTTGAGAGTCGCACGTCCACTTCCTCCTAGGACTCCAAGTGTTGCCTTGCCGTCACAATTTCCAATTCTTAGGCCTATGACGGCAGAGTGTCTGGCAGTTCTCAAAGAGACCTTAGGAATGGTGGCTTTTGGCTCCTTCCACTGACAAACCAGCTCCTCCAGATCCTGTGTCGTTTGGCATTTCATGTCAGAATCTCTCTGGGCCCCTTCATTCCTCCTCCAGGAAGTAAGACACAAACGGCATTGCCCTAAAGGGAAGAAGCCTTCTGAGACCAGCAGAGAGGCAGTCTCTCCCACTCAGCATTCCCCCATGGCTGAGCCCAGGGTATGGGACCGAGAGAGGGAGAAAGACAGCCGTGACCCCGAGCTTTTCCACAACGTAGTATAGGCCTCACCCTCAAGCTCACGTCAATTGCCTAGAAAAAACAGCAGGCCTCGGTCTGCTTTCCTGTGGCTGGGAAACTTTGCTTTCATTCCTTAGGTGGCACATTGGCTCAGGACTGCCCTACCCGAAGCACTCACGGTGTGCCAGCCCTATTTGTTGAGATCAGCCCTTCTGGCTCTCTCTCGAATGCACCTACTGGAAAAGAGCCGTTTAGAATCTTAGGACCGTGGGAGCTTTCCCTAGTCTCCACCAGAACAGCACTCTGAGGAGCTGCTGACGTTTGGTAGCAAAATCTTCTCTCCTGAAGAGAAACATTTCGTTGTAAGTGGGTTCCATCAGCCTTGCCATATTTTCTCAGCTGGCTATGATGGAGGGCAGTCAGTTGGCAGACTCACCTGAGGCCCTCCTTCCCAGACTGTGATACAGACAAGCCGCCTGCTTCTGCCCAAAGGGACCGCTTATGGTAGGTAAAAACCCTGTGTTGGAAAGTTCCTGCCTAACCCTCGCCCAAGCACAAGCATGTTGGTCATTTGTCAAAGACTTTCCCCACAAGTTTAACACGTTTGCTCCCCTCTAGCCTCCCATGACCGAGTTTACCTAGCTAGGACTCACACTTCAGAACAGGTATTCAGGGTGCTGGTGACTGTAAGTTGTTTCACCAGGCAGCCCAAATCCAGTACAGCCACTTGCATTTTCCAGGGGCAGAGCAAATGGTGTCACCTTACAGGCCTCCAGCCTGGGAGGGGCAACATACAATTTCTGAATGGGAAACAAGCCCATGCCTTCCGTGTGAAAGGCCGCTATGCCTCTTTGCTTCGGCAGCCCAGGGATAGCGTCAGCTCTGAAATGCCTCCAAAGGAGCAGACTCAGGGAACCTTTGAAGCACAGAGCAGGTGCGGCCCAGAACGAGGACTGCTCTTGGGCTGAGAACACCCACTGCCCTGCGCTTACTTTGGGCACACACGTGTAGAGGAAGGGTGTTGAATTCTCCTGCGTGTTAACTTCTCCGGGCCACGTAGTGTGAGCGCAGGTAGAGTGGCCCTCCATCTCATCCCAGTTTCCAGTGTAAGTTGTGCAAGGCAAACTCCCTGCTTGAACCCTGGGTGGGGTACGTCCACTCCAGAGAAAGATGGATGCTTGGGACCCAGGGCTTGTCTCTATGTAAATGTTCTGTGCATCAACTTCGCAGCTGTTCGCTCTAAGCGGGTCCCAAAGGCTTTTTGGAAGAGTTTCCTTCGAGGGTCAGAAACAGGAAATTAGCAGACAGGCCCACGGGGATGCCACCTCTCTCCAGCAACAACGCTGTCAGCCTCAGACACTTGGGTTCTCTTTGGTACATGAAAGAACACTATGCTTGGAAGCTTCTTCCATCCAGTTTGAGAGTCGCACGTCCACTTCCTCCTAGGACTCCAAGTGTTGCCTTGCCGTCACAATTTCCAATTCTTAGGCCTATGATGGCAGAGTGTCTGGCAGTTCTCAAAGAGACCTTAGGAATGGTGGCTTTTGGCTCCTTCCACTGACAAACCAGCTCCTCCAGATCCTGTGTCGTTTGGCATTTCATGTCAGAATCTCTCTGGGCCCCTTCATTTCTCCTCCAGGAAGTAAGACACAAACGGCATTGCCCTAAAGGGAAGAAGCCTTCTGAGACCAGCAGAGAGGCAGTCTCTCCCACTCAGCATTCCCCCATGGCTGAGCCCAGGGTATGGGACCGAGAGAGGGAGAAAGACAGCCGTGACCCCGAGCTTTTCCACAACGTAGTATAGGCCTCACCCTCAAGCTCACGTCAATTGCCTAGAGAAAACAGCAGGCCTCGGTCTGCTTTCCTGTGGCTGGGAAACTTTGCTTTCATTCCTTAGGTGGCACATTGGCTCAGGACTGCCCTACCCGAAGCACTCACGGTGTGCCAGCCCTATTTGTTGAGATCAGCCCTTCTGGCTCTCTCTCGAATGCACCTACTGGAAAAGAGCCGTTTAGAATCTTAGGACCGTGGGAGCTTTCCCTAGTCTCCACCAGAACAGCACTCTGAGGAGCTGCTGACGTTTGGTAGCAAAATCTCCTCTCCTGAAGAGAAACATTTCGTTGTAAGTGGGTTCCATCAGCCTTGCCATATTTTCTCAGCTGGCTATGATGGAGGGCAGTCAGTTGGCAGACTCACCTGAGGCCCTCCTTCCCAGACTGTGATACAGACAAGCCGCCTGCTTCTGCCCAAAGGGACCGCTTATGGTAGGTAAAAACCCTGTGTTGGAAAGTTCCTGCCTAACCCTCGCCCAAGCACAAGCATGTTGGTCATTGGTCAAAGACTTTCCCCACAAGTTTAACACGTTTGCTCCCCTCTAGCCTCCCATGACCGAGTTTACCTAGCTAGGACTCACACTTCAGAACAGGTATTCAGGGTGCTGGTGACTGTAAGTTGTTTCACCAGGCAGCCCAAATCCAGTACAGCCACTTGCATTTTCCAGGGGCAGAGCAAATGGTGTCACCTTACAGGCCTCCAGCCTGGGAGGGGCAACATACAATTTCTGAATGGGAAACAAGCCCATGCCTTCCGTGTGAAAGGCCGCTATGCCTCTTTGCTTCGGCAGCCCAGGGATAGCGTCAGCTCTGAAATGCCTCCAAAGGAGCAGACTCAGGGAACCTTTGAAGCACAGAGCAGGTGCGGCCCAGAACGAGGACTGCTCTTGGGCTGAGAACACCCACTGCCCTGCGCTTACTTTGGGCACACACGTGTAGAGGAAGGGTGTTGAATTCTCCTGCGTGTTAACTTCTCCGGGCCACGTAGTGTGAGCGCAGGTAGAGTGGCCCTCCATCTCATCCCAGTTTCCAGTGTAAGTTGTGCAAGGCAAACTCCCTGCTTGAACCCTGGGTGGGGTACGTCCACTCCAGAGAAAGATGGATGCTTGGGACCGAGGGCTTGTCTCTATGTAAATGTTCTGTGCATCAACTTCGCAGCTGTTCGCTCTAAGCGGGTCCCAAAGGCTTTTTGGAAGAGTTTCCTTCGAGGGTCAGAAACAGGAAATTAGCAGACAGCCCCACGGGGATGCCACCTCTCTCCAGCAACAACGCTGTCAGCCTCAGACACTTGGGTTCTCTTTGGTACATGAAAGAACACTATGCTTGGAAGCTTCTTCCATCCAGTTTGAGAGTCGCACGTCCACTTCCTCCTAGGACTCCAAGTGTTGCCTTGCCGTCACAATTTCCAATTCTTAGGCCTATGACGGCAGAGTGTCTGGCAGTTCTCAAAGAGACCTTAGGAATGGTGGCTTTTGGCTCCTTCCACTGACAAACCAGCTCCTCCAGATCCTGTGTCGTTTGGCATTTCATGTCAGAATCTCTCTGGGCCCCTTCATTCCTCCTCCAGGAAGTAAGACACAAACGGCATTGCCCTAAAGGGAAGAAGCCTTCTGAGACCAGCAGAGAGGCAGTCTCTCCCACTCAGCATTCCCCCATGGCTGAGCCCAGGGTATGGGACCGAGAGAGGGAGAAAGACAGCCGTGACCCCGAGCTTTTCCACAACGTAGTATAGGCCTCACCCTCAAGCTCACGTCAATTGCCTAGAAAAAACAGCAGGCCTCGGTCTGCTTTCCTGTGGCTGGGAAACTTTGCTTTCATTCCTTAGGTGGCACATTGGCTCAGGACTGCCCTACCCGAAGCACTCACGGTGTGCCAGCCCTATTTGTTGAGATCAGCCCTTCTGGCTCTCTCTCGAATGCACCTACTGGAAAAGAGCCGTTTAGAATCTTAGGACCGTGGGAGCTTTCCCTAGTCTCCACCAGAACAGCACTCTGAGGAGCTGCTGACGTTTGGTAGCAAAATCTTCTCTCCTGAAGAGAAACATTTCGTTGTAAGTGGGTTCCATCAGCCTTGCCATATTTTCTCAGCTGGCTATGATGGAGGGCAGTCAGTTGGCAGACTCACCTGAGGCCCTCCTTCCCAGACTGTGATACAGACAAGCCGCCTACTTCTGCCCAAAGGGACCGCTTATGGTAGGTAAAAACCCTGTGTTGGAAAGTTCCTGCCTAACCCTCGCCCAAGCACAAGCATGTTGGTCATTGGTCAAAGACTTTCCCCACAAGTTTAACACGTTTGCTCCCCTCTATCCTCCCATGACCGAGTTTACCTAGCTAGGACTCACACTTCAGAACAGGTATTCAGGGTGCTGGTGACTGTAAGTTGTTTCACCAGGCAGCCCAAATCCAGTACAGCCACTTGCATTTTCCAGGGGCAGAGCAAATGGTGTCACCTTACAGGCCTCCAGCCTGGGAGGGGCAACATACAATTTCTGAATGGGAAACAAGCCCATGCCTTCCGTGTGAAAGGCCGCTATGCCTCTTTGCTTCGGCAGCCCAGGGATAGCGTCAGCTCTGAAATGCCTCCAAAGGAGCAGACTCAGGGAACCTTTGAAGCACAGAGCAGGTGCGGCCCAGAACGAGGACTGGTCTTGGGCTGAGAACACCCACTGCCCTGCGCTTACTTTGGGCACACACGTGTAGAGGAAGGGTGTTGAATTCTCCTGCGTGTTAACTTCTCCGGGCCACGTAGTGTGAGCGCAGGTAGAGTGGCCCTCCATCTCATCCCAGTTTCCAGTGTAAGTTGTGCAAGGCAAACTCCCTGCTTGAACCCTGGGTGGGGTACGTCCACTCCAGAGAAAGATGGATGCTTGGGACCGAGGGCTTGTCTCTATGTAAATGTTCTGTGCATCAACTTCGCAGCTGTTCGCTCTAAGCGGGTCCCAAAGGCTTTTTGGAAGAGTTTCCTTCGAGGGTCAGAAACAGGAAATTAGCAGACAGCCCCACGGGGATGCCACCTCTCTCCAGCAACAACGCTGTCAGCCTCAGACACTTGGGTTCTCTTTGGTACATGAAAGAACACTATGCTTGGAAGCTTCTTCCATCCAGTTTGAGAGTCGCACGTCCACTTCCTCCTAGGACTCCAAGTGTTGCCTTGCCGTCACAATTTCCAATTCTTAGGCCTATGACGGCAGAGTGTCTGGCAGTTCTCAAAGAGACCTTAGGAATGGTGGCTTTTGGCTCCTTCCACTGACAAACCAGCTCCTCCAGATCCTGTGTCGTTTGGCATTTCATGTCAGAATCTCTCTGGGCCCCTTCATTCCTCCTCCAGGAAGTAAGACACAAACGGCATTGCCCTAAAGGGAAGAAGCCTTCTGAGACCAGCAGAGAGGCAGTCTCTCCCACTCAGCATTCCCCCATGGCTGAGCCCAGGGTATGGGACCGAGAGAGGGAGAAAGACAGCCGTGACCCCGAGCTTTTCCACAACGTAGTATAGGCCTCACCCTCAAGCTCACGTCAATTGCCTAGAAAAAACAGCAGGCCTCGGTCTGCTTTCCTGTGGCTGGGAAACTTTGCTTTCATTCCTTAGGTGGCACATTGGCTCAGGACTGCCCTACCCGAAGCACTCACGGTGTGCCAGCCCTATTTGTTGAGATCAGCCCTTCTGGCTCTCTCTCGAATGCACCTACTGGAAAAGAGCCGTTTAGAATCTTAGGACCGTGGGAGCTTTCCCTAGTCTCCACCAGAACAGCACTCTGAGGAGCTGCTGACGTTTGGTAGCAAAATCTTCTCTCCTGAAGAGAAACATTTCGTTGTAAGTGGGTTCCATCAGCCTTGCCATATTTTCTCAGCTGGCTATGATGGAGGGCAGTCAGTTGGCAGACTCACCTGAGGCCCTCCTTCCCAGACTGTGATACAGACAAGCCGCCTACTTCTGCCCAAAGGGACCGCTTATGGTAGGTAAAAACCCTGTGTTGGAAAGTTCCTGCCTAACCCTCGCCCAAGCACAAGCATGTTGGTCATTGGTCAAAGACTTTCCCCACAAGTTTAACACGTTTGCTCCCCTCTATCCTCCCATGACCGAGTTTACCTAGCTAGGACTCACACTTCAGAACAGGTATTCAGGGTGCTGGTGACTGTAAGTTGTTTCACCAGGCAGCCCAAATCCAGTACAGCCACTTGCATTTTCCAGGGGCAGAGCAAATGGTGTCACCTTACAGGCCTCCAATCTGGGAGGGGCAACATACAATTTCTGAATGGGAAAGAAGCCCATGCCTTCCGTGTGAAAGGCCGCTATGCCTCTTTGCTTCGGCAGCCCAGGGATAGCGTCAGCTCTGAAATGCCTCCAAAGGAGCAGACTCAGGGAACCTTTGAAGCACAGAGCAGGTGCGGCCCAGAACGAGGACTGCTCTTTGGCTGAGAACACCCACTGCCCTGCGCTTACTTTGGGCACACACGTGTAGAGGAAGGGTGTTGAATTCTCCTGCGTGATAACTTCTCCGGGCCACGTAGTGTGAGCGCAGGTAGAGTGGCCCTCCATCTCATCCCAGTTTCCAGTGTAAGTTGTGCAAGGCAAACTCCCTGCTTGAACCCTGGGTGGGGTACGTCCCCTCCAGAGAAAGATGGATGCTTGGGACCCAGGGCTTGTCTCTATGTAAATGTTCTGTGCATCAACTTCGCAGCTGTTCGCTCTAAGCGGGTCCCAAAGGCTTTTTGGAAGAGTTTCCTTCGAGGGTCAGAAACAGGAAATTAGCAGACAGGCCCACGGGGATGCCACCTCTCTCCAGCAACAACGCTGTCAGCCTCAGACACTTGGGTTCTCTTTGGTACATGAACGAACACTATGCTTGGAAGCTTCTTCCATCCAGTTTGAGAGTCGCACGTCCACTTCCTCCTAGGACTCCAAGTGTTGCCTTGCCGTCACAATTTCCAATTCTTAGGCCTATGACGGCAGAGTGTCTGGCAGTTCTCAAAGAGACCTTAGGAATGGTGGCTTTTGGCTCCTTCCACTGACAAACCAGCTCCTCCAGATCCTGTGTCGTTTGGCATTTCATGTCAGAATCTCTCTGGGCCCCTTCATTCCTCCTCCAGGAAGTAAGACACAAACGGCATTGCCCTAAAGGGAAGAAGCCTTCTGAGACCAGCAGAGAGGCAGTCTCTCCCACTCAGCATTCCCCCATGGCTGAGCCCAGGGTATGGGACCGAGAGAGGGAGAAAGACAGCCGTGACCCCGAGCTTTTCCACAACGTAGTATAGGCCTCACCCTCAAGCTCACGTCAATTGCCTAGAGAAAACAGCAGGCCTCGGTCTGCTTTCCTGTGGCTGGGAAACTTTGCTTTCATTCCTTAGGTGGCACATTGGCTCAGGACTGCCCTACCCGAAGCACTCACGGTGTGCCAGCCCTATTTGTTGAGATCAGCCCTTCTGGCTCTCTCTCGAATGCACGTACTGGAAAAGAGCCGTTTAGAATCTTAGGACCGTGGGAGCTTTCCCTAGTCTCCACCAGAACAGCACTCTGAGGAGCTGCTGACGTTTGGTAACAAAATCTCCTCTCCTGAAGAGAAACATTTCGTTGTAAGTGGGTTCCATCAGCCTTGCCATATTTTCTCAGCTGGCTATGATGGAGGGCAGTCAGTTGGCAGACTCACCTGAGGCCCTCCTTCCCAGACTGTGATACAGACAAGCCGCCTGCTTCTGCCCAAAGGGACCGCTTATGGTAGGTAAAAACCCGGTGTTGGAAAGTTCCTGCCTAACCCTCGCCCAAGCACAAGCATATTGGTCATTGGTCAAAACTTTCCCCACAAGTTTAACACGTTTGCTCCCCTCTAGCCTCCCAAGGCCGAGTTTACCTAGCTAGGACTCACACTTCAGGAAAGGTACTCAGGGTGCTGGTGACTGCAAGTTGTTTCACCAGGCAGCCCAAATCCAGTACAGCCACTTGCATTTTCCTGGGGCAGAGCAAATGGTGTCACCTTACACGCCTCCAGCCTGGGAGGGGCAACATACAATTTCTGAATGGGAAACAAGCCCATGCCTTCCGTGTGAAAGGCCGCTATGCCTCTTTGCTTCGGCAGCCCAGGGATAGCTTCAGCTCTGAAATGCCTCCAAAGGAGCAGACTCAGGGAACCTTTCAAGCACAGAGCAGGTGCGGCCCAGAACGAGGACTGCTCTTGGGCTGAGAACACCCACTGCCCTGCGCTTCCTTTGGGCACACACGTGTAGAGGAAGGGTGTTGAATTCTCCTGCGTGATAACTTCTCCGGGCCACGTTGTGTGAGCGCAGGTAGAGTGGCCCTCCATCTCATCCCAGTTTCCAGTGTAAGTTGTGCAAGGCAAACTCCCTGCTTGAACCCTGGGTGGGGTACGTCCCCTCCAGAGAAAGATGGATGCTTGGGACCCAGGGCTTGTCTCTATGTAAATGTTCTGTGCATCAACTTCGCAGCTGTTCGCTCTAAGCGGGTCCCAAAGTCTTTTTGGAAGAGTTTCCTTCGAGGGTCAGAAACAGGAAATTAGCAGACAGGCCCACGGGGATGCCACCTCTCTCCAGCAACAACGCTATCAGCCTCAGACACTTGGGTTCTCTTTGGTACATGAAAGAACACTATGCTTGGAAGCTTCTTCCATCCAGTTTGAGAGTCGCACCTCCACTGCCTCCTAGGACTCCAAGTGTTGCCTTGCCGTCACAATTTCCAATTCTTAGGCCTATGACGGCAGAGTGTCTGGCAGTTCTCAAAGAGACCTTAGGAATGGTGGCTTTTGGCTCCTTAAACTGACAAACCAGCTCCTCCAGATCCTGTGTCGTTTGGCATTTCATGTCAGAATCTCTCTGGGGGCCTTCATTCCTCCTCCAGGAAGTAAGACACAAAAGGAATTGCCCTAAAGGGAAGAAGCCTTCTGAGACCAGCAGAGAGGCAGTCTCTCCCACTCAGCATTCCCCCATGGCTGAGCCCAGGGTATGGGACCGAGAGAGGGAGAAAGACAGCCGTGACCCCGAGCTTTTCCACAAGGTAGTATAGGCCTCACCCTCAAGCTCACGTCAATTGCAAAGAGAAAACAGCAGGCCTCGGTCTGCTTTCCTGTGGCTGGGAAACTTTGCTTTCATTCCTTAGGTGGCACATTGGCTCAGGACTGCCCTACCCGAAGCACTCACGGTGTGCCAGCCCTATTTGTTGAGATCAGCCCTTCTGGCTCTCTCTCGAATGCACCTACTGGAAAAGAGCCGTTCAGAATCTTAGGACCGTGGGAGCTTTCCCTAGTCTCCACCAGAACAGCACTCTGAGGAGCTGCTGACGTTTGGTAGCAAAATCTCCTCTCCAGAAGAGAAACATTTCGTTGTAAGTGGGTCCCATCAGCCTTGCCATATTTTCTCAGCTGGCTATGATGGAGGGCAGTCAGTTGGCAGACTCACCTGAGGCCTTCCTTCCGAGACTGTGATACAGACAAGCCGCCTGCTTCTGCCCAAAGGGACGGCTTATGTAAGGTAAAAACCCGGTGTTGGAAAGTTCCTGCCTAACCCTCGCCCAAGCACAAGCATATTGGTCATTGGTCAAAACTTTCCCCACAAGTTTAACACGTTTGCTCCCCTCTAGCCTCCCAAGGCCGAGTTTACCTAGCTAGGACTCACACTTCAGGAAAGGTACTCAGGGTGCTGGTGACTGCAAGTTGTTTCACCAGGCAGCCCAAATCCAGTACAGCCACTTGCATTTTCCTGGGGCAGAGCAAATGGTGTCACCTTACACGCCTCCAGCCTGGGAGGGGCAACATACAATTTCTGAATGGGAAACAAGCCCATGCCTTCCGTGTGAAAGGCCGCTATGCCTCTTTGCTTCGGCAGCCCAGGGATAGCGTCAGCTCTGAAATGCCTCCAAAGGAGCAGACTCAGGGAACCTTTGAAGCACAGAGCAGGTGCGGCCCAGAACGAGGACTGCTCTTGGCCTGAGAACACCCACTGCCCTGCGCTTCCTTTGGGCACACACGTGTAGAGGAAGGGTGTTGAATTCTCCTGCGTGATAACTTCTCCGGGCCACGTAGTGTGAGCGCAGGTAGAGTGGCCCTCCATCTCATCCCAGTTTCCAGTGTAAGTTGTGCAAGGCAAACTCCCTGCTTGAACCCTGGGTGGGGTACGTCCCCTCCAGAGAAAGATGGATGCTTGGGACCCAGGGCTTGTCTCTATGTAAATGTTCTGTGCATCAACTTCGCAGCTGTTCGCTCTAAGCGGGTCCCAAAGGCTTTTTGGAAGAGTTTCCTTCGAGGGTCAGAAACAGGAAATTAGCAGACAGGCCCACGGGGATGCCACCTCTCTCCAGCAACAACGCTGTCAGCCTCAGACACTTGGGTTCTCTTTGGTACATGAAAGAACACTATGCTTGGAAGCTTCTTCCATCCAGTTTGAGAGTCGCACGTCCACTTCCTCCTAGGACTCCAAGTGTTGCCTTGCCGTCACAATTTCCAATTCTTAGGCCTATGACGGCAGAGTGTCTGGCAGTTCTCAAAGAGACCTTAGGAATGGTGGCTTTTGGCTCCTTCCACTGACAAACCAGCTCCTCCATATCCTGTGTCGTTTGGCATTTCATGTCAGAATCTCTCTGGGCCCCTTCATTCCTCCTCCAGGAAGTAAGACACAAACGGCATTGCCCTAAAGGGAAGAAGCCTTCTGAGACCAGCAGAGAGGCAGTCTCTCCCACTCAGCATTCCCCCATGGCTGAGCCCAGGGTATGGGACCGAGAGAGGGAGAAAGACAGCCGTGACCCCGAGCTTTTCCACAACGTAGTATAGGCCTCACCCTCAAGCTCACGTCAATTGCCTAGAGAAAACAGCAGGCCTCGGTCTGCTTTCCTGTGGCTGGGAAACTTTGCTTTCATTCCTTAGGTGGCACATTGGCTCAGGACTGCCCTACCCGAAGCACTCACGGTGTGCCAGCCCTATTTGTTGAGATCAGCCCTTCTGGCTCTCTCTCGAATGCACGTACTGGAAAAGAGCCGTTTAGAATCTTAGGACCGTGGGAGCTTTCCCTAGTCTCCACCAGAACAGCACTCTGAGGAGCTGCTGACGTTTGGTAACAAAATCTCCTCTCCTGAAGAGAAACATTTCGTTGTAAGTGGGTTCCATCAGCCGTGCCATATTTTCTCAGCTGGCTATGATGGAGGGCAGTCAGTTGGCAGACTCACCTGAGGCCCTCCTTCCCAGACTGTGATACAGACAAGCCGCCTGCTTCTGCCCAAAGGGACCGCTTATGGTAGGTAAAAACCCGGTGTTGGAAAGTTCCTGCCTAACCCTCGCCCAAGCACAAGCATATTGGTCATTGGTCAAAACTTTCCCCACAAGTTTAACACGTTTGCTCCCCTCTAGCCTCCCAAGGCCGAGTTTACCTAGCTAGGACTCACACTTCAGGAAAGGTACTCAGGGTGCTGGTGACTGCAAGTTGTTTCACCAGGCAGCCCAAATCCAGTACAGCCACTTGCATTTTCCTGGGGCAGAGCAAATGGTGTCACCTTACACGCCTCCAGCCTGGGAGGGGCAACATACAATTTCTGAATGGGAAACAAGCCCATGCCTTCCGTGTGAAAGGCCGCTATGCCTCTTTGCTTCGGCAGCCCAGGGATAGCTTCAGCTCTGAAATGCCTCCAAAGGAGCAGACTCAGGGAACCTTTCAAGCACAGAGCAGGTGCGGCCCAGAACGAGGACTGCTCTTGGGCTGAGAACACCCACTGCCCTGCGCTTCCTTTGGGCACACACGTGTAGAGGAAGGGTGTTGAATTCTCCTGCGTGATAACTTCTCCGGGCCACGTTGTGTGAGCGCAGGTAGAGTGGCCCTCCATCTCATCCCAGTTTCCAGTGTAAGTTGTGCAAGGCAAACTCCCTGCTTGAACCCTGGGTGGGGTACGTCCCCTCCAGAGAAAGATGGATGCTTGGGACCCAGGGCTTGTCTCTATGTAAATGTTCTGTGCATCAACTTCGCAGCTGTTCGCTCTAAGCGGGTCCCAAAGTCTTTTTGGAAGAGTTTCCTTCGAGGGTCAGAAACAGGAAATTAGCAGACAGGCCCACGGGGATGCCACCTCTCTCCAGCAACAACGCTATCAGCCTCAGACACTTGGGTTCTCTTTGGTACATGAAAGAACACTATGCTTGGAAGCTTCTTCCATCCAGTTTGAGAGTCGCACCTCCACTGCCTCCTAGGACTCCAAGTGTTGCCTTGCCGTCACAATTTCCAATTCTTAGGCCTATGACGGCAGAGTGTCTGGCAGTTCTCAAAGAGACCTTAGGAATGGTGGCTTTTGGCTCCTTAAACTGACAAACCAGCTCCTCCAGATCCTGTGTCGTTTGGCATTTCATGTCAGAATCTCTCTGGGGGCCTTCATTCCTCCTCCAGGAAGTAAGACACAAAAGGAATTGCCCTAAAGGGAAGAAGCCTTCTGAGACCAGCAGAGAGGCAGTCTCTCCCACTCAGCATTCCCCCATGGCTGAGCCCAGGGTATGGGACCGAGAGAGGGAGAAAGACAGCCGTGACCCCGAGCTTTTCCACAAGGTAGTATAGGCCTCACCCTCAAGCTCACGTCAATTGCAAAGAGAAAACAGCAGGCCTCGGTCTGCTTTCCTGTGGCTGGGAAACTTTGCTTTCATTCCTTAGGTGGCACATTGGCTCAGGACTGCCCTACCCGAAGCACTCACGGTGTGCCAGCCCTATTTGTTGAGATCAGCCCTTCTGGCTCTCTCTCGAATGCACCTACTGGAAAAGAGCCGTTCAGAATCTTAGGACCGTGGGAGCTTTCCCTAGTCTCCACCAGAACAGCACTCTGAGGAGCTGCTGACGTTTGGTAGCAAAATCTCCTCTCCAGAAGAGAAACATTTCGTTGTAAGTGGGTCCCATCAGCCTTGCCATATTTTCTCAGCTGGCTATGATGGAGGGCAGTCAGTTGGCAGACTCACCTGAGGCCTTCCTTCCCAGACTGTGATACAGACAAGCCGCCTGCTTCTGCCCAAAGGGACGGCTTATGTAAGGTAAAAACCCGGTGTTGGAAAGTTCCTGCCTAACCCTCGCCCAAGCACAAGCATATTGGTCATTGGTCAAAACTTTCCCCACAAGTTTAACACGTTTGCTCCCCTCTAGCCTCCCAAGGCCGAGTTTACCTAGCTAGGACTCACACTTCAGGAAAGGTACTCAGGGTGCTGGTGACTGCAAGTTGTTTCACCAGGCAGCCCAAATCCAGTACAGCCACTTGCATTTTCCTGGGGCAGAGCAAATGGTGTCACCTTACACGCCTCCAGCCTGGGAGGGGCAACATACAATTTCTGAATGGGAAACAAGCCCATGCCTTCCGTGTGAAAGGCCGCTATGCCTCTTTGCTTCGGCAGCCCAGGGATAGCGTCAGCTCTGAAATGCCTCCAAAGGAGCAGACTCAGGGAACCTTTGAAGCACAGAGCAGGTGCGGCCCAGAACGAGGACTGCTCTTGGCCTGAGAACACCCACTGCCCTGCGCTTCCTTTGGGCACACACGTGTAGAGGAAGGGTGTTGAATTCTCCTGCGTGATAACTTCTCCGGGCCACGTAGTGTGAGCGCAGGTAGAGTGGCCCTCCATCTCATCCCAGTTTCCAGTGTAAGTTGTGCAAGGCAAACTCCCTGCTTGAACCCTGGGTGGGGTACGTCCCCTCCAGAGAAAGATGGATGCTTGGGACCCAGGGCTTGTCTCTATGTAAATGTTCTGTGCATCAACTTCGCAGCTGTTCGCTCTAAGCGGGTCCCAAAGGCTTTTTGGAAGAGTTTCCTTCGAGGGTCAGAAACAGGAAATTAGCAGACAGGCCCACGGGGATGCCACCTCTCTCCAGCAACAACGCTGTCAGCCTCAGACACTTGGGTTCTCTTTGGTACATGAAAGAACACTATGCTTGGAAGCTTCTTCCATCCAGTTTGAGAGTCGCACGTCCACTTCCTCCTAGGACTCCAAGTGTTGCCTTGCCGTCACAATTTCCAATTCTTAGGCCTATGACGGCAGAGTGTCTGGCAGTTCTCAAAGAGACCTTAGGAATGGTGGCTTTTGGCTCCTTCCACTGACAAACCAGCTCCTCCAGATCCTGTGTCGTTTGGCATTTCATGTCAGAATCTCTCTGGGCCCCTTCATTCCTCCTCCAGGAAGTAAGACACAAACGGCATTGCCCTAAAGGGAAGAAGCCTTCTGAGACCAGCAGAGAGGCAGTCTCTCCCACTCAGCATTCCCCCATGGCTGAGCCCAGGGTATGGGACCGAGAGAGGGAGAAAGACAGCCGTGACCCCGAGCTTTTCCACAACGTAGTATAGGCCTCACCCTCAAGCTCACGTCAATTGCCTAGAGAAAACAGCAGGCCTCGGTCTGCTTTCCTGTGGCTGGGAAACTTTGCTTTCATTCCTTAGGTGGCACATTGGCTCAGGACTGCCCTACCCGAAGCACTCACGGTGTGCCAGCCCTATTTGTTGAGATCAGCCCTTCTGGCTCTCTCTCGAATGCACCTACTGGAAAAGAGCCGTTTAGAATCTTAGGACCGTGGGAGCTTTCCCTAGTCTCCACCAGAACAGCACTCTGAGGAGCTGCTGACGTTTGGTAGCAAAATCTCCTCTCCTGAAGAGAAACATTTCGTTGTAAGTGGGTTCCATCAGCCTTGCCATATTTTCTCAGCTGGCTATGATGGAGGGCAGTCAGTTGGCAGACTCACCTGAGGCCCTCCTTCCCAGACTGTGATACAGACAAGCCGCCTGCTTCTGCCCAAAGGGACCGCTTATGGTAGGTAAAAACCCGGTGTTGGAAAGTTCCTGCCTAACCCTCGCCCAAGCACAAGCATATTGGTCATTGGTCAAAACTTTCCCCACAAGTTTAACACGTTTGCTCCCCTCTAGCCTCCCAAGGCCGAGTTTACCTAGCTAGGACTCACACTTCAGGAAAGGTACTCAGGGTGCTGGTGACTGCAAGTTGTTTCACCAGGCAGCCCAAATCCAGTACAGCCACTTGCATTTTCCTGTGGCAGAGCAAATGGTGTCACCTTAGACGCCTCCAGCCTGGGAGGGGCAACATACAATTTCTGAATGGGAAACAAGCCCATGCCTTCCGTGTGAAAGGCCGCTATGCCTCTTTGCTTCGGCAGCCCAGGGATAGCGTCAGCTCTGAAATGCCTCCAAAGGAGCAGACTCAGGGAACCTTTGAAGCACAGAGCAGGTGCGGCCCAGAACGAGGACTGCTCTTGGGCTGAGAACACCCACTGCCCTGCGCTTACTTTGGGCACACACGTGTAGAGGAAGGGTGTTGAATTCTCCTGCGTGTTAACTTCTCCGGGCCACGTAGTGTGAGCGCAGGTAGAGTGGCCCTCCATCTCATCCCAGTTTCCAGTGTAAGTTGTGCAAGGCAAACTCCCTGCTTGAACCCTGGGTGGGGTACGTCCCCTCCAGAGAAAGATGGATGCTTGGGACCCAGGGCTAGTCTCTATGTAAATGTTCTGTGCATCAACTTCGCAGCTGTTCGCTCTAAGCGGGTCCCAAAGGCTTTTTGGAAGAGTTTCCTTCGAGGGTCAGAAACAGGAAATTAGCAGACAGGCCCACGGGGATGCCACCTCTCTCCAGCAACAACGCTGTCAGCCTCAGACACTTGGGTTCTCTTTGGTACATGAAAGAACACTATGCTTGGAAGCTTCTTCCATCCAGTTTGAGAGTCGCACGTCCACTTCCTCCTAGGACTCCAAGTGTTGCCTTGCCGTCACAATTTCCAATTCTTAGGCCTATGACGGCAGAGTGTCTGGCAGTTCTCAAAGAGACCTTAGGAAAGGTGGCTTTTGGCTCCTTCCACTGACAAACCAGCTCCTCCAGATCCTGTGTCGTTTGGCATTTCATGTCAGAATCTCTCTGGGCCCCTTCATTCCTCCTCCAGGAAGTAAGACACAAACGGCATTGCCCTAAAGGGAAGAAGCCTTCTGAGACCAGCAGAGAGGCAGTCTCTCCCACTCAGCATTCCCCCATGGCTGAGCCCAGGGTATGGGACCGAGAGAGGGAGAAAGACAGCCGTGACCCCGAGCTTTTCCACAACGTAGTATAGGCCTCACCCTCAAGCTCACGTCAATTGCCTAGAGAAAACAGCAGGCCTCGGTCTGCTTTCCTGTGGCTGGGAAACTTTGCTTTCATTCCTTAGGTGGCACATTGGCTCAGGACTGCCCTACCCGAAGCACTCACGGTGTGCCAGCCCTATTTGTTGAGATCAGCCCTTCTGGCTCTCTCTCGAATGCACCTACTGGAAAAGAGCCGTTTAGAATCTTAGGACCGTGGGAGCTTTCCCTAGTCTCCACCAGAACAGCACTCTGAGGAGCTGCTGACGTTTGGTAGCAAAATCTCCTCTCCTGAAGAGAAACATTTCGTTGTAAGTGGGTTCCATCAGCCTTGCCATATTTTCTCAGCTGGCTATGATGGAGGGCAGTCAGTTGGCAGACTCACCTGAGGCCCTCCTTCCCAGACTGTGATACAGACAAGCCGCCTGCTTCTGCCCAAAGGGACCGCTTATGGTAGGTAAAAACCCGGTGTTGGAAAGTTCCTGCCTAACCCTCGCCCAAGCACAAGCATATTGGTCATTGGTCAAAACTTTCCCCACAAGTTTAACACGTTTGCTCCCCTCTAGCCTCCCAAGGCCGAGTTTACCTAGCTAGGACTCACACTTCAGGAAAGGTACTCAGGGTGCTGGTGACTGCAAGTTGTTTCACCAGGCAGCCCAAATCCAGTACAGCCACTTGCATTTTCCTGGGGCAGAGCAAATGGTGTCACCTTACACGCCTCCAGCCTGGGAGGGGCAACATACAATTTCTGAATGGGAAACAAGCCCATGCCTTCCGTGTGAAAGGCCGCTATGCCTCTTTGCTTCGGCAGCCCAGGGATAGCGTCAGCTCTGAAATGCCTCCAAAGGAGCAGACTCACGGAACCTTTGAAGCACAGAGCAGGTGCGGCCCAGAACGAGGACTGCTCTTGGGCTGAGAACACCCACTGCCCTGCGCTTACTTTGGGCACACACGTGTAGAGGAAGGGTGTTGAATTCTCCTGCGTGTTAACTTCTCCGGGCCACGTAGTGTGAGCGCAGGTAGAGTGGCCCTCCATCTCATCCCAGTTTCCAGTGTAAGTTGTGCAAGGCAAACTCCCTGCTTGAACCCTGGGTGGGGTACGTCCCCTCCAGAGAAAGATGGATGCTTGGGACCCAGGGCTAGTCTCTATGTAAATGTTCTGTGCATCAACTTCGCAGCTGTTCGCTCTAAGCGGGTCCCAAAGGCTTTTTGGAAGAGTTTCCTTCGAGGGTCAGAAACAGGAAATTAGCAGACAGGCCCACGGGGATGCCACCTCTCTCCAGCAACAACGCTGTCAGCCTCAGACACTTGGGTTCTCTTTGGTACATGAAAGAACACTATGCTTGGAAGCTTCTTCCATCCAGTTTGAGAGTCGCACGTCCACTTCCTCCTAGGACTCCAAGTGTTGCCTTGCCGTCACAATTTCCAATTCTTAGGCCTATGACGGCAGAGTGTCTGGCAGTTCTCAAAGAGACCTTAGGAAAGGTGGCTTTTGGCTCCTTCCACTGACAAACCAGCTCCTCCAGATCCTGTGTCGTTTGGCATTTCATGTCAGAATCTCTCTGGGCCCCTTCATTCCTCCTCCAGGAAGTAAGACACAAACGGCATTGCCCTAAAGGGAAGAAGCCTTCTGAGACCAGCAGAGAGGCAGTCTCTCCCACTCAGCATTCCCCCATGGCTGAGCCCAGGGTATGGGACCGAGAGAGGGAGAAAGACAGCCGTGACCCCGAGCTTTTCCACAACGTAGTATAGGCCTCACCCTCAAGCTCACGTCAATTGCCTAGAGAAAACAGCAGGCCTCGGTCTGCTTTCCTGTGGCTGGGAAACTTTGCTTTCATTCCTTAGGTGGCACATTGGCTCAGGACTGCCCTACCCGAAGCACTCACGGTGTGCCAGCCCTATTTGTTGAGATCAGCCCTTCTGGCTCTCTCTCGAATGCACCTACTGGAAAAGAGCCGTTTAGAATCTTAGGACCGTGGGAGCTTTCCCTAGTCTCCACCAGAACAGCACTCTGAGGAGCTGCTGACGTTTGGTAGCAAAATCTCCTCTCCTGAAGAGAAACATTTCGTTGTAAGTGGGTTCCATCAGCCTTGCCATATTTTCTCAGCTGGCTATGATGGAGGGCAGTCAGTTGGCAGACTCACCTGAGGCCCTCCTTCCCAGACTGTGATACAGACAAGCCGCCTGCTTCTGCCCAAAGGGACCGCTTATGGTAGGTAAAAACCCTGTGTTGGAAAGTTCCTGCCTAACCCTCGCCCAAGCACAAGCATGTTGGTCATTGGTCAAAGACTTTCCCCACAAGTTTAACACGTTTGCTCCCCTCTAGCCTCCCATGACCGAGTTTACCTAGCTAGGACTCACACTTCAGAACAGGTATTCAGGGTGCTGGTGACTGTAAGTTGTTTCACCAGGCAGCCCAAATCCAGTACAGCCACTTGCATTTTCCAGGGGCAGAGCAAATGGTGTCACCTTACAGGCCTCCAGCCTGGGAGGGGCAACATACAATTTCTGAATGGGAAACAAGCCCATGCCTTCCGTGTGAAAGGCCGCTATGCCTCTTTGCTTCGGCAGCCCAGGGATAGCGTCAGCTCTGAAATGCCTCCAAAGGAGCAGACTCAGGGAACCTTTGAAGCACAGAGCAGGTGCGGCCCAGAACGAGGACTGCTCTTGGGCTGAGAACACCCACTGCCCTGCGCTTACTTTGGGCACACACGTGTAGAGGAAGGGTGTTGAATTCTCCTGCGTGTTAACTTCTCCGGGCCACGTAGTGTGAGCGCAGGTAGAGTGGCCCTCCATCTCATCCCAGTTTCCAGTGTAAGTTGTGCAAGGCAAACTCCCTGCTTGAACCCTGGGTGGGGTACGTCCACTCCAGAGAAAGATGGATGCTTGGGACCCAGGGCTAGTCTCTATGTAAATGTTCTGTGCATCAACTTCGCAGCTGTTCGCTCTAAGCGGGTCCCAAAGGCTTTTTGGAAGAGTTTCCTTCGAGGGTCAGAAACAGGAAATTAGCAGACAGGCCCACGGGGATGCCACCTCTCTCCAGCAACAACGCTGTCAGCCTCAGACACTTGGGTTCTCTTTGGTACATGAAAGAACACTATGCTTGGAAGCTTCTTCCATCCAGTTTGAGAGTCGCACGTCCACTTCCTCCTAGGACTCCAAGTGTTGCCTTGCCGTCACAATTTCCAATTCTTAGGCCTATGACGGCAGAGTGTCTGGCAGTTCTCAAAGAGACCTTAGGAATGGTGGCTTTTGGCTCCTTCCACTGACAAACCAGCTCCTCCAGATCCTGTGTCGTTTGGCATTTCATGTCAGAATCTCTCTGGGCCCCTTCATTCCTCCTCCAGGAAGTAAGACACAAACGGCATTGCCCTAAAGGGAAGAAGCCTTCTGAGACCAGCAGAGAGGCAGTCTCTCCCACTCAGCATTCCCCCATGGCTGAGCCCAGGGTATGGGACCGAGAGAGGGAGAAAGACAGCCGTGACCCCGAGCTTTTCCACAACGTAGTATAGGCCTCACCCTCAAGCTCACGTCAATTGCCTAGAGAAAACAGCAGGCCTCGGTCTGCTTTCCTGTGGCTGGGAAACTTTGCTTTCATTCCTTAGGTGGCACATTGGCTCAGGACTGCCCTACCCGAAGCACTCACGGTGTGCCAGCCCTATTTGTTGAGATCAGCCCTTCTGGCTCTCTCTCGAATGCACCTACTGGAAAAGAGCCGTTTAGAATCTTAGGACCGTGGGAGCTTTCCCTAGTCTCCACCAGAACAGCACTCTGAGGAGCTGCTGACGTTTGGTAACAAAATCTCCTCTCCTGAAGAGAAACATTTCGTTGTAAGTGGGTTCCATCAGCCTTGCCATATTTTCTCAGCTGGCTATGATGGAGGGCAGTCAGTTGGCAGACTCACCTGAGGCCCTCCTTCCCAGACTGTGATACAGACAAGCCGCCTGCTTCTGCCCAAAGGGACCGCTTATGGTAGGTAAAAACCCGGTGTTGGAAAGTTCCTGCCTAACCCTCGCCCAAGCACAAGCATATTGGTCATTGGTCAAAACTTTCCCCACAAGTTTAACACGTTTGCTCCCCTCTAGCCTCCCAAGGCCGAGTTTACCTAGCTAGGACTCACACTTCAGGAAAGGTACTCAGGGTGCTGGTGACTGCAAGTTGTTTCACCAGGCAGCCCAAATCCAGTACAGCCACTTGCATTTTCCTGGGGCAGAGCAAATGGTGTCACCTTACACGCCTCCAGCCTGGGAGGGGCAACATACAATTTCTGAATGGGAAACAAGCCCATGCCTTCCGTGTGAAAGGCCGCTATGCCTCTTTGCTTCGGCAGCCCAGGGATAGCGTCAGCTCTGAAATGCCTCCAAAGGAGCAGACTCAGGGAACCTTTGAAGCACAGAGCAGGTGCGGCCCAGAACGAGGACTGCTCTTGGGCTGAGAACACCCACTGCCCTGCGCTTCCTTTGGGCACACACGTGTAGAGGAAGGGTGTTGAATTCTCCTGCGTGATAACTTCTCCGGGCCACGTAGTGTGAGCGCAGGTAGAGTGGCCCTCCATCTCATCCCAGTTTCCAGTGTAAGTTGTGCAAGGCAAACTCCCTGCTTGAACCCTGGGTGGGGTACGTCCCCTCCAGAGAAAGATGGATGCTTGGGACCCAGGGCTTGTCTCTATGTAAATGTTCTGTGCATCAACTTCGCAGCTGTTCGCTCTAAGCGGGTCCCAAAGGCTTTTTGGAAGAGTTTCCTTCGAGGGTCAGAAACAGGAAATTAGCAGACAGGCCCACGGGGATGCCACCTCTCTCCAGCAACAACGCTGTCAGCCTCAGACACTTGGGTTCTCTTTGGTACATGAAAGAACACTATGCTTGGAAGCTTCTTCCATCCAGTTTGAGAGTCGCACGTCCACTTCCTCCTAGGACTCCAAGTGTTGCCTTGCCGTCACAATTTCCAATTCTTAGGCCTATGACGGCAGAGTGTCTGGCAGTTCTCAAAGAGACCTTAGGAATGGTGGCTTTTGGCTCCTTCCACTGACAAACCAGCTCCTCCAGATCCTGTGTCGTTTGGCATTTCATGTCAGAATCTCTCTGGGCCCCTTCATTCCTCCTCCAGGAAGTAAGACACAAACGGCATTGCCCTAAAGGGAAGAAGCCTTCTGAGACCAGCAGAGAGGCAGTCTCTCCCACTCAGCATTCCCCCATGGCTGAGCCCAGGGTATGGGACCGAGAGAGGGAGAAAGACAGCCGTGACCCCGAGCTTTTTCACAACGTAGTATAGGCCTCACCCTCAAGCTCACGTCAATTGCCTAGAGAAAACAGCAGGCCTCGGTCTGCTTTCCTGTGGCTGGGAAACTTTGCTTTCATTCCTTAGGTGGCACATTGGCTCAGGACTGCCCTACCCGAAGCACTCACGGTGTGCCAGCCCTATTTGTTGAGATCAGCCCTTCTGGCTCTCTCTCGAATGCACCTACTGGAAAAGAGCCGTTTAGAATCTTAGGACCGTGGGAGCTTTCCCTAGTCTCCACCAGAACAGCACTCTGAGGAGCTGCTGACGTTTGGTAGCAAAATCTCCTCTCCTGAAGAGAAACATTTCGTTGTAAGTGGGTTCCATCAGCCTTGCCATATTTTCTCAGCTGGCTATGATGGAGGGCAGTCAGTTGGCAGACTCACCTGAGGCCCTCCTTCCCAGACTGTGATACAGACAAGCCGCCTGCTTCTGCCCAAAGGGACCGCTTATGGTAGGTAAAAACCCGGTGTTGGAAAGTTCCTGCCTAACCCTCGCCCAAGCACAAGCATATTGGTCATTGGTCAAAACTTTCCCCACAAGTTTAACACGTTTGCTCCCCTCTAGCCTCCCAAGGCCGAGTTTACCTAGCTAGGACTCACACTTCAGGAAAGGTACTCAGGGTGCTGGTGACTGCAAGTTGTTTCACCAGGCAGCCCAAATCCAGTACAGCCACTTGCATTTTCCTGTGGCAGAGCAAATGGTGTCACCTTAGACGCCTCCAGCCTGGGAGGGGCAACATACAATTTCTGAATGGGAAACAAGCCCATGCCTTCCGTGTGAAAGGCCGCTATGCCTCTTTGCTTCGGCAGCCCAGGGATAGCGTCAGCTCTGAAATGCCTCCAAAGGAGCAGACTCAGGGAACCTTTGAAGCACAGAGCAGGTGCGGCCCAGAACGAGGACTGCTCTTGGGCTGAGAACACCCACTGCCCTGCGCTTACTTTGGGCACACACGTGTAGAGGAAGGGTGTTGAATTCTCCTGCGTGTTAACTTCTCCGGGCCACGTAGTGTGAGCGCAGGTAGAGTGGCCCTCCATCTCATCCTAGTTTCCAGTGTAAGTTGTGCAAGGCAAACTCCCTGCTTGAACCCTGGGTGGGGTACGTCCCCTCCAGAGAAAGATGGATGCTTGGGACCCAGGGCTAGTCTCTATGTAAATGTTCTGTGCATCAACTTCGCAGCTGTTCGCTCTAAGCGGGTCCCAAAGGCTTTTTGGAAGAGTTTCCTTCGAGGGTCAGAAACAGGAAATTAGCAGACAGGCCCACGGGGATGCCACCTCTCTCCAGCAACAACGCTGTCAGCCTCAGACACTTGGGTTCTCTTTGGTACATGAAAGAACACTATGCTTGGAAGCTTCTTCCATCCAGTTTGAGAGTCGCACGTCCACTTCCTCCTAGGACTCCAAGTGTTGCCTTGCCGTCACAATTTCCAATTCTTAGGCCTATGACGGCAGAGTGTCTGGCAGTTCTCAAAGAGACCTTAGGAAAGGTGGCTTTTGGCTCCTTCCACTGACAAACCAGCTCCTCCAGATCCTGTGTCGTTTGGCATTTCATGTCAGAATCTCTCTGGGCCCCTTCATTCCTCCTCCAGGAAGTAAGACACAAACGGCATTGCCCTAAAGGGAAGAAGCCTTCTGAGACCAGCAGAGAGGCAGTCTCTCCCACTCAGCATTCCCCCATGGCTGAGCCCAGGGTATGGGACCGAGAGAGGGAGAAAGACAGCCGTGACCCCGAGCTTTTCCACAACGTAGTATAGGCCTCACCCTCAAGCTCACGTCAATTGCCTAGAGAAAACAGCAGGCCTCGGTCTGCTTTCCTGTGGCTGGGAAACTTTGCTTTCATTCCTTAGGTGGCACATTGGCTCAGGACTGCCCTACCCGAAGCACTCACGGTGTGACAGCCCTATTTGTTGAGATCAGCCCTTCTGGCTCTCTCTCGAATGCACCTACTGGAAAAGAGCCGTTCAGAATCTTAGGACCGTGGGAGCTTTCCCTAGTCTCCACCAGAACAGCACTCTGAGGAGCTGCTGACGTTTGGTAGCAAAATCACCTCTCCTGAAGAGAAACATTTCGTTGTAAGTGGGTTCCATCAGCCTTGCCATATTTTCTCAGCTGGCTATGATGGAGGGCAGTCAGTTGGCAGACTCACCTGAGGCCCTCCTTCCCAGACTGTGATACAGACAAGCCGCCTACTTCTGCCCAAAGGGACCGCTTATGGTAGGTAAAAACCCTGTGTTGGAAAGTTCCTGCCTAACCCTCGCCCAAGCACAAGCATGTTGGTCATTGGTCAAAGACTTTCCCCACAAGTTTAACACGTTTGCTCCCCTCTAGCCTCCCATGACCGAGTTTACCTAGCTAGGACTCACACTTCAGAACAGGTATTCAGGGTGCTGGTGACTGTAAGTTGTTTCACCAGGCAGCCCAAATCCAGTACAGCCACTTGCATTTTCCAGGGGCAGAGCAAATGGTGTCACCTTACACGCCTCCAGCCTGGGAGGGGCAACATACAATTTCTGAATGGGAAACAAGCCCATGCCTTCCGTGTGAAAGGCCGCTATGCCTCTTTGCTTCGGCAGCCCAGGGATAGCGTCAGCTCTGAAATGCCTCCAAAGGAGCAGACTCAGGGAACCTTTGAAGCACAGAGCAGGTGCGGCCCAGAACGAGGACTGCTCTTGGGCTGAGAACACCCACTGCCCTGCGCTTACTTTGGGCACACACGTGTAGAGGAAGGGTGTTGAATTCTCCTGCGTGTTAACTTCTCCGGGCCACGTAGTGTGAGCGCAGGTAGAGTGGCCCTCCATCTCATCCCAGTTTCCAGTGTAAGTTGTGCAAGGCAAACTCCCTGCTTGAACCCTGGGTGGGGTACGTCCCCTCCAGAGAAAGATGGATGCTTGGGACCCAGGGCTAGTCTCTATGTAAATGTTGTGTGCATCAACTTCGCAGCTGTTCGCTCTAAGCGGGTCCCAAAGGCTTTTTGGAAGAGTTTCCTTCGAGGGTCACAAACAGGAAATTAGCAGACAGGCCCACGGGGATGCCACCTCTCTCCAGCAACAACGCTGTCAGCCTCAGACACTTGGGTTCTCTTTGGTACATGAAAGAACACTATGCTTGGAAGCTTCTTCCATCCAGTTTGAGAGTCGCACGTCCACTTCCTCCTAGGACTCCAAGTGTTGCCTTGCCGTCACAATTTCCAATTCTTAGGCCTATGACGGCAGAGTGTCTGGCAGTTCTCAAAGAGACCTTAGGAAAGGTGGCTTTTGGCTCCTTCCACTGACAAACCAGCTCCTCCAGATCCTGTGTCGTTTGGCATTTCATGTCAGAATCTCTCTGGGCCCCTTCATTCCTCCTCCAGGAAGTAAGACACAAACGGCATTGCCCTAAAGGGAAGAAGCCTTCTGAGACCAGCAGAGAGGCAGTCTCTCCCACTCAGCATTCCCCCATGGCTGAGCCCAGGGTATGGGACCGAGAGAGGGAGAAAGACAGCCGTGACCCCGAGCTTTTCCACAACGTAGTATAGGCCTCACCCTCAAGCTCACGTCAATTGCCTAGAGAAAACAGCAGGCCTCGGTCTGCTTTCCTGTGGCTGGGAAACTTTGCTTTCATTCCTTAGGTGGCACATTGGCTCAGGACTGCCCTACCCGAAGCACTCACGGTGTGCCAGCCCTATTTGTTGAGATCAGCTCTTCTGGCTCTCTCTCGAATGCACCTACTGGAAAAGAGCCGTTTAGAATCTTAGGACCGTGGGAGCTTTCCCTAGTCTCCACCAGAACAGCACTCTGAGGAGCTGCTGACGTTTGGTAGCAAAATCTCCTCTCCTGAAGAGAAACATTTCGTTGTAAGTGGGTTCCATCAGCCTTGCCATATTTTCTCAGCTGGCTATGATGGAGGGCAGTCAGTTGGCAGACTCACCTGAGGCCCTCCTTCCCAGACTGTGATACAGACAAGCCGCCTGCTTCTGCCCAAAGGGACCGCTTATGGTAGGTAAAAACCCTGTGTTGGAAAGTTCCTGCCTAACCCTCGCCCAAGCACAAGCATGTTGGTCATTGGTCAAAGACTTTCCCCACAAGTTTAACACGTTTGCTCCCCTCTAGCCTCCCATGACCGAGTTTACCTAGCTAGGACTCACACTTCAGGAAAGGTACTCAGGGTGCTGGTGACTGTAAGTTGTTTCACCAGGCAGCCCAAATCCAGTACAGCCACTTGCATTTTCCAGGGGCAGAGCAAATGGTGTCACCTTACAGGCCTCCAGCCTGGGAGGGGCAACATACAATTTCTGAATGGGAAACAAGCCCATGCCTTCCGTGTGAAAGGCCGCTATGCCTCTTTGCTTCGGCAGCCCAGGGATAGCGTCAGCTCTGAAATGCCTCCAAAGGAGCAGACTCAGGGAACCTTTGAAGCACAGAGCAGGTGCGGCCCAGAACGAGGACTGCTCTTGGGCTGAGAACACCCACTGCCCTGCGCTTACTTTGGGCACACACGTGTAGAGGAAGGGTGTTGAATTCTCCTGCGTGTTAACTTCTCCGGGCCACGTAGTGTGAGCGCAGGTAGAGTGGCCCTCCATCTCATCCCAGTTTCCAGTGTAAGTTGTGCAAGGCAAACTCCCTGCTTGAACCCTGGGTGGGGTACGTCCCCTCCAGAGAAAGATGGATGCTTGGGACCCAGGGCTAGTCTCTATGTAAATGTTCTGTGCATCAACTTCGCAGCTGTTCGCTCTAAGCGGGTCCCAAAGGCTTTTTGGAAGAGTTTCCTTCGAGGGTCAGAAACAGGAAATTAGCAGACAGGCCCACGGGGATGCCACCTCTCTCCAGCAACAACGCTGTCAGCCTCAGACACTTGGGTTCTCTTTGGTACATGAAAGAACACTATGCTTGGAAGCTTCTTCCATCCAGTTTGAGAGTCGCACGTCCACTTCCTCCTAGGACTCCAAGTGTTGCCTTGCCGTCACAATTTCCAATTCTTAGGCCTATGACGGCAGAGTGTCTGGCAGTTCTCAAAGAGACCTTAGGAAAGGTGGCTTTTGGCTCCTTCCACTGACAAACCAGCTCCTCCAGATCCTGTGTCGTTTGGCATTTCATGTCAGAATCTCTCTGGGCCCCTTCATTCCTCCTCCAGGAAGTAAGACACAAACGGCATTGCCCTAAAGGGAAGAAGCCTTCTGAGACCAGCAGAGAGGCAGTCTCTCCCACTCAGCATTCCCCCATGGCTGAGCCCAGGGTATGGGACCGAGAGAGGGAGAAAGACAGCCGTGACCCCGAGCTTTTCCACAACGTAGTATAGGCCTCACCCTCAAGCTCACGTCAATTGCCTAGAGAAAACAGCAGGCCTCGGTCTGCTTTCCTGTGGCTGGGAAACTTTGCTTTCATTCCTTAGGTGGCACATTGGCTCAGGACTGCCCTACCCGAAGCACTCACGGTGTGCCAGCCCTATTTGTTGAGATCAGCCCTTCTGGCTCTCTCTCGAATGCACCTACTGGAAAAGAGCCGTTTAGAATCTTAGGACCGTGGGAGCTTTCCCTAGTCTCCACCAGAACAGCACTCTGAGGAGCTGCTGACGTTTGGTAGCAAAATCTCCTCTCCTGAAGAGAAACATTTCGTTGTAAGTGGGTTCCATCAGCCTTGCCATATTTTCTCAGCTGGCTATGATGGAGGGCAGTCAGTTGGCAGACTCACCTGAGGCCCTCCTTCCCAGACTGTGATACAGACAAGCCGCCTGCTTCTGCCCAAAGGGACCGCTTATGGTAGGTAAAAACCCGGTGTTGGAAAGTTCCTGCCTAACCCTCGCCCAAGCACAAGCATATTGGTCATTGGTCAAAACTTTCCCCACAAGTTTAACACGTTTGCTCCCCTCTAGCCTCCCAAGGCCGAGTTTACCTAGCTAGGACTCACACTTCAGGAAAGGTACTCAGGGTGCTGGTGACTGCAAGTTGTTTCACCAGGCAGCCCAAATCCAGTACAGCCACTTGCATTTTCCTGGGGCAGAGCAAATGGTGTCACCTTACACGCCTCCAGCCTGGGAGGGGCAACATACAATTTCTGAATGGGAAACAAGCCCATGCCTTCCGTGTGAAAGGCCGCTATGCCTCTTTGCTTCGGCAGCCCAGGGATAGCGTCAGCTCTGAAATGCCTCCAAAGGAGCAGACTCACGGAACCTTTGAAGCACAGAGCAGGTGCGGCCCAGAACGAGGACTGCTCTTGGGCTGAGAACACCCACTGCCCTGCGCTTACTTTGGGCACACACGTGTAGAGGAAGGGTGTTGAATTCTCCTGCGTGTTAACTTCTCCGGGCCACGTAGTGTGAGCGCAGGTAGAGTGGCCCTCCATCTCATCCCAGTTTCCAGTGTAAGTTGTGCAAGGCAAACTCCCTGCTTGAACCCTGGGTGGGGTACGTCCCCTCCAGAGAAAGATGGATGCTTGGGACCCAGGGCTAGTCTCTATGTAAATGTTCTGTGCATCAACTTCGCAGCTGTTCGCTCTAAGCGGGTCCCAAAGGCTTTTTGGAAGAGTTTCCTTCGAGGGTCAGAAACAGGAAATTAGCAGACAGGCCCACGGGGATGCCACCTCTCTCCAGCAACAACGCTGTCAGCCTCAGACACTTGGGTTCTCTTTGGTACATGAAAGAACACTATGCTTGGAAGCTTCTTCCATCCAGTTTGAGAGTCGCACGTCCACTTCCTCCTAGGACTCCAAGTGTTGCCTTGCCGTCACAATTTCCAATTCTTAGGCCTATGACGGCAGAGTGTCTGGCAGTTCTCAAAGAGACCTTAGGAAAGGTGGCTTTTGGCTCCTTCCACTGACAAACCAGCTCCTCCAGATCCTGTGTCGTTTGGCATTTCATGTCAGAATCTCTCTGGGCCCCTTCATTCCTCCTCCAGGAAGTAAGACACAAACGGCATTGCCCTAAAGGGAAGAAGCCTTCTGAGACCAGCAGAGAGGCAGTCTCTCCCACTCAGCATTCCCCCATGGCTGAGCCCAGGGTATGGGACCGAGAGAGGGAGAAAGACAGCCGTGACCCCGAGCTTTTCCACAACGTAGTATAGGCCTCACCCTCAAGCTCACGTCAATTGCCTAGAGAAAACAGCAGGCCTCGGTCTGCTTTCCTGTGGCTGGGAAACTTTGCTTTCATTCCTTAGGTGGCACATTGGCTCAGGACTGCCCTACCCGAAGCACTCACGGTGTGCCAGCCCTATTTGTTGAGATCAGCCCTTCTGGCTCTCTCTCGAATGCACCTACTGGAAAAGAGCCGTTTAGAATCTTAGGACCGTGGGAGCTTTCCCTAGTCTCCACCAGAACAGCACTCTGAGGAGCTGCTGACGTTTGGTAGCAAAATCTCCTCTCCAGAAGAGAAACATTTCGTTGTAAGTGGGTTCCATCAGCCTTGCCATATTTTCTCAGCTGGCTATGATGGAGGGCAGTCAGTTGGCAGACTCACCTGAGGCCCTCCTTCCCAGACTGTGATACAGACAAGCCGCCTGCTTCTGCCCAAAGGGACCGCTTATGGTAGGTAAAAACCCGGTGTTGGAAAGTTCCTGCCTAACCCTCGCCCAAGCACAAGCATATTGGTCATTGGTCAAAACTTTCCCCACAAGTTTAACACGTTTGCTCCCCTCTAGCCTCCCAAGGCCGAGTTTACCTAGCTAGGACTCACACTTCAGGAAAGGTACTCAGGGTGCTGGTGACTGCAAGTTGTTTCACCAGGCAGCCCAAATCCAGTACAGCCACTTGCATTTTCCTGGGGCAGAGCAAATGGTGTCACCTTAGACGCCTCCAGCCTGGGAGGGGCAACATACAATTTCTGAATGGGAAACAAGCCCATGCCTTCCGTGTGAAAGGCCGCTATGCCTCTTTGCTTCGGCAGCCCAGGGATAGCGTCAGCTCTGAAATGCCTCCAAAGGAGCAGACTCACGGAACCTTTGAAGCACAGAGCAGGTGCGGCCCAGAACGAGGACTGCTCTTGGGCTGAGAACACCCACTGCCCTGCGCTTACTTTGGGCACACACGTGTAGAGGAAGGGTGTTGAATTCTCCTGCGTGTTAACTTCTCCGGGCCACGTAGTGTGAGCGCAGGTAGAGTGGCCCTCCATCTCATCCCAGTTTCCAGTGTAAGTTGTGCAAGGCAAACTCCCTGCTTGAACCCTGGGTGGGGTACGTCCCCTCCAGAGAAAGATGGATGCTTGGGACCCAGGGCTAGTCTCTATGTAAATGTTCTGTGCATCAACTTCGCAGCTGTTCGCTCTAAGCGGGTCCCAAAGGCTTTTTGGAAGAGTTTCCTTCGAGGGTCAGAAACAGGAAATTAGCAGACAGGCCCACGGGGATGCCACCTCTCTCCAGCAACAACGCTGTCAGCCTCAGACACTTGGGTTCTCTTTGGTACATGAAAGAACACTATGCTTGGAAGCTTCTTCCATCCAGTTTGAGAGTCGCACGTCCACTTCCTCCTAGGACTCCAAGTGTTGCCTTGCCGTCACAATTTCCAATTCTTAGGCCTATGACGGCAGAGTGTCTGGCAGTTCTCAAAGAGACCTTAGGAAAGGTGGCTTTTGGCTCCTTCCACTGACAAACCAGCTCCTCCAGATCCTGTGTCGTTTGGCATTTCATGTCAGAATCTCTCTGGGCCCCTTCATTCCTCCTCCAGGAAGTAAGACACAAACGGCATTGCCCTAAAGGGAAGAAGCCTTCTGAGACCAGCAGAGAGGCAGTCTCTCCCACTCAGCATTCCCCCATGGCTGAGCCCAGGGTATGGGACCGAGAGAGGGAGAAAGACAGCCGTGACCCCGAGCTTTTCCACAACGTAGTATAGGCCTCACCCTCAAGCTCACGTCAATTGCCTAGAGAAAACAGCAGGCCTCGGTATGCTTTCCTGTGGCTGGGAAACTTTGCTTTCATTCCTTAGGTGGCACATTGGCTCAGGACTGCCCTACCCGAAGCACTCACGGTGTGCCAGCCCTATTTGTTGAGATCAGCCCTTCTGGCTCTCTCTCGAATGCACCTACTGGAAAAGAGCCGTTTAGAATCTTAGGACCGTGGGAGCTTTCCCTAGTCTCCACCAGAACAGCACTCTGAGGAGCTGCTGACGTTTGGTAGCAAAATCTCCTCTCCTGAAGAGAAACATTTCGTTGTAAGTGGGTTCCATCAGCCTTGCCATATTTTCTCAGCTGGCTATGATGGAGGGCAGTCAGTTGGCAGACTCACCTGAGGCCCGCCTTCCCAGACTGTGATACAGACAAGCCGCCTGCTTCTGCCCAAAGGGACCGCTTATGGTAGGTAAAAACCCGGTGTTGGAAAGCTCCTGCCTAACCCTCGCCCAAGCACAAGCATATTGATCATTGGTCAAAACTTTCCCCACAAGTTTAACACGTTTGCTCCCCTCTAGCCTCCGAAGGCCGAGTTTACCTAGCTAGGACTCACACTTCAGGAAAGGTACTCAGGGTGCTGGTGACTGCAAGTTGTTTCACCAGGCAGCCCAAATCCAGTACAGCCACTTGCATTTTCCTGTGGCAGAGCAAATGGTGTCACCTTAGACGCCTCCAGCCTGGGAGGGGCAACATACAATTTCTGAATGGGAAACAAGCCCATGCCTTCCGTGTGAAAGGCCGCTATGCCTCTTTGCTTCGGCAGCCCAGGGATAGCGTCAGCTCTGAAATGCCTCCAAAGGAGCAGACTCAGGGAACCTTTGAAGCACAGAGCAGGTGCGGCCCAGAACGAGGACTGCTCTTGGGCTGAGAACACCCACTGCCCTGCGCTTACTTTGGGCACACACGTGTAGAGGAAGGGTGTTGAATTCTCCTGCGTGTTAACTTCTCCGGGCCACGTAGTGTGAGCGCAGGTAGAGTGGCCCTCCATCTCATCCCAGTTTCCAGTGTAAGTTGTGCAAGGCAAACTCCCTGCTTGAACCCTGGGTGGGGTACGTCCCCTCCAGAGAAAGATGGATGCTTGGGACCCAGGGCTAGTCTCTATGTAAATGTTCTGTGCATCAACTTCGCAGCTGTTCGCTCTAAGCGGGTCCCAAAGGCTTTTTGGAAGAGTTTCCTTCGAGGGTCAGAAACAGGAAATTAGCAGACAGGCCCACGGGGATGCCACCTCTCTCCAGCAACAACGCTGTCAGCCTCAGACACTTGGGTTCTCTTTGGTACATGAAAGAACACTATGCTTGGAAGCTTCTTCCATCCAGTTTGAGAGTCGCACGTCCACTTCCTCCTAGGACTCCAAGTGTTGCCTTGCCGTCACAATTTCCAATTCTTAGGCCTATGACGGCAGAGTGTCTGGCAGTTCTCAAAGAGACCTTAGGAAAGGTGGCTTTTGGCTCCTTCCACTGACAAACCAGCTCCTCCAGATCCTGTGTCGTTTGGCATTTCATGTCAGAATCTCTCTGGGCCCCTTCATTCCTCCTCCAGGAAGTAAGACACAAACGGCATTGCCCTAAAGGGAAGAAGCCTTCTGAGACCAGCAGAGAGGCAGTCTCTCCCACTCAGCATTCCCCCATGGCTGAGCCCAGGGTATGGGACCGAGAGAGGGAGAAAGACAGCCGTGACCCCGAGCTTTTCCACAACGTAGTATAGGCCTCACCCTCAAGCTCACGTCAATTGCCTAGAGAAAACAGCAGGCCTCGGTCTGCTTTCCTGTGGCTGGGAAACTTTGCTTTCATTCCTTAGGTGGCACATTGGCTCAGGACTGCCCTACCCGAAGCACTCACGGTGTGCCAGCCCTATTTGTTGAGATCAGCCCTTCTGGCTCTCTCTCGAATGCACCTACTGGAAAAGAGCCGTTTAGAATCTTAGGACCGTGGGAGCTTTCCCTAGTCTCCACCAGAACAGCACTCTGAGGAGCTGCTGACGTTTGGTAGCAAAATCTCCTCTCCTGAAGAGAAACATTTCGTTGTAAGTGGGTTCCATCAGCCTTGCCATATTTTCTCAGCTGGCTATGATGGAGGGCAGTCAGTTGGCAGACTCACCTGAGGCCCTCCTTCCCAGACTGTGATACAGACAAGCCGCCTGCTTCTGCCCAAAGGGACCGCTTATGGTAGGTAAAAACCCGGTGTTGGAAAGTTCCTGCCTAACCCTCGCCCAAGCACAAGCATATTGGTCATTGGTCAAAACTTTCCCCACAAGTTTAACACGTTTGCTCCCCTCTAGCCTCCCAAGGCCGAGTTTACCTAGCTAGGACTCACACTTCAGGAAAGGTACTCAGGGTGCTGGTGACTGCAAGTTGTTTCACCAGGCAGCCCAAATCCAGTACAGCCACTTGCATTTTCCTGGGGCAGAGCAAATGGTGTCACCTTACACGCCTCCAGCCTGGGAGGGGCAACATACAATTTCTGAATGGGAAACAAGCCCATGCCTTCCGTGTGAAAGGCCGCTATGCCTCTTTGCTTCGGCAGCCCAGGGATAGCGTCAGCTCTGAAATGCCTCCAAAGGAGCAGACTCACGGAACCTTTGAAGCACAGAGCAGGTGCGGCCCAGAACGAGGACTGCTCTTGGGCTGAGAACACCCACTGCCCTGCGCTTCCTTTGGGCACACACGCGTAGAGGAAGGGTGTTGAATTCTCCTGCGTGTTAACTTCTCCGGGCCACGTAGTGTGAGCGCAGGTAGAGTGGCCCTCCATCTCATCCCAGTTTCCAGTGTAAGTTGTGCAAGGCAAACTCCCTGCTTGAACCCTGGGTGGGGTACGTCCCCTCCAGAGAAAGATGGATGCTTGGGACCCAGGGCTAGTCTCTATGTAAATGTTCTGTGCATCAACTTCGCAGCTGTTCGCTCTAAGCGGGTCCCAAAGGCTTTTTGGAAGAGTTTCCTTCGAGGGTCAGAAACAGGAAATTAGCAGACAGGCCCACGGGGATGCCACCTCTCTCCAGCAACAACGCTGTCAGCCTCAGACACTTGGGTTCTCTTTGGTACATGAAAGAACACTATGCTTGGAAGCTTCTTCCATCCAGTTTGAGAGTCGCACGTCCACTTCCTCCTAGGACTCCAAGTGTTGCCTTGCCGTCACAATTTCCAATTCTTAGGCCTATGACGGCAGAGTGTCTGGCAGTTCTCAAAGAGACCTTAGGAATGGTGGCTTTTGGCTCCTTCCACTGACAAACCAGCTCCTCCAGATCCTGTGTCGTTTGGCATTTCATGTCAGAATCTCTCTGGGCCCCTTCATTCCTCCTCCAGGAAGTAAGACACAAACGGCATTGCCCTAAAGGGAAGAAGCCTTCTGAGACCAGCAGAGAGGCAGTCTCTCCCACTCAGCATTCCCCCATGGCTGAGCCCAGGGTATGGGACCGAGAGAGGGAGAAAGACAGCCGTGACCCCGAGCTTTTCCACAACGTAGTATAGGCCTCACCCTCAAGCTCACGTCAATTGCCTAGAGAAAACAGCAGGCCTCGGTCTGCTTTCCTGTGGCTGGGAAACTTTGCTTTCATTCCTTAGGTGGCACATTGGCTCAGGACTGCCCTACCCGAAGCACTCACGGTGTGCCAGCCCTATTTGTTGAGATCAGCCCTTCTGGCTCTCTCTCGAATGCACCTACTGGAAAAGAGCCGTTTAGAATCTTAGGACCGTGGGAGCTTTCCCTAGTCTCCACCAGAACAGCACTCTGAGGAGCTGCTGACGTTTGGTAACAAAATCTCCTCTCCTGAAGAGAAACATTTCGTTGTAAGTGGGTTCCATCAGCCTTGCCATATTTTCTCAGCTGGCTATGATGGAGGGCAGTCAGTTGGCAGACTCACCTGAGGCCCTCCTTCCCAGACTGTGATACAGACAAGCCGCCTGCTTCTGCCCAAAGGGACCGCTTATGGTAGGTAAAAACCCGGTGTTGGAAAGTTCCTGCCTAACCCTCGCCCAAGCACAAGCATATTGGTCATTGGTCAAAACTTTCCCCACAAGTTTAACACGTTTGCTCCCCTCTAGCCTCCCAAGGCCGAGTTTACCTAGCTAGGACTCACACTTCAGGAAAGGTACTCAGGGTGCTGGTGACTGCAAGTTGTTTCACCAGGCAGCCCAAATCCAGTACAGCCACTTGCATTTTCCTGGGGCAGAGCAAATGGTGTCACCTTACACGCCTCCCGCCTGGGAGGGGCAACATACAATTTCTGAATGGGAAACAAGCCCATGCCTTCCGTGTGAAAGGCCGCTATGCCTCTTTGCTTCGGCAGCCCAGGGATAGCTTCAGCTCTGAAATGCCTCCAAAGGAGCAGACTCAGGGAACCTTTCAAGCACAGAGCAGGTGCGGCCCAGAACGAGGACTGCTCTTGGGCTGAGAACACCCACTGCCCTGCGCTTCCTTTGGGCACACACGTGTAGAGGAAGGGTGTTGAATTCTCCTGCGTGATAACTTCTCCGGGCCACGTTGTGTGAGCGCAGGTCGAGTGGCCCTCCATCTCATCCCAGTTTCCAGTGTAAGTTGTGCAAGGCAAACTCCCTGCTTGAACCCTGGGTGGGGTACGTCCCCTCCAGAGAAAGATGGATGCTTGGGACCCAGGGCTTGTCTCTATGTAAATGTTCTGTGCATCAACTTCGCAGCTGTTCGCTCTAAGCGGGTCCCAAAGGCTTTTTGGAAGAGTTTCCTTCGAGGGTCAGAAACAGGAAATTAGCAGACAGGCCCACGGGGATGCCACCTCTCTCCAGCAACAACGCTATCAGCCTCAGACACTTGGGTTCTCTTTGGTACATGAAAGAACACTATGCTTGGAAGCTTCTTCCATCCAGTTTGAGAGTCGCACCTCCACTGCCTCCTAGGACTCCAAGTGTTGCCTTGCCGTCACAATTTCCAATTCTTAGGCCTATGACGGCAGAGTGTCTGGCAGTTCTCAAAGAGACCTTAGGAATGGTGGCTTTTGGCTCCTTCCACTGACAAACCAGCTCCTCCAGATCCTGTGTCGTTTGGCATTTCATGTCAGAATCTCTCTGGGGGCCTTCATTCCTCCTCCAGGAAGTAAGACACAAACGGAATTGCCCTAAAGGGAAGAAGCCTTCTGAGAGCAGCAGAGAGGCAGTCTCTCCCACTCAGCATTCCCCCATGGCTGAGCCCAGGGTATGGGACCGAGAGAGGGAGAAAGACAGCCGTGACCCCGAGCTTTTCCACAAGGTAGTATAGGCCTCACCCTCAAGCTCACGTCAATTGCAAAGAGAAAACAGCAGGCCTCGGTCTGCTTTCCTGTGGCTGGGAAACTTTGCTTTCATTCCTTAGGTGGCACATTGGCTCAGGACTGCCCTACCCGAAGCACTCACGGTGTGCCAGCCCTATTTGTTGAGATCAGCCCTTCTGGCTCTCTCTCGAATGCACCTACTGGAAAAGAGCCGTTCAGAATCTTAGGACCGTGGGAGCTTTCCCTAGTCTCCACCAGAACAGCACTCTGAGGAGCTGCTGACGTTTGGTAGCAAAATCTTCTCTCCAGAAGAGAAACATTTCGTTGTAAGTGGGTCCCATCAGCCTTGCCATATTTTCTCAGCTGGCTATGATGGAGGGCAGTCAGTTGGCAGACTCACCTGAGGCCTTCCTTCCCAGACTGTGATACAGACAAGCCGCCTGCTTCTGCCCAAAGGGACGGCTTATGTAAGGTAAAAACCCGGTGTTGGAAAGTTCCTGCCTAACCCTCGCCCAAGCACAAGCATATTGGTCATTGGTCAAAACTTTCCCCACAAGTTTAACACGTTTGCTCCCCTCTAGCCTCCCAAGGCCGAGTTTACCTAGCTAGGACTCACACTTCAGGAAAGGTACTCAGGGTGCTGGTGACTGCAAGTTGTTTCACCAGGCAGCCCAAATCCAGTACAGCCACTTGCATTTTCCTGGGGCAGAGCAAATGGTGTCACCTTACACGCCTCCAGCCTGGGAGGGGCAACATACAATTTCTGAATGGGAAACAAGCCCATGCCTTCCGTGTGAAAGGCCGCTATGCCTCTTTGCTTCGGCAGCCCAGGGATAGCGTCAGCTCTGAAATGCCTCCAAAGGAGCAGACTCAGGGAACCTTTGAAGCACAGAGCAGGTGCGGCCCAGAACGAGGACTGCTCTTGGGCTGAGAACACCCACTGCCCTGCGCTTCCTTTGGGCACACACGTGTAGAGGAAGGGTGTTGAATTCTCCTGCGTGATAACTTCTCCGGGCCACGTAGTGTGAGCGCAGGTAGAGTGGCCCTCCATCTCATCCCAGTTTCCAGTGTAAGTTGTGCAAGGCAAACTCCCTGCTTGAACCCTGGGTGGGGTACGTCCCCTCCAGAGAAAGATGGATGCTTGGGACCCAGGGCTTGTCTCTATGTAAATGTTCTGTGCATCAACTTCGCAGCTGTTCGCTCTAAGCGGGTCCCAAAGGCTTTTTGGAAGAGTTTCCTTCGAGGGTCAGAAACAGGAAATTAGCAGACAGGCCCACGGGGATGCCACCTCTCTCCAGCAACAACGCTGTCAGCCTCAGACACTTGGGTTCTCTTTGGTACATGAAAGAACACTATGCTTGGAAGCTTCTTCCATCCAGTTTGAGAGTCGCACGTCCACTTCCTCCTAGGACTCCAAGTGTTGCCTTGCCGTCACAATTTCCAATTCTTAGGCCTATGACGGCAGAGTGTCTGGCAGTTCTCAAAGAGACCTTAGGAATGGTGGCTTTTGGCTCCTTCCACTGACAAACCAGCTCCTCCAGATCCTGTGTCGTTTGGCATTTCATGTCAGAATCTCTCTGGGCCCCTTCATTCCTCCTCCAGGAAGTAAGACACAAACGGCATTGCCCTAAAGGGAAGAAGCCTTCTGAGACCAGCAGAGAGGCAGTCTCTCCCACTCAGCATTCCCCCATGGCTGAGCCCAGGGTATGGGACCGAGAGAGGGAGAAAGACAGCCGTGACCCCGAGCTTTTCCACAACGTAGTATAGGCCTCACCCTCAAGCTCACGTCAATTGCCTAGAGAAAACAGCAGGCCTCGGTCTGCTTTCCTGTGGCTGGGAAACTTTGCTTTCATTCCTTAGGTGGCACATTGGCTCAGGACTGCCCTACCCGAAGCACTCACGGTGTGCCAGCCCTATTTGTTGAGATCAGCCCTTCTGGCTCTCTCTCGAATGCACCTACTGGAAAAGAGCCGTTTAGAATCTTAGGACCGTGGGAGCTTTCCCTAGTCTCCACCAGAACAGCACTCTGAGGAGCTGCTGACGTTTGGTAGCAAAATCTCCTCTCCTGAAGAGAAACATTTCGTTGTAAGTGGGTTCCATCAGCCTTGCCATATTTTCTCAGCTGGCTATGATGGAGGGCAGTCAGTTGGCAGACTCACCTGAGGCCCTCCTTCCCAGACTGTGATACAGACAAGCCGCCTGCTTCTGCCCAAAGGGACCGCTTATGGTAGGTAAAAACCCGGTGTTGGAAAGTTCCTGCCTAACCCTCGCCCAAGCACAAGCATATTGGTCATTGGTCAAAACTTTCCCCACAAGTTTAACACGTTTGCTCCCCTCTAGCCTCCCAAGGCCGAGTTTACCTAGCTAGGACTCACACTTCAGGAAAGGTACTCAGGGTGCTGGTGACTGCAAGTTGTTTCACCAGGCAGCCCAAATCCAGTACAGCCACTTGCATTTTCCTGTGGCAGAGCAAATGGTGTCACCTTAGACGCCTCCAGCCTGGGAGGGGCAACATACAATTTCTGAATGGGAAACAAGCCCATGCCTTCCGTGTGAAAGGCCGCTATGCCTCTTTGCTTCGGCAGCCCAGGGATAGCGTCAGCTCTGAAATGCCTCCAAAGGAGCAGACTCAGGGAACCTTTGAAGCACAGAGCAGGTGCGGCCCAGAACGAGGACTGCTCTTGGGCTGAGAACACCCACTGCCCTGCGCTTACTTTGGGCACACACGTGTAGAGGAAGGGTGTTGAATTCTCCTGCGTGTTAACTTCTCCGGGCCACGTAGTGTGAGCGCAGGTAGAGTGGCCCTCCATCTCATCCCAGTTTCCAGTGTAAGTTGTGCAAGGCAAACTCCCTGCTTGAACCCTGGGTGGGGTACGTCCCCTCCAGAGAAAGATGGATGCTTGGGACCCAGGGCTAGTCTCTATGTAAATGTTCTGTGCATCAACTTCGCAGCTGTTCGCTCTAAGCGGGTCCCAAAGGCTTTTTGGAAGAGTTTCCTTCGAGGGTCAGAAACAGGAAATTAGCAGACAGGCCCACGGGGATGCCACCTCTCTCCAGCAACAACGCTGTCAGCCTCAGACACTTGGGTTCTCTTTGGTACATGAAAGAACACTATGCTTGGAAGCTTCTTCCATCCAGTTTGAGAGTCGCACGTCCACTTCCTCCTAGGACTCCAAGTGTTGCCTTGCCGTCACAATTTCCAATTCTTAGGCCTATGACGGCAGAGTGTCTGGCAGTTCTCAAAGAGACCTTAGGAAAGGTGGCTTTTGGCTCCTTCCACTGACAAACCAGCTCCTCCAGATCCTGTGTCGTTTGGCATTTCATGTCAGAATCTCTCTGGGCCCCTTCATTCCTCCTCCAGGAAGTAAGACACAAACGGCATTGCCCTAAAGGGAAGAAGCCTTCTGAGACCAGCAGAGAGGCAGTCTCTCCCACTCAGCATTCCCCCATGGCTGAGCCCAGGGTATGGGACCGAGAGAGGGAGAAAGACAGCCGTGACCCCGAGCTTTTCCACAACGTAGTATAGGCCTCACCCTCAAGCTCACGTCAATTGCCTAGAGAAAACAGCAGGCCTCGGTCTGCTTTCCTGTGGCTGGGAAACTTTGCTTTCATTCCTTAGGTGGCACATTGGCTCAGGACTGCCCTACCCGAAGCACTCACGGTGTGCCAGCCCTATTTGTTGAGATCAGCCCTTCTGGCTCTCTCTCGAATGCACCTACTGGAAAAGAGCCGTTTAGAATCTTAGGACCGTGGGAGCTTTCCCTAGTCTCCACCAGAACAGCACTCTGAGGAGCTGCTGACGTTTGGTAGCAAAATCTCCTCTCCTGAAGAGAAACATTTCGTTGTAAGTGGGTTCCATCAGCCTTGCCATATTTTCTCAGCTGGCTATGATGGAGGGCAGTCAGTTGGCAGACTCACCTGAGGCCCTCCTTCCCAGACTGTGATACAGACAAGCCGCCTGCTTCTGCCCAAAGGGACCGCTTATGGTAGGTAAAAACCCGGTGTTGGAAAGTTCCTGCCTAACCCTCGCCCAAGCACAAGCATATTGGTCATTGGTCAAAACTTTCCCCACAAGTTTAACACGTTTGCTCCCCTCTAGCCTCCCAAGGCCGAGTTTACCTAGCTAGGACTCACACTTCAGGAAAGGTACTCAGGGTGCTGGTGACTGCAAGTTGTTTCACCAGGCAGCCCAAATCCAGTACAGCCACTTGCATTTTCCTGGGGCAGAGCAAATGGTGTCACCTTAGACGCCTCCAGCCTGGGAGGGGCAACATACAATTTCTGAATGGGAAACAAGCCCATGCCTTCCGTGTGAAAGGCCGCTATGCCTCTTTGCTTCGGCAGCCCAGGGATAGCGTCAGCTCTGAAATGCCTCCAAAGGAGCAGACTCACGGAACCTTTGAAGCACAGAGCAGGTGCGGCCCAGAACGAGGACTGCTCTTGGGCTGAGAACACCCACTGCCCTGCGCTTACTTTGGGCACACACGTGTAGAGGAAGGGTGTTGAATTCTCCTGCGTGTTAACTTCTCCGGGCCACGTAGTGTGAGCGCAGGTAGAGTGGCCCTCCATCTCATCCCAGTTTCCAGTGTAAGTTGTGCAAGGCAAACTCCCTGCTTGAACCCTGGGTGGGGTACGTCCCCTCCAGAGAAAGATGGATGCTTGGGACCCAGGGCTAGTCTCTATGTAAATGTTCTGTGCATCAACTTCGCAGCTGTTCGCTCTAAGCGGGTCCCAAAGGCTTTTTGGAAGAGTTTCCTTCGAGGGTCAGAAACAGGAAATTAGCAGACAGGCCCACGGGGATGCCACCTCTCTCCAGCAACAACGCTGTCAGCCTCAGACACTTGGGTTCTCTTTGGTACATGAAAGAACACTATGCTTGGAAGCTTCTTCCATCCAGTTTGAGAGTCGCACGTCCACTTCCTCCTAGGACTCCAAGTGTTGCCTTGCCGTCACAATTTCCAATTCTTAGGCCTATGACGGCAGAGTGTCTGGCAGTTCTCAAAGAGACCTTAGGAAAGGTGGCTTTTGGCTCCTTCCACTGACAAACCAGCTCCTCCAGATCCTGTGTCGTTTGGCATTTCATGTCAGAATCTCTCTGGGCCCCTTCATTCCTCCTCCAGGAAGTAAGACACAAACGGCATTGCCCTAAAGGGAAGAAGCCTTCTGAGACCAGCAGAGAGGCAGTCTCTCCCACTCAGCATTCCCCCATGGCTGAGCCCAGGGTATGGGACCGAGAGAGGGAGAAAGACAGCCGTGACCCCGAGCTTTTCCACAACGTAGTATAGGCCTCACCCTCAAGCTCACGTCAATTGCCTAGAGAAAACAGCAGGCCTCGGTCTGCTTTCCTGTGGCTGGGAAACTTTGCTTTCATTCCTTAGGTGGCACATTGGCTCAGGACTGCCCTACCCGAAGCACTCACGGTGTGCCAGCCCTATTTGTTGAGATCAGCCCTTCTGGCTCTCTCTCGAATGCACCTACTGGAAAAGAGCCGTTTAGAATCTTAGGACCGTGGGAGCTTTCCCTAGTCTCCACCAGAACAGCACTCTGAGGAGCTGCTGACGTTTGGTAGCAAAATCTCCTCTCCTGAAGAGAAACATTTCGTTGTAAGTGGGTTCCATCAGCCTTGCCATATTTTCTCAGCTGGCTATGATGGAGGGCAGTCAGTTGGCAGACTCACCTGAGGCCCTCCTTCCCAGACTGTGATACAGACAAGCCGCCTGCTTCTGCCCAAAGGGACCGCTTATGGTAGGTAAAAACCCTGTGTTGGAAAGTTCCTGCCTAACCCTCGCCCAAGCACAAGCATGTTCGTCATTGGTCAAAGACTTTCCCCACAAGTTTAACACGTTTGCTCCCCTCTAGCCTCCCATGACCGAGTTTACCTAGCTAGGACTCACACTTCAGAACAGGTATTCAGGGTGCTGGTGACTGTAAGTTGTTTCACCAGGCAGCCCAAATCCAGTACAGCCACTTGCATTTTCCAGGGGCAGAGCAAATGGTGTCACCTTACAGGCCTCCAGCCTGGGAGGGGCAACATACAATTTCTGAATGGGAAACAAGCCCATGCCTTCCGTGTGAAAGGCCGCTATGCCTCTTTGCTTCGGCAGCCCAGGGATAGCGTCAGCTCTGAAATGCCTCCAAAGGAGCAGACTCAGGGAACCTTTGAAGCACAGAGCAGGTGCGGCCCAGAACGAGGACTGCTCTTGGGCTGAGAACACCCACTGCCCTGCGCTTACTTTGGGCACACACGTGTAGAGGAAGGGTGTTGAATTCTCCTGCGTGTTAACATCTCCGGGCCACGTAGTGTGAGCGCAGGTAGAGTGGCCCTCCATCTCATCCCAGTTTCCAGTGTAAGTTGTGCAAGGCAAACTCCCTGCTTGAACCCTGGGTGGGGTACGTCCACTCCAGAGAAAGATGGATGCTTGGGACCCAGGGCTTGTCTCTATGTAAATGTTCTGTGCATCAACTTCGCAGCTGTTCGCTCTAAGCGGGTCCCAAAGGCTTTTTGGAAGAGTTTCCTTCGAGGGTCAGAAACAGGAAATTAGCAGACAGGCCCACGGGGATGCCACCTCTCTCCAGCAACAACGCTGTCAGCCTCAGACACTTGGGTTCTCTTTGGTAAATGAAAGAACACTATGCTTGGAAGCTTCTTCCATCCAGTTTGAGAGTCGCACGTCCACTTCCTCCTAGGACTCCAAGTGTTGCCTTGCCGTCACAATTTCCAATTCTTAGGCCTATGACGGCAGAGTGTCTGGCAGTTCTCAAAGAGACCTTAGGAATGGTGGCTTTTGGCTCCTTCCACTGACAAACCAACTCCTCCAGATCCTGTGTCGTTTGGCATTTCATGTCAGAATCTCTCTGGGCCCCTTCATTCCTCCTCCAGGAAGTAAGACACAAACGGCATTGCCCTAAAGGGAAGAAGCCTTCTGAGACCAGCAGAGAGGCAGTCTCTCCCACTCAGCATTCCCCCATGGCTGAGCCCAGGGTATGGGACCGAGAGAGGGAGAAAGACAGCCGTGACCCCGAGCTTTTCCACAACGTAGTATAGGCCTCACCCTCAAGCTCACGTCAATTGCCTAGAGAAAACAGCAGGCCTCGGTCTGCTTTCCTGTGGCTGGGAAACTTTGCTTTCATTCCTTAGGTGGCACATTGGCTCAGGACTGCCCTACCCGAAGCACTCACGGTGTGCCAGCCCTATTTGTTGAGATCAGCCCTTCTGGCTCTCTCTCGAATGCACCTACTGGAAAAGAGCCGTTTAGAATCTTAGGACCGTGGGAGCTTTCCCTAGTCTCCACCAGAACAGCACTCTGAGGAGCTGCTGACGTTTGGTAGCAAAATCTCCTCTCCTGAAGAGAAACATTTCGTTGTAAGTGGGTTCCATCAGCCTTGCCATATTTTCTCAGCTGGCTATGATGGAGGGCAGTCAGTTGGCAGACTCACCTGAGGCCCTCCTTCCCAGACTGTGATACAGACAAGCCGCCTACTTCTGCCCAAAGGGACCGCTTATGGTAGGTAAAAACCCTGTGTTGGAAAGTTCCTGCCTAACCCTCGCCCAAGCACAAGCATGTTGGTCATTGGTCAAAGACTTTCCCCACAAGTTTAACACGTTTGCTCCCCTCTATCCTCCCATGACCGAGTTTACCTAGCTAGGACTCACACTTCAGAACAGGTATTCAGGGTGCTGGTGACTGTAAGTTGTTTCACCAGGCAGCCCAAATCCAGTACAGCCACTTGCATTTTCCAGGGGCAGAGCAAATGGTGTCACCTTACAGGGCTCCAATCTGGGAGGGGCAACATACAATTTCTGAATGGGAAAGAAGCCCATGCCTTCCGTGTGAAAGGCCGCTATGCCTCTTTGCTTCGGCAGCCCAGGGATAGCGTCAGCTCTGAAATGCCTCCAAAGGAGCAGACTCAGGGAACCTTTGAAGCACAGAGCAGGTGCGGCCCAGAACGAGGACTGCTCTTGGGCTGAGAACACCCACTGCCCTGCGCTTACTTTGGGCACACACGTGTAGAGGAAGGGTGTTGAATTCTCCTGCGTGTTAACTTCTCCGGGCCACGTAGTGTGAGCGCAGGTAGAGTGGCCCTCCATCTCATCCCAGTTTCCAGTGTAAGTTGTGCAAGGCAAACTCCCTGCTTGAACCCTGGGTGGGGTACGTCCCCTCCAGAGAAAGATGGATACTTGGGACCCAGGGCTAGTCTCTATGTAAATGTTCTGTGCATCAACTTCGCAGCTGTTCGCTCTAAGCGGGTCCCAAAGGCTTTTTGGAAGAGTTTCCTTCGAGGGTCAGAAACAGGAAATTAGCAGACAGGCCCACGGGGATGCCACCTCTCTCCAGCAACAACGCTATCAGCCTCAGACACTTGGGTTCTCTTTGGTACATGAAAGAACACTATGCTTGGAAGCTTCTTCCATCCAGTTTGAGAGTCGCACGTCCACTTCCTCCTAGGACTCCAAGTGTTGCCTTGCCGTCACAATTTCCAATTCTTAGGCCTATGACGGCAGAGTGTCTGGCACTTCTCAAAGAGACCTTAGGAATGGTGGCTTTTGGCTCCTTCCACTGACAAACCAGCTCCTCCAGATCCTGTGTCGTTTGGCATTTCATGTCAGAATCTCTCTGGGCGCCTTCATTCCTCCTCCAGGAAGTAAGACACAAACGGCATTGCCCTAAAGGGAAGAAGCCTTCTGAGACCAGCAGAGAGGCAGTCTCTCCCACTCAGCATTCACCCATGGCTGAGCCCAGGGTATGGGACCGAGAGAGGGAGAAAGATAGCCGTGACCCCGAGCTTTTCCACAAGGTAGTATAGGCCTCACCCTGAAGCTCACGTCAATTGCAAAGAGAAAACAGCAGGCCTCGGTCTGCTTTCCTGTGGCTGGGATACTTTGCTTTCATTCCTTAGGTGGCACATTATCTCAGGACTGCCCTACCCGAAGCACTCACGGTGTGACAGCCCTATTTGTTGAGATCAGCCCTTCTGGCTCTCTCTCGAATGCACCTACTGGAAAAGAGCCGTTCAGAATCTTAGGACCGTGGGAGCTTTCCCTAGTCTCCACCAGAACAGCACTCTGAGGAGCTGCTGACGTTTGGTAGCAAAATCTCCTCTCCTGAAGAGAAACATTTCGTTGTAAGTGGGTCCCATCAGCCTTGCCATATTTTCTCAGCTGGCTATGATGGAGGGCAGTCAGTTGGCAGACTCACCTGAGGCCTTCCTTCCCAGTCTGTGATACAGACAAGCCGCCTGCTTCTGCCCAAAGGGACGGCTTATGTAAGGTAAAAACCCGGTGTTGGAAAGTTCCTGCCTAACCCTCGCCCAAGCACAAGCATATTGGTCATTGGTCAAAACTTTCCCCACAAGTTTAACACGTTTGCTCCCCTCTAGCCTCCCAAGGCCGAGTTTACCTAGCTAGGACTCACACTTCAGGAAAGGTACTCAGGGTGCTGGTGACTGCAAGTTGTTTCACCAGGCAGCCCAAATCCAGTACAGCCACTTGCATTTTCCTGGGGCAGAGCAAATGGTGTCACCTTACACGCCTCCAGCCTGGGAGGGGCAACATACAATTTCTGAATGGGAAACAAGCCCATGCCTTCCGTGTGAAAGGCCGCTATGCCTCTTTGCTTCGGCAGCCCAGGGATAGCGTCAGCTCTGAAATGCCTCCAAAGGAGCAGACTCAGGGAACCTTTCAAGCACAGAGCAGGTGCGGCCCAGAACGAGGACTGCTCTTGGGCTGAGAACACCCACTGCCCTGCGCTTCCTTTGGGCACACACGTGTAGAGGAAGGGTGTTGAATTCTCCTGCGTGATAACTTCTCCGGGCCACGTAGTGTGAGCGCAGGTAGAGTGGCCCTCCATCTCATCCCAGTTTCCAGTGTAAGTTGTGCAAGGCAAACTCCCTGCTTGAACCCTGGGTGGGGTACGTCCCCTCCAGAGAAAGATGGATGCTTGGGACCCAGGGCTTGTCTCTATGTAAATGTTCTGTGCATCAACTTCGCTCTAAGCGGGTCCCAAAGGCTTTTTGGAAGAGTTTCCTTCGAGGGTCAGAAACAGGAAATTAGCAGACAGGCCCACGGGGATGCCACCTCTCTCCAGCAACAACGCTGTCAGCCTCAGACACTTGGGTTCTCTTTGGTACATGAAAGAACACTATGCTTGGAAGCTTCTTCCATCCAGTTTGAGAGTCGCACCTCCACTTCCTCCTAGGACTCCAAGTGTTGCCTTGCCGTCACAATTTCCAATTCTTAGGCCTATGACGGCAGAGTGTCTGGCAGTTCTCAAAGAGACCTTAGGAATGGTGGCTTTTGGCTCCTTCCACTGACAAACCAGCTCCTCCAGATCCTGTGTCGTTTGGCATTTCATGTCAGAATCTCTCTGGGGGCCTTCATTCCTCCTCCAGGAAGTAAGACACAAACGGCATTGCCCTAAAGGGAAGAAGCCTTCTGAGACCAGCAGAGAGGCAGTCTCTCCCACTCAGCATTACCCCATGGCTGAGCCCAGGGTATGGGACCGAGAGAGGGAGAAAGACAGCCGTGACCCCGAGCTTTTCCACAAGGTAGTATAGGCCTCACCCTCAAGCTCACGTCAATTGCCTAGAGAAAACAGCAGGCCTCGGTCTGCTTTCCTGTGGCTAGGAAACTTTTTTCATTCCTTTGGTGGCACATTGGCTCAGGACTGCCCTACCCGAAGCACTCACGGTGTGACAGCCCTATTTGTTGAGATCAGCCCTTCTGGCTCTCTCTCGAATGCACCTACTGGAAAAGAGCCGTTCAGAATCTTAGGACCGTGGGAGCTTTCCCTAGTCTCCACCAGAACAGCACTCTGAGGAGCTGCTGACGTTTGGTAGCAAAATCTCCTCTCCTGAAGAGAAACATTTCGTTGTAAGTGGGTTCCATCAGCCTTGCCATATTTTCTCAGCTGGCTATGATGGAGGGCAGTCAGTTGGCAGACTCACCTGAGGCCCTCCTTCCCAGACTGTGATACAGACAAGCCGCCTACTTCTGCCCAAAGGGACCGCTTATGGTAGGTAAAAACCCTGTGTTGGAAAGTTCCTGCCTAACCCTCGCCCAAGCACAAGCATGTTGGTCATTGGTCAAAGACTTTCCCCACAAGTTTAACACGTTTGCTCCCCTCTATCCTCCCATGACCGAGTTTACCTAGCTAGGACTCACACTTCAGAACAGGTATTCAGGGTGCTGGTGACTGTAAGTTGTTTCACCAGGCAGCCCAAATCCAGTACAGCCACTTGCATTTTCCAGGGGCAGAGCAAATGGTGTCACCTTACAGGCCTCCAGCCTGGGAGGGGCAACATACAATTTCTGAATGGGAAAGAAGCCCATGCCTTCCGTGTGAAAGGCCGCTATGCCTCTTTGCTTCGGCAGCCCAGGGATAGCGTCAGCTCTGAAATGCCTCCAAAGGAGCAGACTCAGGGAACCTTTGAAGCACAGAGCAGGTGCGGCCCAGAACGAGGACTGCTCTTGGGCTGAGAACACCCACTGCCCTGCGCTTACTTTGGGCACACACGTGTAGAGGAAGGGTGTTGAATTCTCCTGCGTGTTAACTTCTCCGGGCCACGTAGTGTGAGCGCAGGTAGAGTGGCCCTCCATCTCATCCCAGTTTCCAGTGTAAGTTGTGCAAGGCAAACTCCCTGCTTGAACCCTGGGTGGGGTACGTCCCCTCCAGAGAAAGATGGATACTTGGGACCCAGGGCTAGTCTCTATGTAAATGTTCTGTGCATCAACTTCGCAGCTGTTCGCTCTAAGCGGGTCCCAAAGGCTTTTTGGAAGAGTTTCCTTCGAGGGTCAGAAACAGGAAATTAGCAGACAGGCCCACGGGGATGCCACCTCTCTCCAGCAACAACGCTATCAGCCTCAGACACTTGGGTTCTCTTTGGTACATGAAAGAACACTATGCTTGGAAGCTTCTTCCATCCAGTTTGAGAGTCGCACGTCCACTTCCTCCTAGGACTCCAAGTGTTGCCTTGCCGTCACAATTTCCAATTCTTAGGCCTATGACGGCAGAGTGTCTGGCAGTTCTCAAAGAGACCTTAGGAATGGTGGCTTTTGGCTCCTTCCACTGACAAACCAGCTCCTCCAGATCCTGTGTCGTTTGGCATTTCATGTCAGAATCTCTCTGGGGGCCTTCATTCCTCCTCCAGGAAGTAAGACACAAACGGCATTGCCCTAAAGGGAAGAAGCCTTCTGAGACCAGCAGAGAGGCAGTCTCTCCCACTCAGCATTCCCCCATGGCTGAGCCCAGGGTATGGGACCGAGAGAGGGAGAAAGACAGCCGTGACCCCGAGCTTTTCCACAAGGTAGTATAGGCCTCACCCTGAAGCTCACGTCAATTGCAAAGAGAAAACAGCAGGCCTCGGTCTGCTTTCCTGTGGCTGGGATACTTTGCTTTCATTCCTTAGGTGGCACATTATCTCAGGACTGCCCTACCCGAAGCACTCACGGTGTGACAGCCCTATTTGTTGAGATCAGCCCTTCTGGCTCTCTCTCGAATGCACCTACTGGAAAAGAGCCGTTCAGAATCTTAGGACCGTGGGAGCTTTCCCTAGTCTCCACCAGAACAGCACTCTGAGGAGCTGCTGACGTTTGGTAGCAAAATCTCCTCTCCTGAAGAGAAACATTTCGTTGTAAGTGGGTCCCATCAGCCTTGCCATATTTTCTCAGCTGGCTATGATGGAGGGCAGTCAGTTGGCAGACTCACCTGAGGCCTTCCTTCCCAGACTGTGATACAGACAAGCCGCCTGCTTCTGCCCAAAGGGACGGCTTATGTAAGGTAAAAACCCGGTGTTGGAAAGTTCCTGCCTAACCCTCGCCCAAGCACAAGCATATTGGTCATTGGTCAAAACTTTCCCCACAAGTTTAACACGTTTGCTCCCCTCTAGCCTCCCAAGGCCGAGTTTACCTAGCTAGGACTCACACTTCAGGAAAGGTACTCAGGGTGCTGGTGACTGCAAGTTGTTTCACCAGGCAGCCCAAATCCAGTACAGCCACTTGCATTTTCCTGGGGCAGAGCAAATGGTGTCACCTTACACGCCTCCAGCCTGGGAGGGGCAACATACAATTTCTGAATGGGAAACAAGCCCATGCCTTCCGTGTGAAAGGCCGCTATGCCTCTTTGCTTCGGCAGCCCAGGGATAGCGTCAGCTCTGAAATGCCTCCAAAGGAGCAGACTCAGGGAACCTTTCAAGCACAGAGCAGGTGCGGCCCAGAACGAGGACTGCTCTTGGGCTGAGAACACCCACTGCCCTGCGCTTCCTTTGGGCACACACGTGTAGAGGAAGGGTGTTGAATTCTCCTGCGTGATAACTTCTCCGGGCCACGTAGTGTGAGCGCAGGTAGAGTGGCCCTCCATCTCATCCCAGTTTCCAGTGTAAGTTGTGCAAGGCAAACTCCCTGCTTGAACCCTGGGTGGGGTACGTCCCCTCCAGAGAAAGATGGATGCTTGGGACCCAGGGCTTGTCTCTATGTAAATGTTCTGTGCATCAACTTCGCTCTAAGCGGGTCCCAAAGGCTTTTTGGAAGAGTTTCCTTCGAGGGTCAGAAACAGGAAATTAGCAGACAGGCCCACGGGGATGCCACCTCTCTCCAGCAACAACGCTGTCAGCCTCAGACACTTGGGTTCTCTTTGGTACATGAAAGAACACTATGCTTGGAAGCTTCTTCCATCCAGTTTGAGAGTCGCACCTCCACTTCCTCCTAGGACTCCAAGTGTTGCCTTGCCGTCACAATTTCCAATTCTTAGGCCTATGACGGCAGAGTGTCTGGCAGTTCTCAAAGAGACCTTAGGAATGGTGGCTTTTGGCTCCTTCCACTGACAAACCAGCTCCTCCAGATCCTGTGTCGTTTGGCATTTCATGTCAGAATCTCTCTGGGGGCCTTCATTCCTCCTCCAGGAAGTAAGACACAAACGGCATTGCCCTAAAGGGAAGAAGCCTTCTGAGACCAGCAGAGAGGCAGTCTCTCCCACTCAGCATTACCCCATGGCTGAGCCCAGGGTATGGGACCGAGAGAGGGAGAAAGACAGCCGTGACCCCGAGCTTTTCCACAAGGTAGTATAGGCCTCACCCTCAAGCTCACGTCAATTGCCTAGAGAAAACAGCAGGCCTCGGTCTGCTTTCCTGTGGCTAGGAAACTTTTTTCATTCCTTTGGTGGCACATTGGCTCAGGACTGCCCTACCCGAAGCACTCACGGTGTGACAGCCCTATTTGTTGAGATCAGCCCTTCTGGCTCTCTCTCGAATGCACCTACTGGAAAAGAGCCGTTCAGAATCTTAGGACCGTGGGAGCTTTCCCTAGTCTCCACCAGAACAGCACTCTGAGGAGCTGCTGACGTTTGGTAGCAAAATCTCCTCTCCTGAAGAGAAACATTTCGTTGTAAGTGGGTTCCATCAGCCTTGCCATATTTTCTCAGCTGGCTATGATGGAGGGCAGTCAGTTGGCAGACTCACCTGAGGCCCTCCTTCCCAGACTGTGATACAGACAAGCCGCCTACTTCTGCCCAAAGGGACCGCTTATGGTAGGTAAAAACCCTGTGTTGGAAAGTTCCTGCCTAACCCTCGCCCAAGCACAAGCATGTTGGTCATTGGTCAAAGACTTTCCCCACAAGTTTAACACGTTTGCTCCCCTCTATCCTCCCATGACCGAGTTTACCTAGCTAGGACTCACACTTCAGAACAGGTATTCAGGGTGCTGGTGACTGTAAGTTGTTTCACCAGGCAGCCCAAATCCAGTACAGCCACTTGCATTTTCCAGGGGCAGAGCAAATGGTGTCACCTTACAGGCCTCCAGCCTGGGAGGGGCAACATACAATTTCTGAATGGGAAAGAAGCCCATGCCTTCCGTGTGAAAGGCCGCTATGCCTCTTTGCTTCGGCAGCCCAGGGATAGCGTCAGCTCTGAAATGCCTCCAAAGGAGCAGACTCAGGGAACCTTTGAAGCACAGAGCAGGTGCGGCCCAGAACGAGGACTGCTCTTGGGCTGAGAACACCCACTGCCCTGCGCTTACTTTGGGCACACACGTGTAGAGGAAGGGTGTTGAATTCTCCTGCGTGTTAACTTCTCCGGGCCACGTAGTGTGAGCGCAGGTAGAGTGGCCCTCCATCTCATCCCAGTTTCCAGTGTAAGTTGTGCAAGGCAAACTCCCTGCTTGAACCCTGGGTGGGGTACGTCCCCTCCAGAGAAAGATGGATACTTGGGACCCAGGGCTAGTCTCTATGTAAATGTTCTGTGCATCAACTTCGCAGCTGTTCGCTCTAAGCGGGTCCCAAAGGCTTTTTGGAAGAGTTTCCTTCGAGGGTCAGAAACAGGAAATTAGCAGACAGGCCCACGGGGATGCCACCTCTCTCCAGCAACAACGCTATCAGCCTCAGACACTTGGGTTCTCTTTGGTACATGAAAGAACACTATGCTTGGAAGCTTCTTCCATCCAGTTTGAGAGTCGCACGTCCACTTCCTCCTAGGACTCCAAGTGTTGCCTTGCCGTCACAATTTCCAATTCTTAGGCCTATGACGGCAGAGTGTCTGGCAGTTCTCAAAGAGACCTTAGGAATGGTGGCTTTTGGCTCCTTCCACTGACAAACCAGCTCCTCCAGATCCTGTGTCGTTTGGCATTTCATGTCAGAATCTCTCTGGGGGCCTTCATTCCTCCTCCAGGAAGTAAGACACAAACGGCATTGCCCTAAAGGGAAGAAGCCTTCTGAGACCAGCAGAGAGGCAGTCTCTCCCACTCAGCATTCCCCCATGGCTGAGCCCAGGGTATGGGACCGAGAGAGGGAGAAAGACAGCCGTGACCCCGAGCTTTTCCACAAGGTAGTATAGGCCTCACCCTGAAGCTCACGTCAATTGCAAAGAGAAAACAGCAGGCCTCGGTCTGCTTTCCTGTGGCTGGGATACTTTGCTTTCATTCCTTAGGTGGCACATTATCTCAGGACTGCCCTACCCGAAGCACTCACGGTGTGACAGCCCTATTTGTTGAGATCAGCCCTTCTGGCTCTCTCTCGAATGCACCTACTGGAAAAGAGCCGTTCAGAATCTTAGGACCGTGGGAGCTTTCCCTAGTCTCCACCAGAACAGCACTCTGAGGAGCTGCTGACGTTTGGTAGCAAAATCTCCTCTCCTGAAGAGAAACATTTCGTTGTAAGTGGGTCCCATCAGCCTTGCCATATTTTCTCAGCTGGCTATGATGGAGGGCAGTCAGTTGGCAGACTCACCTGAGGCCTTCCTTCCCAGACTGTGATACAGACAAGCCGCCTGCTTCTGCCCAAAGGGACGGCTTATGTAAGGTAAAAACCCGGTGTTGGAAAGTTCCTGCCTAACCCTCGCCCAAGCACAAGCATATTGGTCATTGGTCAAAACTTTCCCCACAAGTTTAACACGTTTGCTCCCCTCTAGCCTCCCAAGGCCGAGTTTACCTAGCTAGGACTCACACTTCAGGAAAGGTACTCAGGGTGCTGGTGACTGCAAGTTGTTTCACCAGGCAGCCCAAATCCAGTACAGCCACTTGCATTTTCCTGGGGCAGAGCAAATGGTGTCACCTTACACGCCTCCAGCCTGGGAGGGGCAACATACAATTTCTGAATGGGAAACAAGCCCATGCCTTCCGTGTGAAAGGCCGCTATGCCTCTTTGCTTCGGCAGCCCAGGGATAGCGTCAGCTCTGAAATGCCTCCAAAGGAGCAGACTCACGGAACCTTTGAAGCACAGAGCAGGTGCGGCCCAGAACGAGGACTGCTCTTGGGCTGAGAACACCCACTGCCCTGCGCTTACTTTGGGCACACACGTGTAGAGGAAGGGTGTTGAATTCTCCTGCGTGTTAACTTCTCCGGGCCACGTAGTGTGAGCGCAGGTAGAGTGGCCCTCCATCTCATCCCAGTTTCCAGTGTAAGTTGTGCAAGGCAAACTCCCTGCTTGAACCCTGGGTGGGGTACGTCCCCTCCAGAGAAAGATGGATGCTTGGGACCCAGGGCTAGTCTCTATGTAAATGTTCTGTGCATCAACTTCGCAGCTGTTCGCTCTAAGCGGGTCCCAAAGGCTTTTTGGAAGAGTTTCCTTCGAGGGTCAGAAACAGGAAATTAGCAGACAGGCCCACGGGGATGCCACCTCTCTCCAGCAACAACGCTGTCAGCCTCAGACACTTGGGTTCTCTTTGGTACATGAAAGAACACTATGCTTGGAAGCTTCTTCCATCCAGTTTGAGAGTCGCACGTCCACTTCCTCCTAGGACTCCAAGTGTTGCCTTGCCGTCACAATTTCCAATTCTTAGGCCTATGACGGCAGAGTGTCTGGCAGTTCTCAAAGAGACCTTAGGAAAGGTGGCTTTTGGCTCCTTCCACTGACAAACCAGCTCCTCCAGATCCGGTGTCGTTTGGCATTTCATGTCAGAATCTCTCTGGGCCCCTTCATTCCTCCTCCAGGAAGTAAGACACAAACGGCATTGCCCTAAAGGGAAGAAGCCTTCTGAGACCAGCAGAGAGGCAGTCTCTCCCACTCAGCATTCCCCCATGGCTGAGCCCAGGGTATGGGACCGAGAGAGGGAGAAAGACAGCCGTGACCCCGAGCTTTTCCACAACGTAGTATAGGCCTCACCCTCAAGCTCACGTCAATTGCCTAGAGAAAACAGCAGGCCTCGGTCTGCTTTCCTGTGGCTGGGAAACTTTGCTTTCATTCCTTAGGTGGCACATTGGCTCAGGACTGCCCTACCCGAAGCACTCACGGTGTGCCAGCCCTATTTGTTGAGATCAGCCCTTCTGGCTCTCTCTCGAATGCACCTACTGGAAAAGAGCCGTTTAGAATCTTAGGACCGTGGGAGCTTTCCCTAGTCTCCACCAGAACAGCACTCTGAGGAGCTGCTGACGTTTGGTAGCAAAATCTCCTCTCCTGAAGAGAAACATTTCGTTGTAAGTGGGTTCCATCAGCCTTGCCATATTTTCTCAGCTGGCTATGATGGAGGGCAGTCAGTTGGCAGACTCACCTGAGGCCCTCCTTCCCAGACTGTGATACAGACAAGCCGCCTGCTTCTGCCCAAAGGGACCGCTTATGGTAGGTAAAAACCCTGTGTTGGAAAGTTCCTGCCTAACCCTCGCCCAAGCACAAGCATGTTGGTCATTGGTCAAAGACTTTCCCCACAAGTTTAACACGTTTGCTCCCCTCTAGCCTCCCATGACCGAGTTTACCTAGCTAGGACTCACACTTCAGAACAGGTATTCAGGGTGCTGGTGACTGTAAGTTGTTTCACCAGGCAGCCCAAATCCAGTACAGCCACTTGCATTTTCCAGGGGCAGAGCAAATGGTGTCACCTTACAGGCCTCCAGCCTGGGAGGGGCAACATACAATTTCTGAATGGGAAACAAGCCCATGCCTTCCGTGTGAAAGGCCGCTATGCCTCTTTGCTTCGGCAGCCCAGGGATAGCGTCAGCTCTGAAATGCCTCCAAAGGAGCAGACTCAGGGAACCTTTGAAGCACAGAGCAGGTGCGGCCCAGAACGAGGACTGCTCTTGGGCTGAGAACACCCACTGCCCTGCGCTTACTTTGGGCACACACGTGTAGAGGAAGGGTGTTGAATTCTCCTGCGTGTTAACTTCTCCGGGCCACGTAGTGTGAGCGCAGGTAGAGTGGCCCTCCATCTCATCCCAGTTTCCAGTGTAAGTTGTGCAAGGCAAACTCCCTGCTTGAACCCTGGGTGGGGTACGTCCCCTCCAGAGAAAGATGGATGCTTGGGACCCAGGGCTAGTCTCTATGTAAATGTTCTGTGCATCAACTTCGCAGCTGTTCGCTCTAAGCGGGTCCCAAAGGCTTTTTGGAAGAGTTTCCTTCGAGGGTCAGAAACAGGAAATTAGCAGACAGGCCCACGGGGATGCCACCTCTCTCCAGCAACAACGCTGTCAGCCTCAGACACTTGGGTTCTCTTTGGTACATGAAAGAACACTATGCTTGGAAGCTTCTTCCATCCAGTTTGAGAGTCGCACGTCCACTTCCTCCTAGGACTCCAAGTGTTGCCTTGCCGTCACAATTTCCAATTCTTAGGCCTATGACGGCAGAGTGTCTGGCAGTTCTCAAAGAGACCTTAGGAAAGGTGGCTTTTGGCTCCTTCCACTGACAAACCAGCTCCTCCAGATCCTGTGTCGTTTGGCATTTCATGTCAGAATCTCTCTGGGCCCCTTCATTCCTCCTCCAGGAAGTAAGACACAAACGGCATTGCCCTAAAGGGAAGAAGCCTTCTGAGACCAGCAGAGAGGCAGTCTCTCCCACTCAGCATTCCCCCATGGCTGAGCCCAGGGTATGGGACCGAGAGAGGGAGAAAGACAGCCGTGACCCCGAGCTTTTCCACAAGGTAGTATAGGCCTCACCATGAAGCTCACGTCAATTGCAAAGAGAAAACAGCAGGTCTCGGTCTGCTTTCCTGTGGCTGGGATACTTTGCTTTCATTCCTTAGGTGGCACATTATCTCAGGACTGCCCTACCCGAAGCACTCACGGTGTGACAGCCCTATTTGTTGAGATCAGCCCTTCTGGCTCTCTCTCGAATGCACCTACTGGAAAAGAGCCGTTCAGAATCTTAGGACCGTGGGAGCTTTCCCTAGTCTCCACCAGAACAGCACTCTGAGGAGCTGCTGACGTTTGGTAGCAAAATCTCCTCTCCTGAAGAGAAACATTTCGTTGTAAGTGGGTCCCATCAGCCTTGCAATATTTTCTCAGCTGGCTATGATGGAGGGCAGTCAGTTGGCAGACTCACCTGAGGCCTTCCTTCCCAGTCTGTGATACAGACAAGCCGCCTGCTTCTGCCCAAAGGGACGGCTTATGTAAGGTAAAAACCCGGTGTTGGAAAGTTCCTGCCTAACCCTCGCCCAAGCACAAGCATATTGGTCATTGGTCAAAACTTTCCCCACAAGTTTAACACGTTTGCTCCCCTCTAGCCTCCCAAGGCCGAGTTTACCTAGCTAGGACTCACACTTCAGGAAAGGTACTCAGGGTGCTGGTGACTGCAAGTTGTTTCACCAGGCAGCCCAAATCCAGTACAGCCACTTGCATTTTCCTGGGGCAGAGCAAATGGTGTCACCTTACACGCCTCCAGCCTGGGAGGGGCAACATACAATTTCTGAATGGGAAACAAGCCCATGCCTTCCGTGTGAAAGGCCGCTATGCCTCTTTGCTTCGGCAGCCCAGGGATAGCGTCAGCTCTGAAATGCCTCCAAAGGAGCAGACTCAGGGAACCTTTCAAGCACAGAGCAGGTGCGGCCCAGAACGAGGACTGCTCTTGGGCTGAGAACACCCACTGCCCTGCGCTTCCTTTGGGCACACACGTGTAGAGGAAGGGTGTTGAATTCTCCTGCGTGATAACTTCTCCGGGCCACGTAGTGTGAGCGCAGGTAGAGTGGCCCTCCATCTCATCCCAGTTTCCAGTGTAAGTTGTGCAAGGCAAACTCCCTGCTTGAACCCTGGGTGGGGTACGTCCCCTCCAGAGAAAGATGGATGCTTGGGACCCAGGGCTTGTCTCTATTTAAATGTTCTGTGCATCAACTTCGCTCTAAGCGGGTCCCAAAGGCTTTTTGGAAGAGTTTCCTTCGAGGGTCAGAAACAGGAAATTAGCAGACAGGCCCACGGGGATGCCACCTCTCTCCAGCAACAACGCTGTCAGCCTCAGACACTTGGGTTCTCTTTGGTACATGAAAGAACACTATGCTTGGAAGCTTCTTCCATCCAGTTTCAGAGTCGCACCTCCACTTCCTCCTAGGACTCCAAGTGTTGCCTTGCCGTCACAATTTCCAATTCTTAGGCCTATGACGGCAGAGTGTCTGGCAGTTCTCAAAGAGACCTTAGGAATGGTGGCTTTTGGCTCCTTCCACTGACAAACCAGCTCCTCCAGATCCTGTGTCGTTTGGCATTTCATGTCCGAATCTCTCTGGGGGCCTTCATTCCTCCTCCAGGAAGTAAGACACAAACGGCATTGCCCTAAAGGGAAGAAGCCTTCTGAGACCAGCAGAGAGGCAGTCTCTCCCACTCAGCATTACCCCATGGCTGAGCCCAGGGTATGGGACCGAGAGAGGGAGAAAGACAGCCGTGACCCCGAGCTTTTCCACAAGGTAGTATAGGCCTCACCCTCAAGCTCACGTCAATTGCCTAGAGAAAACAGCAGGCCTCGGTCTGCTTTCCTGTGGCTAGGAAACTTTTTTCATTCCTTTGGTGGCACATTGGCTCAGGACTGCCCTACCCGAAGCACTCACGGTGTGACAGCCCTATTTGTTGAGATCAGCCCTTCTGGCTCTCTCTCGAATGCACCTACTGGAAAAGAGCCGTTCAGAATCTTAGGACCGTGGGAGCTTTCCCTAGTCTCCACCAGAACAGCACTCTGAGGAGCTGCTGACGTTTGGTAGCAAAATCTCCTCTCCTGAAGAGAAACATTTCGTTGTAAGTGGGTTCCATCAGCCTTGCCATATTTTCTCAGCTGGCTATGATGGAGGGCAGTCAGTTGGCAGACTCACCTGAGGCCCTCCTTCCCAGACTGTGATACAGACAAGCCGCCTACTTCTGCCCAAAGGGACCGCTTATGGTAGGTAAAAACCCTGTGTTGGAAAGTTCCTGCCTAACCCTCGCCCAAGCACAAGCATGTTGGTCATTGGTCAAAGACTTTCCCCACAAGTTTAACACGTTTGCTCCCCTCTATCCTCCCATGACCGAGTTTACCTAGCTAGGACTCACACTTCAGAACAGGTATTCAGGGTGCTGGTGACTGTAAGTTGTTTCACCAGGCAGCCCAAATCCAGTACAGCCACTTGCATTTTCCAGGGGCAGAGCAAATGGTGTCACCTTACAGGCCTCCAGCCTGGGAGGGGCAACATACAATTTCTGAATGGGAAAGAAGCCCATGCCTTCCGTGTGAAAGGCCGCTATGCCTCTTTGCTTCGGCAGCCCAGGGATAGCGTCAGCTCTGAAATGCCTCCAAAGGAGCAGACTCAGGGAACCTTTGAAGCACAGAGCAGGTGCGGCCCAGAACGAGGACTGCTCTTGGGCTGAGAACACCCACTGCCCTGCGCTTACTTTGGGCACACACGTGTAGAGGAAGGGTGTTGAATTCTCCTGCGTGTTAACTTCTCCGGGCCACGTAGTGTGAGCGCAGGTAGAGTGGCCCTCCATCTCATCCCAGTTTCCAGTGTAAGTTGTGCAAGGCAAACTCCCTGCTTGAACCCTGGGTGGGGTACGTCCCCTCCAGAGAAAGATGGATACTTGGGACCCAGGGCTAGTCTCTATGTAAATGTTCTGTGCATCAACTTCGCAGCTGTTCGCTCTAAGCGGGTCCCAAAGGCTTTTTGGAAGAGTTTCCTTCGAGGGTCAGAAACAGGAAATTAGCAGACAGGCCCACGGGGGTGCCACCTCTCTCCAGCAACAACGCTATCAGCCTCAGACACTTGGGTTCTCTTTGGTACATGAAAGAACACTATGCTTGGAAGCTTCTTCCATCCAGTTTGAGAGTCGCACGTCCACTTCCTCCTAGGACTCCAAGTGTTGCCTTGCCGTCACAATTTCCAATTCTTAGGCCTATGACGGCAGAGTGTCTGGCAGTTCTCAAAGAGACCTTAGGAATGGTGGCTTTTGGCTCCTTCCACTGACAAACCAGCTCCTCCAGATCCTGTGTCGTTTGGCATTTCATGTCAGAATCTCTCTGGGGGCCTTCATTCCTCCTCCAGGAAGTAAGACACAAACGGCATTGCCCTAAAGGGAAGAAGCCTTCTGAGACCAGCAGAGAGGCAGTCTCTCCCACTCAGCATTCCCCCATGGCTGAGCCCAGGGTATGGGACCGAGAGAGGGAGAAAGACAGCCGTGACCCCGAGCTTTTCCACAAGGTAGTACAGGCCTCACCCTGAAGCTCACGTCAATTGCAAAGAGAAAACAGCAGGCCTCGGTCTGCTTTCCTGTGGCTGGGATACTTTGCTTTCATTCCTTAGGTGGCACATTATCTCAGGACTGCCCTACCCGAAGCACTCACGGTGTGCCAGCCCTATTTGTTGAGATCAGCCCTTCTGGCTCTCTCTCGAATGCACCTACTGGAAAAGAGCCGTTCAGAATCTTAGGACCGTGGGAGCTTTCCCTAGTCTCCACCAGAACAGCACTCTGAGGAGCTGCTGACGTTTGGTAGCAAAATCTCCTCTCCTGAAGAGAAACATTTCGTTGTAAGTGGGTCCCATCAGCCTTGCCATATTTTCTCAGCTGGCTATGATGGAGGGCAGTCAGTTGGCAGACTCACCTGAGGCCTTCCTTCCCAGACTGTGATACAGACAAGCCGCCTGCTTCTGCCCAAAGGGACGGCTTATGTAAGGTAAAAACCCGGTGTTGGAAAGTTCCTGCCTAACCCTCGCCCAAGCACAAGCATATTGGTCATTGGTCAAAACTTTCCCCACAAGTTTAACACGTTTGCTCCCCTCTAGCCTCCCAAGGCCGAGTTTACCTAGCTAGGACTCACACTTCAGGAAAGGTACTCAGGGTGCTGGTGACTGCAAGTTGTTTCACCAGGCAGCCCAAATCCAGTACAGCCACTTGCATTTTCCTGGGGCAGAGCAAATGGTGTCACCTTACACGCCTCCAGCCTGGGAGGGGCAACATACAATTTCTGAATGGGAAACAAGCCCATGCCTTCCGTGTGAAAGGCCGCTATGCCTCTTTGCTTCGGCAGCCCAGGGATAGCGTCAGCTCTGAAATGCCTCCAAAGGAGCAGACTCAGGGAACCTTTCAAGCACAGAGCAGGTGCGGCCCAGAACGAGGACTGCTCTTGGGCTGAGAACACCCACTGCCCTGCGCTTCCTTTGGGCACACACGTGTAGAGGAAGGGTGTTGAATTCTCCTGCGTGATAACTTCTCCGGGCCACGTAGTGTGAGCGCAGGTAGAGTGGCCCTCCATCTCATCCCAGTTTCCAGTGTAAGTTGTGCAAGGCAAACTCCCTGCTTGAACCCTGGGTGGGGTACGTCCCCTCCAGAGAAAGATGGATGCTTGGGACCCAGGGCTTGTCTCTATGTAAATGTTCTGTGCATCAACTTCGCTCTAAGCGGGTCCCAAAGGCTTTTTGGAAGAGTTTCCTTCGAGGGTCAGAAACAGGAAATTAGCAGACAGGCCCACGGGGATGCCACCTCTCTCCAGCAACAACGCTGTCAGCCTCAGACACTTGGGTTCTCTTTGGTACATGAAAGAACACTATGCTTGGAAGCTTCTTCCATCCAGTTTGAGAGTCGCACCTCCACTTCCTCCTAGGACTCCAAGTGTTGCCTTGCCGTCACAATTTCCAATTCTTAGGCCTATGACGGCAGAGTGTCTGGCAGTTCTCAAAGAGACCTTAGGAATGGTGGCTTTTGGCTCCTTCCACTGACAAACCAGCTCCTCCAGATCCTGTGTCGTTTGGCATTTCATGTCAGAATCTCTCTGGGGGCCTTCATTCCTCCTCCAGGAAGTAAGACACAAACGGCATTGCCCTAAAGGGAAGAAGCCTTCTGAGACCAGCAGAGAGGCAGTCTCTCCCACTCAGCATTCCCCCATGGCTGAGCCCAGGGTATGGGACCGAGAGAGGGAGAAAGACAGCCGTGACCCCGAGCTTTTCCACAACGTAGTATAGGCCTCACCCTCAAGCTCACGTCAATTGCCTAGAGAAAACAGCAGGCCTCGGTCTGCTTTCCTGTGGCTAGGAAACTTTTTTCATTCCTTAGGTGGCACATTGGCTCAGGACTGCCCTACCCGAAGCACTCACGGTGTGACAGCCCTATTTGTTGAGATCAGCCCTTCTGGCTCTCTCTCGAATGCACCTACTGGAAAAGAGCCGTTCAGAATCTTAGGACCGTGGGAGCTTTCCCTAGTCTCCACCAGAACAGCACTCTGAGGAGCTGCTGACGTTTGGTAGCAAAATCTCCTCTCCTGAAGAGAAACATTTCGTTGTAAGTGGGTCCCATCAGCCTTGCAATATTTTCTCAGCTGGCTATGATGGAGGGCAGTCAGTTGGCAGACTCACCTGAGGCCTTCCTTCCCAGACTGTGATACAGACAAGCCGCCTGCTTCTGCCCAAAGGGACGGCTTATGTAAGGTAAAAACCCGGTGTTGGAAAGTTCCTGCCTAACCCTCGCCCAAGCACAAGCATATTGGTCATTGGTCAAAACTTTCCCCACAAGTTTAACACGTTTGCTCCCCTCTAGCCTCCCAAGGCCGAGTTTACCTAGCTAGGACTCACACTTCAGGAAAGGTACTCAGGGTGCTGGTGACTGCAAGTTGTTTCACCAGGCAGCCCAAATCCAGTACAGCCACTTGCATTTTCCTGGGGCAGAGCAAATGGTGTCACCTTACACGCCTCCAGCCTGGGAGGGGCAACATACAATTTCTGAATGGGAAACAAGCCCATGCCTTCCGTGTGAAAGGCCGCTATGCCTCTTTGCTTCGGCAGCCCAGGGATAGCGTCAGCTCTGAAATGCCTCCAAAGGAGCAGACTCAGGGAACCTTTCAAGCACAGAGCAGGTGCGGCCCAGAACGAGGACTGCTCTTGGGCTGAGAACACCCACTGCCCTGCGCTTCCTTTGGGCACACACGTGTAGAGGAAGGGTGTTGAATTCTCCTGCGTGATAACTTCTCCGGGCCACGTAGTGTGAGCGCAGGTAGAGTGGCCCTCCATCTCATCCCAGTTTCCAGTGTAAGTTGTGCAAGGCAAACTCCCTGCTTGAACCCTGGGTGGGGTACGTCCCCTCCAGAGAAAGATGGATGCTTGGGACCCAGGGCTTGTCTCTATGTAAATGTTCTGTGCATCAACTTCGCTCTAAGCGGGTCCCAAAGGCTTTTTGGAAGAGTTTCCTTCGAGGGTCAGAAACAGGAAATTAGCAGACAGGCCCACGGGGATGCCACCTCTCTCCAGCAACAACGCTGTCAGCCTCAGACACTTGGGTTCTCTTTGGTACATGAAAGAACACTATGCTTGGAAGCTTCTTCCATCCAGTTTGAGAGTCGCACCTCCACTTCCTCCTAGGACTCCAAGTGTTGCCTTGCCGTCACAATTTCCAATTCTTAGGCCTATGACGGCAGAGTGTCTGGCAGTTCTCAAAGAGACCTTAGGAATGGTGGCTTTTGGCTCCTTCCACTGACAAACCAGCTCCTCCAGATCCTGTGTCGTTTGGCATTTCATGTCAGAATCTCTCTGGGGGCCTTCATTCCTCCTCCAGGAAGTAAGACACAAACGGCATTGCCCTAAAGGGAAGAAGCCTTCTGAGACCAGCAGAGAGGCAGTCTCTCCCACTCAGCATTACCCCATGGCTGAGCCCAGGGTATGGGACCGAGAGAGGGAGAAAGACAGCCGTGACCCCGAGCTTTTCCACAACGTAGTATAGGCCTCACCCTCAAGCTCACGTCAATTGCCTAGAGAAAACAGCAGGCCTCGGTCTGCTTTCCTGTGGCTAGGAAACTTTTTTCATTCCTTAGGTGGCACATTGGCTCAGGACTGCCCTACCCGAAGCACTCACGGTGTGACAGCCCTATTTGTTGAGATCAGCCCTTCTGGCTCTCTCTCGAATGCACCTACTGGAAAAGAGCCGTTCAGAATCTTAGGACCGTGGGAGCTTTCCCTAGTCTCCACCAGAACAGCACTCTGAGGAGCTGCTGACGTTTGGTAGCAAAATCTCCTCTCCTGAAGAGAAACATTTCGTTGTAAGTGGGTTCCATCAGCCTTGCCATATTTTCTCAGCTGGCTATGATGGAGGGCAGTCAGTTGGCAGACTCACCTGAGGCCCTCCTTCCCAGACTGTGATACAGACAAGCCGCCTGCTTCTGCCCAAAGGGACCGCTTATGGTAGGTAAAAACCCTGTGTTGGAAAGTTCCTGCCTAACCCTCGCCCAAGCACAAGCATGTTGGTCATTGGTCAAAGACTTTCCCCACAAGTTTAACACGTTTGCTCCCCTCTAGCCTCCCATGACCGAGTTTACCTAGCTAGGACTCACACTTCAGAACAGGTATTCAGGGTGCTGGTGACTGTAAGTTGTTTCACCAGGCAGCCCAAATCCAGTACAGCCACTTGCATTTTCCAGGGGCAGAGCAAATGGTGTCACCTTACAGGCCTCCAGCCTGGGAGGGGCAACATACAATTTCTGAATGGGAAACAAGCCCATGCCTTCCGTGTGAAAGGCCGCTATGCCTCTTTGCTTCGGCAGCCCAGGGATAGCATCAGCTCTGAAATGCCTCCAAAGGAGCAGACTCAGGGAACCTTTCAAGCACAGAGCAGGTGCGGCCCAGAACGAGGACTGCTCTTGGGCTGAGAACACCCACTGCCCTGCGCTTCCTTTGGGCACACACGTGTAGAGGAAGGGTGTTGAATTCTCCTGCGTGATAACTTCTCCGGGCCACGTAGTGTGAGCGCAGGTAGAGTGGCCCTCCATCTCATCCCAGTTTCCAGTGTAAGTTGTGCAAGGCAAACTCCCTGCTTGAACCCTGGGTGGGGTACGTCCCCTCCAGAGAAAGATGGATGCTTGGGACCCAGGGCTTGTCTCTATTTAAATGTTCTGTGCATCAACTTCGCTCTAAGCGGGTCCCAAAGGCTTTTTGGAAGAGTTTCCTTCGAGGGTCAGAAACAGGAAATTAGCAGACAGGCCCACGGGGATGCCACCTCTCTCCAGCAACAACGCTGTCAGCCTCAGACACTTGGGTTCTCTTTGGTACATGAAAGAACACTATGCTTGGAAGCTTCTTCCATCCAGTTTGAGAGTCGCACCTCCACTTCCTCCTAGGACTCCAAGTGTTGCCTTGCCGTCACAATTTCCAATTCTTAGGCCTATGACGGCAGAGTGTCTGGCAGTTCTCAAAGAGACCTTAGGAATGGTGGCTTTTGGCTCCTTCCACTGACAAACCAGCTCCTCCAGATCCTGTGTCGTTTGGCATTTCATGTCAGAATCTCTCTGGGGGCCTTCATTCCTCCTCCAGGAAGTAAGACACAAACGGCATTGCCCTAAAGGGAAGAAGCCTTCTGAGACCAGCAGAGAGGCAGTCTCTCCCACTCAGCATTACCCCATGGCTGAGCCCAGGGTATGGGACCGAGAGAGGGAGAAAGACAGCCGTGACCCAGAGCTTTTCCACAACGTAGTATAGGCCTCACCCTCAAGCTCACGTCAATTGCCTAGAGAAAACAGCAGGCCTCGGTCTGCTTTCCTGTGGCTAGGAAACTTTTTTCATTCCTTAGGTGGCACATTGGCTCAGGACTGCCCTACCCGAAGCACTCACGGTGTGACAGCCCTATTTGTTGAGATCAGCCCTTCTGGCTCTCTCTCGAATGCACCTACTGGAAAAGAGCCGTTCAGAATCTTAGGACCGTGGGAGCTTTCCCTAGTCTCCACCAGAACAGCACTCTGAGGAGCTGCTGACGTTTGGTAGCAAAATCTCCTCTCCTGAAGAGAAACATTTCGTTGTAAGTGGGTTCCATCAGCCTTGCCATATTTTCTCAGCTGGCTATGATGGAGGGCAGTCAGTTGGCAGACTCACCTGAGGCCCTCCTTCCCAGACTGTGATACAGACAAGCCGCCTACTTCTGCCCAAAGGGACCGCTTATGGTAGGTAAAAACCCTGTGTTGGAAAGTTCCTGCCTAACCCTCGCCCAAGCACAAGCATGATGGTCATTGGTCAAAGACTTTCCCCACAAGTTTAACACGTTTGCTCCCCTCTATCCTCCCATGACCGAGTTTACCTAGCTAGGACTCACACTTCAGAACAGGTATTCAGGGTGCTGGTGACTGTAAGTTGTTTCACCAGGCAGCCCAAATCCAGTACAGCCACTTGCATTTTCCAGGGGCAGAGCAAATGGTGTCACCTTACAGGCCTCCAGCCTGGGAGGGGCAACATACAATTTCTGAATGGGAAAGAAGCCCATGCCTTCCGTGTGAAAGGCCGCTATGCCTCTTTGCTTCGGCAGCCCAGGGATAGCGTCAGCTCTGAAATGCCTCCAAAGGAGCAGACTCAGGGAACCTTTGAAGCACAGAGCAGGTGCGGCCCAGAACGAGGACTGCTCTTGGGCTGAGAACACCCACTGCCCTGCGCTTACTTTGGGCACACACGTGTAGAGGAAGGGTGTTGAATTCTCCTGCGTGTTAACTTCTCCGGGCCACGTAGTGTGAGCGCAGGTAGAGTGGCCCTCCATCTCATCCCAGTTTCCAGTGTAAGTTGTGCAAGGCAAACTCCCTGCTTGAACCCTGGGTGGGGTACGTCCCCTCCAGAGAAAGATGGATACTTGGGACCCAGGGCTAGTCTCTATGTAAATGTTCTGTGCATCAACTTCGCAGCTGTTCGCTCTAAGCGGGTCCCAAAGGCTTTTTGGAAGAGTTTCCTTCGAGGGTCAGAAACAGGAAATTAGCAGACAGGCCCACGGGGATGCCACCTCTCTCCAGCAACAACGCTATCAGCCTCAGACACTTGGGTTCTCTTTGGTACATGAAAGAACACTATGCTTGGAAGCTTCTTCCATCCAGTTTGAGAGTCGCACCTCCACTTCCTCCTAGGACTCCAAGTGTTGCCTTGCCGTCACAATTTCCAATTCTTAGGCCTATGACGGCAGAGTGTCTGGCAGTTCTCAAAGAGACCTTAGGAATGGTGGCTTTTGGCTCCTTCCACTGACAAACCAGCTCCTCCAGATCCTGTGTCGTTTGGCATTTCATGTCAGAATCTCTCTGGGGGCCTTCATTCCTCCTCCAGGAAGTAAGACACAAACGGCATTGCCCTAAAGGGAAGAAGCCTTCTGAGACCAGCAGAGAGGCAGTCTCTCCCACTCAGCATTCCCCCATGGCTGAGCCCAGGGTATGGGACCGAGAGAGGGAGAAAGACAGCCGTGACCCCGAGCTTTTCCACAAGGTAGTATAGGCCTCACCCTGAAGCTCACGTCAATTGCAAAGAGAAAACAGCAGGCCTCGGTCTGCTTTCCTGTGGCTGGGATACTTTGCTTTCATTCCTTAGGTGGCACATTATCTCAGGACTGCCCTACCCGAAGCACTCACGGTGTGACAGCCCTATTTGTTGAGATCAGCCCTTCTGGCTCTCTCTCGAATGCACCTACTGGAAAAGAGCCGTTCAGAATCTTAGGACCGTGGGAGCTTTCCCTAGTCTCCACCAGAACAGCACTCTGAGGAGCTGCTGACGTTTGGTAGCAAAATCTCCTCTCCTGAAGAGAAACATTTCGTTGTAAGTGGGTCCCATCAGCCTTGCCATATTTTCTCAGCTGGCTATGATGGAGGGCAGTCAGTTGGCAGACTCACCTGAGGCCTTCCTTCCCAGACTGTGATACAGACAAGCCGCCTGCTTCTGCCCAAAGGGACGGCTTATGTAAGGTAAAAACCCGGTGTTGGAAAGTTCCTGCCTAACCCTCGCCCAAGCACAAGCATATTGGTCATTGGTCAAAACTTTCCCCACAAGTTTAACACGTTTGCTCCCCTCTAGCCTCCCAAGGCCGAGTTTACCTAGCTAGGACTCACACTTCAGGAAAGGTACTCAGGGTGCTGGTGACTGCAAGTTGTTTCACCAGGCAGCCCAAATCCAGTACAGCCACTTGCATTTTCCTGGGGCAGAGCAAATGGTGTCACCTTACACGCCTCCAGCCTGGGAGGGGCAACATACAATTTCTGAATGGGAAACAAGCCCATGCCTTCCCTGTGAAAGGCCGCTATGCCTCTTTGCTTCGGCAGCCCAGGGATAGCGTCAGCTCTGAAATGCCTCCAAAGGAGCAGACTCAGGGAACCTTTCAAGCACAGAGCAGGTGCGGCCCAGAACGAGGACTGCTCTTGGGCTGAGAACACCCACTGCCCTGCGCTTCCTTTGGGCACACACGTGTAGAAGAAGGGTGTTGAATTCTCCTGCGTGATAACTTCTCCGGGCCACGTAGTGTGAGCGCAGGTAGAGTGGCCCTCCATCTCATCCCAGTTTCCAGTGTAAGTTGTGCAAGGCAAACTCCCTGCTTGAACCCTGGGTGGGGTACGTCCCCTCCAGAGAAAGATGGATGCTTGGGACCCAGGGCTTGTCTCTATGTAAATGTTCTGTGCATCAACTTCGCTCTAAGCGGGTCCCAAAGGCTTTTTGGAAGAGTTTCCTTCGAGGGTCAGAAACAGGAAATTAGCAGACAGGCCCACGGGGATGCCACCTCTCTCCAGCAACAACGCTGTCAGCCTCAGACACTTGGGTTCTCTTTGGTACATGAAAGAACACTATGCTTGGAAGCTTCTTCCATCCAGTTTGAGAGTCGCACCTCCACTTCCTCCTAGGACTCCAAGTGTTGCCTTGCCGTCACAATTTCCAATTCTTAGGCCTATGACGGCAGAGTGTCTGGCAGTTCTCAAAGAGACCTTAGGAATGGTGGCTTTTGGCTCCTTCCACTGACAAACCAGCTCCTCCAGATCCTGTGTCGTTTGGCATTTCATGTCAGAATCTCTCTGGGGGCCTTCATTCCTCCTCCAGGAAGTAAGACACAAACGGCATTGCCCTAAAGGGAAGAAGCCTTCTGAGACCAGCAGAGAGGCAGTCTCTCCCACTCAGCATTCCCCCATGGCTGAGCCCAGGGTATGGGACCGAGAGAGGGAGAAAGACAGCCGTGACCCCGAGCTTTTCCACAACGTAGTATAGGCCTCACCCTCAAGCTCACGTCAATTGCCTAGAGAAAACAGCAGGCCTCGGTCTGCTTTCCTGTGGCTAGGAAACTTTTTTCATTCCTTAGGTGGCACATTGGCTCAGGACTGCCCTACCCGAAGCACTCACGGTGTGACAGCCCTATTTGTTGAGATCAGCCCTTCTGGCTCTCTCTCGAATGCACCTACTGGAAAAGAGCCGTTCAGAATCTTAGGACCGTGGGAGCTTTCCCTAGTCTCCACCAGAACAGCACTCTGAGGAGCTGCTGACGTTTGGTAGCAAAATCTCCTCTCCTGAAGAGAAACATTTCGTTGTAAGTGGGTCCCATCAGCCTTGCCATATTTTCTCAGCTGGCTATGATGGAGGGCAGTCAGTTGGCAGACTCACCTGAGGCCTTCCTTCCCAGACTGTGATACAGACAAGCCGCCTGCTTCTGCCCAAAGGGACGGCTTATGTAAGGTAAAAACCCGGTGTTGGAAAGTTCCTGCCTAACCCTCGCCCAAGCACAAGCATATTGGTCATTGGTCAAAACTTTCCCCGCAAGTTTAACACGTTTGCTCCCCTCTAGCCTCCCAAGGACGAGTTTACCTAGCTAGGACTCACACTTCAGGAAAGGTACTCAGGGTGCTGGTGACTGCAAGTTGTTTCACCAGGCAGCCCAAATCCAGTACAGCCACTTGCATTTTCCTGGGGCAGAGCAAATGGTGTCACCTTACACGCCTCCAGCCTGGGAGGGGCAACATACAATTTCTGAATGGGAAACAAGCCCATGCCTTCCCTGTGAAAGGCCGCTATGCCTCTTTGCTTCGGCAGCCCAGGGATAGCGTCAGCTCTGAAATACCTCCAAAGGAGCAGACTCAGGGAACCTTTCAAGCACAGAGCAGGTGCGGCCCAGAACGAGGACTGCTCTTGGGCTGAGAACACCCACTGCCCTGCGCTTCCTTTGGGCACACACGTGTAGAGGAAGGGTGTTGAATTCTCCTGCGTGATAACTTCTCCGGGCCACGTAGTGTGAGCGCAGGTAGAGTGGCCCTCCATCTCATCCCAGTTTCCAGTGTAAGTTGTGCAAGGCAAACTCCCTGCTTGAACCCTGGGTGGGGTACGTCCCCTCCAGAGAAAGATGGATACTTGGGACCCAGGGCTAGTCTCTATGTAAATGTTCTGTGCATCAACTTCGCAGCTGTTCGCTCTAAGCGGGTCCCAAAGGCTTTTTGGAAGAGTTTCCTTCGAGGGTCAGAAACAGGAAATTAGCAGACAGGCCCACGGGGATGCCACCTCTCTCCAGCAACAACGCTATCAGCCTCAGACACTTGGGTTCTCTTTGGTACATGAAAGAACACTATGCTTGGAAGCTTCTTCCATCCAGTTTGAGAGTCGCACCTCCACTTCCTCCTAGGACTCCAAGTGTTGCCTTGCCGTCACAATTTCCAATTCTTAGGCCTATGACGGCAGAGTGTCTGGCAGTTCTCAAAGAGACCTTAGGAATGGTGGCTTTTGGCTCCTTCCACTGACAAACCAGCTCCTCCAGATCCTGTGTCGTTTGGCATTTCATGTCAGAATCTCTCTGGGGGCCTTCATTCCTCCTCCAGGAAGTAAGACACAAACGGCATTGCCCTAAAGGGAAGAAGCCTTCTGAGACCAGCAGAGAGGCAGTCTCTCCCACTCAGCATTCCCCCATGGCTGAGCCCAGGGTATGGGACCGAGAGAGGGAGAAAGACAGCCGTGACCCCGAGCTTTTCCACAAGGTAGTATAGGCCTCACCCTGAAGCTCACGTCAATTGCAAAGAGAAAACAGCAGGCCTCGGTCTGCTTTCCTGTGGCTGGGATACTTTGCTTTCATTCCTTAGGTGGCACATTATCTCAGGACTGCCCTACCCGAAGCACTCACGGTGTGACAGCCCTATTTGTTGAGATCAGCCCTTCTGGCTCTCTCTCGAATGCACCTACTGGAAAAGAGCCGTTCAGAATCTTAGGACCGTGGGAGCTTTCCCTAGTCTCCACCAGAACAGCACTCTGAGGAGCTGCTGACGTTTGGTAGCAAAATCTCCTCTCCTGAAGAGAAACATTTCGTTGTAAGTGGGTCCCATCAGCCTTGCCATATTTTCTCAGCTGGCTATGATGGAGGGCAGTCAGTTGGCAGACTCACCTGAGGCCTTCCTTCCCAGACTGTGATACAGACAAGCCGCCTGCTTCTGCCCAAAGGGACGGCTTATGTAAGGTAAAAACCCGGTGTTGGAAAGTTCCTGCCTAACCCTCGCCCAAGCACAAGCATATTGGTCATTGGTCAAAACTTTCCCCACAAGTTTAACACGTTTGCTCCCCTCTAGCCTCCCAAGGCCGAGTTTACCTAGCTAGGACTCACACTTCAGGAAAGGTACTCAGGGTGCTGGTGACTGCAAGTTGTTTCACCAGGCAGCCCAAATCCAGTACAGCCACTTGCATTTTCCTGGGGCAGAGCAAATGGTGTCACCTTACACGCCTCCAGCCTGGGAGGGGCAACATACAATTTCTGAATGGGAAACAAGCCCATGCCTTCCCTGTGAAAGGCCGCTATGCCTCTTTGCTTCGGCAGCCCAGGGATAGCGTCAGCTCTGAAATGCCTCCAAAGGAGCAGACTCAGGGAACCTTTCAAGCACAGAGCAGGTGCGGCCCAGAACGAGGACTGCTCTTGGGCTGAGAACACCCACTGCCCTGCGCTTCCTTTGGGCACACACGTGTAGAAGAAGGGTGTTGAATTCTCCTGCGTGATAACTTCTCCGGGCCACGTAGTGTGAGCGCAGGTAGAGTGGCCCTCCATCTCATCCCAGTTTCCAGTGTAAGTTGTGCAAGGCAAACTCCCTGCTTGAACCCTGGGTGGGGTACGTCCCCTCCAGAGAAAGATGGATGCTTGGGACCCAGGGCTTGTCTCTATGTAAATGTTCTGTGCATCAACTTCGCTCTAAGCGGGTCCCAAAGGCTTTTTGGAAGAGTTTCCTTCGAGGGTCAGAAACAGGAAATTAGCAGACAGGCCCACGGGGATGCCACCTCTCTCCAGCAACAACGCTGTCAGCCTCAGACACTTGGGTTCTCTTTGGTACATGAAAGAACACTATGCTTGGAAGCTTCTTCCATCCAGTTTGAGAGTCGCACCTCCACTTCCTCCTAGGACTCCAAGTGTTGCCTTGCCGTCACAATTTCCAATTCTTAGGCCTATGACGGCAGAGTGTCTGGCAGTTCTCAAAGAGACCTTAGGAATGGTGGCTTTTGGCTCCTTCCACTGACAAACCAGCTCCTCCAGATCCTGTGTCGTTTGGCATTTCATGTCAGAATCTCTCTGGGGGCCTTCATTCCTCCTCCAGGAAGTAAGACACAAACGGCATTGCCCTAAAGGGAAGAAGCCTTCTGAGACCAGCAGAGAGGCAGTCTCTCCCACTCAGCATTCCCCCATGGCTGAGCCCAGGGTATGGGACCGAGAGAGGGAGAAAGACAGCCGTGACCCCGAGCTTTTCCACAACGTAGTATAGGCCTCACCCTCAAGCTCACGTCAATTGCCTAGAGAAAACAGCAGGCCTCGGTCTGCTTTCCTGTGGCTAGGAAACTTTTTTCATTCCTTAGGTGGCACATTGGCTCAGGACTGCCCTACCCGAAGCACTCACGGTGTGACAGCCCTATTTGTTGAGATCAGCCCTTCTGGCTCTCTCTCGAATGCACCTACTGGAAAAGAGCCGTTCAGAATCTTAGGACCGTGGGAGCTTTCCCTAGTCTCCACCAGAACAGCACTCTGAGGAGCTGCTGACGTTTGGTAGCAAAATCTCCTCTCCTGAAGAGAAACATTTCGTTGTAAGTGGGTTCCATCAGCCTTGCCATATTTTCTCAGCTGGCTATGATGGAGGGCAGTCAGTTGGCAGACTCACCTGAGGCCTTCCTTCCCAGACTGTGATACAGACAAGCCGCCTGCTTCTGCCCAAAGGGACGGCTTATGTAAGGTAAAAACCCGGTGTTGGAAAGTTCCTGCCTAACCCTCGCCCAAGCACAAGCATATTGGTCATTGGTCAAAACTTTCCCCGCAAGTTTAACACGTTTGCTCCCCTCTAGCCTCCCAAGGACGAGTTTACCTAGCTAGGACTCACACTTCAGGAAAGGTACTCAGGGTGCTGGTGACTGCAAGTTGTTTCACCAGGCAGCCCAAATCCAGTACAGCCACTTGCATTTTCCTGGGGCAGAGCAAATGGTGTCACCTTACACGCCTCCAGCCTGGGAGGGGCAACATACAATTTCTGAATGGGAAACAAGCCCATGCCTTCCCTGTGAAAGGCCGCTATGCCTCTTTGCTTCGGCAGCCCAGGGATAGCGTCAGCTCTGAAATACCTCCAAAGGAGCAGACTCAGGGAACCTTTCAAGCACAGAGCAGGTGCGGCCCAGAACGAGGACTGCTCTTGGGCTGAGAACACCCACTGCCCTGCGCTTCCTTTGGGCACACACGTGTAGAGGAAGGGTGTTGAATTCTCCTGCGTGATAACTTCTCCGGGCCACGTAGTGTGAGCGCAGGTAGAGTGGCCCTCCATCTCATCCCAGTTTCCAGTGTAAGTTGTGCAAGGCAAACTCCCTGCTTGAACCCTGGGTGGGGTACGTCCCCTCCAGAGAAAGATGGATGCTTGGGACCCAGGGCTTGTCTCTATGTAAATGTTCTGTGCATCAACTTCGCAGCTGTTCGCTCTAAGCGGGTCCCAAAGGCTTTTTGGAAGAGTTTCCTTCGAGGGTCAGAAACAGGAAATTAGCAGACAGGCCCACGGGGATGCCACCTCTCTCCAGGAACAACGCTATCAGCCTCAGACACTTGGGTTCTCTTTGGTACATGAAAGAACACTATGCTTGGAAGCTTCTTCCATCCAGTTTGAGAGTCGCACCTCCACTTCCTCCTAGGATTCCAAGTGTTGCCTTGCCGTCACAATTTCCAATTCTTAGGCCTATGACGGCAGAGTGTCTGGCAGTTCTCAAAGAGACCTTAGGAATGGTGGCTTCTGGCTCCTTCCACTGACAAACCAGCCCCTCCAGATCCTGTGTCGTTTGGCATTTCATGTCAGAATCTCTCTGGGGGCCTTCATTCCTCCTCCAGGAAGTAAGACACAAACGGAATTGCCCTAAAGGGAAGAAGCCTTCTGAGACCAGCAGAGAGGCAGTCTCTCCCACTCAGCACTCCCACATGGCTGAGCCCAGGTTATGGGACCGAGAGAGGGAGAAAGCCGTGACCCCGAGCTTTTCCACAAGGTAGTATAGGCCTCACCCTCAAGCTCACGTCAATTGCAAAGAGAAAACAGCAGGCCTCGGTCTGCTTTCCTGTGGCTGGGATACTTTGCTTTCATTCCTTAGGTGGCACATTGGCCAAGGACTGCCCTACCCGAAGCACTCACGGTGTGCCAACCCTATTTGCTGAGATCAGCCCTTCTGGCTCTCTCTCGAATGCACCTACTGGAAAAGAGCCGTTTAGAATCTTAGGACCGTGGGAGCTTTCCCTAGTCTCCACCAGAACAGCACTCTGAGGAGCTGCTGACGTTTGGTAGCAAAATCTCCTCTCCTGAAGAGAAACATTTCGTTGTAAGTGGGTTCCATCAGCCTTGCCATATTTTCTCAGCTGGCTATGATGGAGGGCAGTCAGTTGGCAGACTCACCTGAGGCCCTCCTTCCCAGACTGTGATACAGACAAGCCGCCTGCTTCTGCCCAAAGGGACCGCTTATGGTAGGTAAAAACCCTGTGTTGGAAAGTTCCTGCCTAACCCTCGCCCAAGCACAAGCATGTTGGTCATTGGTCAAAGACTTTCCCCACAAGTTTAACACGTTTGCTCCCCTCTAGCCTCCCATGACCGAGTTTACCTAGCTAGGACTCACACTTCAGAACAGGTATTCAGGGTGCTGGTGACTGTAAGTTGTTTCACCAGGCAGCCCAAATCCAGTACAGCCACTTGCATTTTCCAGGGGCAGAGCAAATGGTGTCACCTTACAGGCCTCCAGCCTGGGAGGGGCAACATACAATTTCTGAATGGGAAACAAGCCCATGCCTTCCGTGTGAAAGGCCGCTATGCCTCTTTGCTTCGGCAGCCCAGGGATAGCATCAGCTCTGAAATGCCTCCAAAGGAGCAGACTCAGGGAACCTTTGAAGCACAGAGCAGGTGCGGCCCAGAACGAGGACTGCTCTTGGGCTGAGAACACCCACTGCCCTGCGCTTCCTTTGGGCACACACGTGTAGAGGAAGGGTGTTGAATTCTCCTGCGTGATAACTTCTCCGGGCCACGTAGTGTGAGCGCAGGTAGAGTGGCCCTCCATCTCATCCCAGTTTCCAGTGTAAGTTGTGCAAGGCAAACTCCCTGCTTGAACCCTGGGTGGGGTACGTCCCCTCCAGAGAAAGATGGATGCTTGGGACCCAGGGCTTGTCTCTATTTAAATGTTCTGTGCATCAACTTCGCTCTAAGCGGGTCCCAAAGGCTTTTTGGAAGAGTTTCCTTCGAGGGTCAGAAACAGGAAATTAGCAGACAGGCCCACGGGGATGCCACCTCTCTCCAGCAACAACGCTGTCAGCCTCAGACACTTGGGTTCTCTTTGGTACATGAAAGAACACTATGCTTGGAAGCTTCTTCCATCCAGTTTGAGAGTCGCACCTCCACTTCCTCCTAGGACTCCAAGTGTTGCCTTGCCGTCACAATTTCCAATTCTTAGGCCTATGACGGCAGAGTGTCTGGCAGTTCTCAAAGAGACCTTAGGAATGGTGGCTTTTGGCTCCTTCCACTGACAAACCAGCTCCTCCAGATCCTGTGTCGTTTGGCATTTCATGTCAGAATCTCTCTGGGGGCCTTCATTCCTCCTCCAGGAAGTAAGACACAAACGGCATTGCCCTAAAGGGAAGAAGCCTTCTGAGACCAGCAGAGAGGCAGTCTCTCCCACTCAGCATTACCCCATGGCTGAGCCCAGGGTATGGGACCGAGAGAGGGAGAAAGACAGCCGTGACCCCGAGCTTTTCCACAAGGTAGTATAGGCCTCACCCTCAAGCTCACGTCAATTGCCTAGAGAAAACAGCAGGCCTCGGTCTGCTTTCCTGTGGCTAGGAAACTTTTTTCATTCCTTAGGTGGCACATTGGCTCAGGACTGCCCTACCCGAAGCACTCACGGTGTGACAGCCCTATTTGTTGAGATCAGCCCTTCTGGCTCTCTCTCGAATGCACCTACTGGAAAAGAGCCGTTCAGAATCTTAGGACCGTGGGAGCTTTCCCTAGTCTCCACCAGAACAGCACTCTGAGGAGCTGCTGACGTTTGGTAGCAAAATCTCCTCTCCTGAAGAGAAACATTTCGTTGTAAGTGGGTTCCATCAGCCTTGCCATATTTTCTCAGCTGGCTATGATGGAGGGCAGTCAGTTGGCAGACTCACCTGAGGCCCTCCTTCCCAGACTGTGATACAGACAAGCCGCCTACTTCTGCCCAAAGGGACCGCTTATGGTAGGTAAAAACCCTGTGTTGGAAAGTTCCTGCCTAACCCTCGCCCAAGCACAAGCATGATGGTCATTGGTCAAAGACTTTCCCCACAAGTTTAACACGTTTGCTCCCCTCTATCCTCCCATGACCGAGTTTACCTAGCTAGGACTCACACTTCAGAACAGGTATTCAGGGTGCTGGTGACTGTAAGTTGTTTCACCAGGCAGCCCAAATCCAGTACAGCCACTTGCATTTTCCAGGGGCAGAGCAAATGGTGTCACCTTACAGGCCTCCAGCCTGGGAGGGGCAACATACAATTTCTGAATGGGAAAGAAGCCCATGCCTTCCGTGTGAAAGGCCGCTATGCCTCTTTGCTTCGGCAGCCCAGGGATAGCGTCAGCTCTGAAATGCCTCCAAAGGAGCAGACTCAGGGAACCTTTGAAGCACAGAGCAGGTGCGGCCCAGAACGAGGACTGCTCTTGGGCTGAGAACACCCACTGCCCTGCGCTTACTTTGGGCACACACGTGTAGAGGAAGGGTGTTGAATTCTCCTGCGTGTTAACTTCTCCGGGCCACGTAGTGTGAGCGCAGGTAGAGTGGCCCTCCATCTCATCCCAGTTTCCAGTGTAAGTTGTGCAAGGCAAACTCCCTGCTTGAACCCTGGGTGGGGTACGTCCCCTCCAGAGAAAGATGGATACTTGGGACCCAGGGCTAGTCTCTATGTAAATGTTCTGTGCATCAACTTCGCAGCTGTTCGCTCTAAGCGGGTCCCAAAGGCTTTTTGGAAGAGTTTCCTTCGAGGGTCAGAAACAGGAAATTAGCAGACAGGCCCACGGGGATGCCACCTCTCTCCAGCAACAACGCTATCAGCCTCAGACACTTGGGTTCTCTTTGGTACATGAAAGAACACTATGCTTGGAAGCTTCTTCCATCCAGTTTGAGAGTCGCACCTCCACTTCCTCCTAGGACTCCAAGTGTTGCCTTGCCGTCACAATTTCCAATTCTTAGGCCTATGACGGCAGAGTGTCTGGCAGTTCTCAAAGAGACCTTAGGAATGGTGGCTTTTGGCTCCTTCCACTGACAAACCAGCTCCTCCAGATCCTGTGTCGTTTGGCATTTCATGTCAGAATCTCTCTGGGGGCCTTCATTCCTCCTCCAGGAAGTAAGACACAAACGGCATTGCCCTAAAGGGAAGAAGCCTTCTGAGACCAGCAGAGAGGCAGTCTCTCCCACTCAGCATTCCCCCATGGCTGAGCCCAGGGTATGGGACCGAGAGAGGGAGAAAGACAGCCGTGACCCCGAGCTTTTCCACAAGGTAGTATAGGCCTCACCCTGAAGCTCACGTCAATTGCAAAGAGAAAACAGCAGGCCTCGGTCTGCTTTCCTGTGGCTGGGATACTTTGCTTTCATTCCTTAGGTGGCACATTATCTCAGGACTGCCCTACCCGAAGCACTCACGGTGTGACAGCCCTATTTGTTGAGATCAGCCCTTCTGGCTCTCTCTCGAATGCACCTACTGGAAAAGAGCCGTTCAGAATCTTAGGACCGTGGGAGCTTTCCCTAGTCTCCACCAGAACAGCACTCTGAGGAGCTGCTGACGTTTGGTAGCAAAATCTCCTCTCCTGAAGAGAAACATTTCGTTGTAAGTGGGTCCCATCAGCCTTGCCATATTTTCTCAGCTGGCTATGATGGAGGGCAGTCAGTTGGCAGACTCACCTGAGGCCTTCCTTCCCAGACTGTGATACAGACAAGCCGCCTGCTTCTGCCCAAAGGGACGGCTTATGTAAGGTAAAAACCCGGTGTTGGAAAGTTCCTGCCTAACCCTCGCCCAAGCACAAGCATATTGGTCATTGGTCAAAACTTTCCCCACAAGTTTAACACGTTTGCTCCCCTCTAGCCTCCCAAGGCCGAGTTTACCTAGCTAGGACTCACACTTCAGGAAAGGTACTCAGGGTGCTGGTGACTGCAAGTTGTTTCACCAGGCAGCCCAAATCCAGTACAGCCACTTGCATTTTCCTGGGGCAGAGCAAATGGTGTCACCTTACACGCCTCCAGCCTGGGAGGGGCAACATACAATTTCTGAATGGGAAACAAGCCCATGCCTTCCGTGTGAAAGGCCGCTATGCCTCTTTGCTTCGGCAGCCCAGGGATAGCGTCAGCTCTGAAATACCTCCAAAGGAGCAGACTCAGGGAACCTTTCAAGCACAGAGCAGGTGCGGCCCAGAACGAGGACTGCTCTTGGGCTGAGAACACCCACTGCCCTGCGCTTCCTTTGGGCACACACGTGTAGAGGAAGGGTGTTGAATTCTCCTGCGTGATAACTTCTCCGGGCCACGTAGTGTGAGCGCAGGTAGAGTGGCCCTCCATCTCATCCCAGTTTCCAGTGTAAGTTGTGCAAGGCAAACTCCCTGCTTGAACCCTGGGTGGGGTACGTCCCCTCCAGAGAAAGATGGATGCTTGGGACCCAGGGCTTGTCTCTATGTAAATGTTCTGTGCATCAACTTCGCTCTAAGCGGGTCCCAAAGGCTTTTTGGAAGAGTTTCCTTCGAGGGTCAGAAACAGGAAATTAGCAGACAGGCCCACGGGGATGCCACCTCTCTCCAGCAACAACGCTGTCAGCCTCAGACACTTGGGTTCTCTTTGGTACATGAAAGAACACTATGCTTGGAAGCTTCTTCCATCCAGTTTGAGAGTCGCACGTCCACTTCCTCCTAGGACTCCAAGTGTTGCCTTGCCGTCACAATTTCCAATTCTTAGGCCTATGACGGCAGAGTGTCTGGCAGTTCTCAAAGAGACCTTAGGAAAGGTGGCTTTTGGCTCCTTCCACTGACAAACCAGCTCCTCCAGATCCTGTGTCGTTTGGCATTTCATGTCAGAATCTCTCTGGGGGCCTTCATTCCTCCTCCAGGAAGTAAGACACAAACGGCATTGCCCTAAAGGGAAGAAGCCTTCTGAGACCAGCAGAGAGGCAGTCTCTCCCACTCAGCATTCCCCCATGGCTGAGCCCAGGGTATGGGACCGAGAGAGGGAGAAAGACAGCCGTGACCCAGAGCTTTTCCACAACGTAGTATAGGCCTCACCCTCAAGCTCACGTCAATTGCCTAGAGAAAACAGCAGGCCTCGGTCTGCTTTCCTGTGGCTAGGAAACTTTTTTCATTCCTTAGGTGGCACATTGGCTCAGGACTGCCCTACCCGAAGCACTCACGGTGTGACAGCCCTATTTGTTGAGATCAGCCCTTCTGGCTCTCTCTCGAATGCACCTACTGGAAAAGAGCCGTTCAGAATCTTAGGACCGTGGGAGCTTTCCCTAGTCTCCACCAGAACAGCACTCTGAGGAGCTGCTGACGTTTGGTAGCAAAATCTCCTCTCCTGAAGAGAAACATTTCGTTGTAAGTGGGTTCCATCAGCCTTGCCATATTTTCTCAGCTGGCTATGATGGAGGGCAGTCAGTTGGCAGACTCACCTGAGGCCTTCCTACCCAGACTGTGATACAGACAAGCCGCCTGCTTCTGCCCAAAGGGACGGCTTATGTAAGGTAAAAACCCGGTGTTGGAAAGTTCCTGCCTAACCCTCGCCCAAGCACAAGCATATTGGTCATTGGTCAAAACTTTCCCCACAAGTTTAACACGTTTGCTCCCCTCTAGCCTCCCAAGGACGAGTTTACCTTGCTAGGACTCACACTTCAGGAAAGGTACTCAGGGTGCTGGTGACTGCAAGTTGTTTCACCAGGCAGCCCAAATCCAGTACAGCCACTTGCATTTTCCTGGGGCAGAGCAAATGGTGTCACCTTACACGCCTCCAGCCTGGGAGGGGCAACATACAATTTCTGAATGGGAAACAAGCCCATGCCTTCCCTGTGAAAGGCCGCTATGCCTCTTTGCTTCGGCAGCCCAGGGATAGCGTCAGCTCTGAAATACCTCCAAAGGAGCAGACTCAGGGAACCTTTCAAGCACAGAGCAGGTGCGGCCCAGAACGAGGACTGCTCTTGGGCTGAGAACACCCACTGCCCTGCGCTTCCTTTGGGCACACACGTGTAGAGGAAGGGTGTTGAATTCTCCTGCGTGATAACTTCTCCGGGCCACGTAGTGTGAGCGCAGGTAGAGTGGCCCTCCATCTCATCCCAGTTTCCAGTGTAAGTTGTGCAAGGCAAACTCCCTGCTTGAACCCTGGGTGGGGTACGTCCCCTCCAGAGAAAGATGGATGCTTGGGACCCAGGGCTTGTCTCTATGTAAATGTTCTGTGCATCAACTTCGCAGCTGTTCGCTCTAAGCGGGTCCCAAAGGCTTTTTGGAAGAGTTTCCTTCGAGGGTCAGAAACAGGAAATTAGCAGACAGGCCCACGGGGATGCCACCTCTCTCCAGGAACAACGCTATCAGCCTCAGACACTTGGGTTCTCTTTGGTACATGAAAGAACACTATGCTTGGAAGCTTCTTCCATCCAGTTTGAGAGTCGCACCTCCACTTCCTCCTAGGATTCCAAGTGTTGCCTTGCCGTCACAATTTCCAATTCTTAGGCCTATGACGGCAGAGTGTCTGGCAGTTCTCAAAGAGACCTTAGGAATGGTGGCTTCTGGCTCCTTCCACTGACAAACCAGCCCCTCCAGATCCTGTGTCGTTTGGCATTTCATGTCAGAATCTCTCTGGGGGCCTTCATTCCTCCTCCAGGAAGTAAGACACAAACGGAATTGCCCTAAAGGGAAGAAGCCTTCTGAGACCAGCAGAGAGGCAGTCTCTCCCACTCAGCACTCCCACATGGCTGAGCCCAGGTTATGGGACCGAGAGAGGGAGAAAGCCGTGACCCCGAGCTTTTCCACAAGGTAGTATAGGCCTCACCGTCAAGCTCACGTCAATTGCAAAGAGAAAACAGCAGGCCTCGGTCTGCTTTCCTGTGGCTGGGATACTTTGCTTTCATTCCTTAGGTGGCACATTGGCCAAGGACTGCCCTACCCGAAGCACTCACGGTGTGCCAGCCCTATTTGCTGAGATCAGCCCTTCTAGCTCTCTCTCGAATGCACCTACTGGAAAAGAGGCGTTCAGAATCTTAGGACCGTGGGAGCTTTCCCTAGTCTCCACCAGAATAGCACTCTGAGGAGCTGCTGACGTTTGGTAGCAAAATCTCCTCTCCTGAAGAGAAACATTTCGTTGTAAGTGGGTCCCATCAGCCTTGCCATATTTTTTCAGCTGGCTATGATGGAGGGCAGTCAGTTGGCAGACTCACCTGAGGCCCTCCTTCCCAGACTGTGATACAGACAAGCCGCCTGCTTCTGCCCAAAGGGACGGCTTATTGTAAGGTAAAAACCCGGTGTTGGAATGTTCCTGCCTAACCCTCGCCCAAGCACAAGCATGTTGATCATTGGTCAAAGACTTTCCCCACAAGTTTAACACGTTTGCTCCCCTCTAGCCTCCCAAGGCCGAGTTTACCTAGCTAGGACTCACACTTCAGTAATGGTACTCAGGGTGCTGGTGACTGCAAGTTGTTTCACCAGGCAGCCCAAATCCAGAACAGCCACTTGCATTTTCCAGGGGCAGAGCAAATGGTGTCACCGTACACGCCTCCAGCCTGGGAGGGGCAACATACACTTTCTGAATGGGAAACAAGCCCATGCCTTCCGTGTGAAAGGCCCCTATGCCTCTTTGCTTAGGCAGCCCAGCGATAGCATAAGTTCTGAAGTGCCTCCAAAGGAGCAGACTCAGGGAACCTTTGAAGCACAGAGCAGGTGCGGCCCAGAACGAGGACTGCTCTTGGGCTGAGAACACCCACTGCCCAGCGCTTCTTTTGGGTACACACGTGTAGAGGAAGGGTGTTGAATTCTCCTACGTGATAACTTCTCCGGGCCACGTAGTGTGAGCGCAGGTAGAGTGGCCCTCCATCTCATCCCAGTTTTCAGTGTAAGTTGTGCAAGGCAAACTCCCTGCTTGAACCCTGGGTGGGGTACGTCCCCTCCAGAGAAAGATGGATGCTTGGGACCCAGGGCTTGTCTCTATGTAAATGTTCTGTGCATCAACTTCGCAGCTGTTCGCTCTAAGCGGGTCCCAAAGGCTTTTTGGAAGAGTTTCCTTCGAGGGTCAGAAACAGGAAATTAGCAGACAGGCCCACGGGGATGCCACCTCTCTCCAGCAACAACGCTGTCAGCCTCAGACACTTGGGTTCTCTTTGGTACATGAAAGAACACTATGCTTGGAAGCTTCTTCCATCCAGTTTGAGAGTCGCACGTCCACTTCCTCCTAGGACTCCAAGTGTTGCCTTGCCGTCACAATTTCCAATTCTTAGGCCTATGACGGCAGAGTGTCTGGCAGTTCTCAAAGAGACCTTAGGAATGGTGGCTTTTGGCTCCTTCCACTGACAAACCAGCTCCTCCAGATCCTGTGTCGTTTGGCATTTCATGTCAGAATCTCTCTGGGCCCCTTCATTCCTCCTTGAGGAAGTAAGACACAAACGGCATTGCCCTAAAGGGAAGAAGCCTTCTGAGACCAGCAGAGAGGCAGTCTCTCCCACTCAGCATTCCCCCATGGCTGAGCCCAGGGTATGGGACCGAGAGAGGGAGAAAGACAGCCGTGACCCCGAGCTTTTCCACAACGTAGTATAGGCCTCACCCTCAAGCTCACGTCAATTGCCTAGAGAAAACAGCAGGCCTCGGTCTGCTTTCCTGTGGCTGGGAAACTTTGCTTTCATTCCTTAGGTGGCACATTGGCTCAGGACTGCCCTACCCGAAGCACTCACGGTGTGCCAGCCCTATTTGTTGAGATCAGCCCTTCTGGCTCTCTCTCGAATGCACCTACTGGAAAAGAGCCGTTTAGAATCTTAGGACCGTGGGAGCTTTCCCTAGTCTCCACCAGAACAGCACTCTGAGGAGCTGCTGACGTTTGGTAGCAAAATCTCCTCTCCTGAAGAGAAACATTTCGTTGTAAGTGGGTTCCATCAGCCTTGCCATATTTTCTCAGCTGGCTATGATGGAGGGCAGTCAGTTGGCAGACTCACCTGAGGCCCTCCTTCCCAGACTGTGATACAGACAAGCCGCCTGCTTCTGCCCAAAGGGACCGCTTATGGTAGGTAAAAACCCTGTGTTGGAAAGTTCCTGCCTAACCCTCGCCCAAGCACAAGCATGTTGGTCATTGGTCAAAGACTTTCCCCACAAGTTTAACACGTTTGCTCCCCTCTAGCCTCCCATGACCGAGTTTACCTAGCTAGGACTCACACTTCAGAACAGGTATTCAGGGTGCTGGTGACTGTAAGTTGTTTCACCAGGCAGCCCAAATCCAGTACAGCCACTTGCATTTTCCAGGGGCAGAGCAAATGGTGTCACCTTACAGGCCTCCAGCCTGGGAGGGGCAACATACAATTTCTGAATGGGAAACAAGCCCATGCCTTCCGTGTGAAAGGCCGCTATGCCTCTTTGCTTCGGCAGCCCAGGGATAGCGTCAGCTCTGAAATGCCTCCAAAGGAGCAGACTCAGGGAACCTTTGAAGCACAGAGCAGGTGCGGCCCAGAACGAGGACTGCTCTTGGGCTGAGAACACCCACTGCCCTGCGCTTACTTTGGGCACACACGTGTAGAGGAAGGGTGTTGAATTCTCCTGCGTGTTAACTTCTCCGGGCCACGTAGTGTGAGCGCAGGTAGAGTGGCCCTCCATCTCATCCCAGTTTCCAGTGTAAGTTGTGCAAGGCAAACTCCCTGCTTGAACCCTGGGTGGGGTACGTCCCCTCCAGAGAAAGATGGATGCTTGGGACCCAGGGCTAGTCTCTATGTAAATGTTCTGTGCATCAACTTCGCAGCTGTTCGCTCTAAGCGGGTCCCAAAGGCTTTTTGGAAGAGTTTCCTTCGAGGGTCAGAAACAGGAAATTAGCAGACAGGCCCACGGGGATGCCACCTCTCTCCAGCAACAACGCTGTCAGCCTCAGACACTTGGGTTCTCTTTGGTACATGAAAGAACACTATGCTTGGAAGCTTCTTCCATCCAGTTTGAGAGTCGCACGTCCACTTCCTCCTAGGACTCCAAGTGTTGCCTTGCCGTCACAATTTCCAATTCTTAGGCCTATGACGGCAGAGTGTCTGGCAGTTCTCAAAGAGACCTTAGGAAAGGTGGCTTTTGGCTCCTTCCACTGACAAACCAGCTCCTCCAGATCCTGTGTCGTTTGGCATTTCATGTCAGAATCTCTCTGGGCCCCTTCATTCCTCCTCCAGGAAGTAAGACACAAACGGCATTGCCCTAAAGGGAAGAAGCCTTCTGAGACCAGCAGAGAGGCAGTCTCTCCCACTCAGCATTCCCCCATGGCTGAGCCCAGGGTATGGGACCGAGAGAGGGAGAAAGACAGCCGTGACCCCGAGCTTTTCCACAACGTAGTATAGGCCTCACCCTCAAGCTCACGTCAATTGCCTAGAGAAAACAGCAGGCCTCGGTCTGCTTTCCTGTGGCTGGGAAACTTTGCTTTCATTCCTTAGGTGGCACATTGGCTCAGGACTGCCCTACCCGAAGCACTCACGGTGTGCCAGCCCTATTTGTTGAGATCAGCCCTTCTGGCTCTCTCTCGAATGCACCTACTGGAAAAGAGCCGTTTAGAATCTTAGGACCGTGGGAGCTTTCCCTAGTCTCCACCAGAACAGCACTCTGAGGAGCTGCTGACGTTTGGTAGCAAAATCTCCTCTCCTGAAGAGAAACATTTCGTTGTAAGTGGGTTCCATCAGCCTTGCCATATTTTCTCAGCTGGCTATGATGGAGGGCAGTCAGTTGGCAGACTCACCTGAGGCCCTCCTTCCCAGACTGTGATACAGACAAGCCGCCTGCTTCTGCCCAAAGGGACCGCTTATGGTAGGTAAAAACCCTGTGTTGGAAAGTTCCTGCCTAACCCTCGCCCAAGCACAAGCATGTTGGTCATTGGTCAAAGACTTTCCCCACAAGTTTAACACGTTTGCTCCCCTCTAGCCTCCCATGACCGAGTTTACCTAGCTAGGACTCACACTTCAGAACAGGTATTCAGGGTGCTGGTGACTGTAAGTTGTTTCACCAGGCAGCCCAAATCCAGTACAGCCACTTGCATTTTCCAGGGGCAGAGCAAATGGTGTCACCTTACAGGCCTCCAGCCTGGGAGGGGCAACATACAATTTCTGAATGGGAAACAAGCCCATGCCTTCCGTGTGAAAGGCCGCTATGCCTCTTTGCTTCGGCAGCCCAGGGATAGCGTCAGCTCTGAAATGCCTCCAAAGGAGCAGACTCAGGGAACCTTTGAAGCACAGAGCAGGTGCGGCCCAGAACGAGGACTGCTCTTGGGCTGAGAACACCCACTGCCCTGCGCTTACTTTGGGCACACACGTGTAGAGGAAGGGTGTTGAATTCTCCTGCGTGTTAACTTCTCCGGGCCACGTAGTGTGAGCGCAGGTAGAGTGGCCCTCCATCTCATCCCAGTTTCCAGTGTAAGTTGTGCAAGGCAAACTCCCTGCTTGAACCCTGGGTGGGGTACGTCCCCTCCAGAGAAAGATGGATGCTTGGGACCCAGGGCTAGTCTCTATGTAAATGTTCTGTGCATCAACTTCGCAGCTGTTCGCTCTAAGCGGGTCCCAAAGGCTTTTTGGAAGAGTTTCCTTCGAGGGTCAGAAACAGGAAATTAGCAGACAGGCCCACGGGGATGCCACCTCTCTCCAGCAACAACGCTGTCAGCCTCAGACACTTGGGTTCTCTTTGGTACATGAAAGAACACTATGCTTGGAAGCTTCTTCCATCCAGTTTGAGAGTCGCACGTCCACTTCCTCCTAGGACTCCAAGTGTTGCCTTGCCGTCACAATTTCCAATTCTTAGGCCTATGACGGCAGAGTGTCTGGCAGTTCTCAAAGAGACCTTAGGAAAGGTGGCTTTTGGCTCCTTCCACTGACAAACCAGCTCCTCCAGATCCTGTGTCGTTTGGCATTTCATGTCAGAATCTCTCTGGGCCCCTTCATTCCTCCTTGAGGAAGTAAGACACAAACGGCATTGCCCTAAAGGGAAGAAGCCTTCTGAGACCAGCAGAGAGGCAGTCTCTCCCACTCAGCATTCCCCCATGGCTGAGCCCAGGGTATGGGACCGAGAGAGGGAGAAAGACAGCCGTGACCCCGAGCTTTTCCACAACGTAGTATAGGCCTCACCCTCAAGCTCACGTCAATTGCCTAGAGAAAACAGCAGGCCTCGGTCTGCTTTCCTGTGGCTGGGAAACTTTGCTTTCATTCCTTAGGTGGCACATTGGCTCAGGACTGCCCTACCCGAAGCACTCACGGTGTGCCAGCCCTATTTGTTGAGATCAGCCCTTCTGGCTCTCTCTCGAATGCACCTACTGGAAAAGAGCCGTTTAGAATCTTAGGACCGTGGGAGCTTTCCCTAGTCTCCACCAGAACAGCACTCTGAGGAGCTGCTGACGTTTGGTAGCAAAATCTCCTCTCCTGAAGAGAAACATTTCGTTGTAAGTGGGTTCCATCAGCCTTGCCATATTTTCTCAGCTGGCTATGATGGAGGGCAGTCAGTTGGCAGACTCACCTGAGGCCCTCCTTCCCAGACTGTGATACAGACAAGCCGCCTGCTTCTGCCCAAAGGGACCGCTTATGGTAGGTAAAAACCCTGTGTTGGAAAGTTCCTGCCTAACCCTCGCCCAAGCACAAGCATGTTGGTCATTGGTCAAAGACTTTCCCCACAAGTTTAACACGTTTGCTCCCCTCTAGCCTCCCATGACCGAGTTTACCTAGCTAGGACTCACACTTCAGAACAGGTATTCAGGGTGCTGGTGACTGTAAGTTGTTTCACCAGGCAGCCCAAATCCAGTACAGCCACTTGCATTTTCCAGGGGCAGAGCAAATGGTGTCACCTTACAGGCCTCCAGCCTGGGAGGGGCAACATACAATTTCTGAATGGGAAACAAGCCCATGCCTTCCGTGTGAAAGGCCGCTATGCCTCTTTGCTTCGGCAGCCCAGGGATAGCGTCAGCTCTGAAATGCCTCCAAAGGAGCAGACTCAGGGAACCTTTGAAGCACAGAGCAGGTGCGGCCCAGAACGAGGACTGCTCTTGGGCTGAGAACACCCACTGCCCTGCGCTTACTTTGGGCACACACGTGTAGAGGAAGGGTGTTGAATTCTCCTGCGTGTTAACTTCTCCGGGCCACGTAGTGTGAGCGCAGGTAGAGTGGCCCTCCATCTCATCCCAGTTTCCAGTGTAAGTTGTGCAAGGCAAACTCCCTGCTTGAACCCTGGGTGGGGTACGTCCCCTCCAGAGAAAGATGGATGCTTGGGACCCAGGGCTAGTCTCTATGTAAATGTTCTGTGCATCAACTTCGCAGCTGTTCGCTCTAAGCGGGTCCCAAAGGCTTTTTGGAAGAGTTTCCTTCGAGGGTCAGAAACAGGAAATTAGCAGACAGGCCCACGGGGATGCCACCTCTCTCCAGCAACAACGCTGTCAGCCTCAGACACTTGGGTTCTCTTTGGTACATGAAAGAACACTATGCTTGGAAGCTTCTTCCATCCAGTTTGAGAGTCGCACGTCCACTTCCTCCTAGGACTCCAAGTGTTGCCTTGCCGTCACAATTTCCAATTCTTAGGCCTATGACGGCAGAGTGTCTGGCAGTTCTCAAAGAGACCTTAGGAAAGGTGGCTTTTGGCTCCTTCCACTGACAAACCAGCTCCTCCAGATCCTGTGTCGTTTGGCATTTCATGTCAGAATCTCTCTGGGCCCCTTCATTCCTCCTCCAGGAAGTAAGACACAAACGGCATTGCCCTAAAGGGAAGAAGCCTTCTGAGACCAGCAGAGAGGCAGTCTCTCCCACTCAGCATTCCCCCATGGCTGAGCCCAGGGTATGGGACCGAGAGAGGGAGAAAGACAGCCGTGACCCCGAGCTTTTCCACAACGTAGTATAGGCCTCACCCTCAAGCTCACGTCAATTGCCTAGAGAAAACAGCAGGCCTCGGTCTGCTTTCCTGTGGCTGGGAAACTTTGCTTTCATTCCTTAGGTGGCACATTGGCTCAGGACTGCCCTACCCGAAGCACTCACGGTGTGCCAGCCCTATTTGTTGAGATCAGCCCTTCTGGCTCTCTCTCGAATGCACCTACTGGAAAAGAGCCGTTTAGAATCTTAGGACCGTGGGAGCTTTCCCTAGTCTCCACCAGAACAGCACTCTGAGGAGCTGCTGACGTTTGGTAGCAAAATCTCCTCTCCTGAAGAGAAACATTTCGTTGTAAGTGGGTTCCATCAGCCTTGCCATATTTTCTCAGCTGGCTATGATGGAGGGCAGTCAGTTGGCAGACTCACCTGAGGCCCTCCTTCCCAGACTGTGATACAGACAAGCCGCCTGCTTCTGCCCAAAGGGACCGCTTATGGTAGGTAAAAACCCTGTGTTGGAAAGTTCCTGCCTAACCCTCGCCCAAGCACAAGCATGTTGGTCATTGGTCAAAGACTTTCCCCACAAGTTTAACACGTTTGCTCCCCTCTAGCCTCCCATGACCGAGTTTACCTAGCTAGGACTCACACTTCAGAACAGGTATTCAGGGTGCTGGTGACTGTAAGTTGTTTCACCAGGCAGCCCAAATCCAGTACAGCCACTTGCATTTTCCAGGGGCAGAGCAAATGGTGTCACCTTACAGGCCTCCAGCCTGGGAGGGGCAACATACAATTTCTGAATGGGAAACAAGCCCATGCCTTCCGTGTGAAAGGCCGCTATGCCTCTTTGCTTCGGCAGCCCAGGGATAGCGTCAGCTCTGAAATGCCTCCAAAGGAGCAGACTCAGGGAACCTTTGAAGCACAGAGCAGGTGCGGCCCAGAACGAGGACTGCTCTTGGGCTGAGAACACCCACTGCCCTGCGCTTACTTTGGGCACACACGTGTAGAGGAAGGGTGTTGAATTCTCCTGCGTGTTAACTTCTCCGGGCCACGTAGTGTGAGCGCAGGTAGAGTGGCCCTCCATCTCATCCCAGTTTCCAGTGTAAGTTGTGCAAGGCAAACTCCCTGCTTGAACCCTGGGTGGGGTACGTCCCCTCCAGAGAAAGATGGATGCTTGGGACCCAGGGCTAGTCTCTATGTAAATGTTCTGTGCATCAACTTCGCAGCTGTTCGCTCTAAGCGGGTCCCAAAGGCTTTTTGGAAGAGTTTCCTTCGAGGGTCAGAAACAGGAAATTAGCAGACAGGCCCACGGGGATGCCACCTCTCTCCAGCAACAACGCTGTCAGCCTCAGACACTTGGGTTCTCTTTGGTACATGAAAGAACACTATGCTTGGAAGCTTCTTCCATCCAGTTTGAGAGTCGCACGTCCACTTCCTCCTAGGACTCCAAGTGTTGCCTTGCCGTCACAATTTCCAATTCTTAGGCCTATGACGGCAGAGTGTCTGGCAGTTCTCAAAGAGACCTTAGGAAAGGTGGCTTTTGGCTCCTTCCACTGACAAACCAGCTCCTCCAGATCCTGTGTCGTTTGGCATTTCATGTCAGAATCTCTCTGGGCCCCTTCATTCCTCCTCCAGGAAGTAAGACACAAACGGCATTGCCCTAAAGGGAAGAAGCCTTCTGAGACCAGCAGAGAGGCAGTCTCTCCCACTCAGCATTCCCCCATGGCTGAGCCCAGGGTATGGGACCGAGAGAGGGAGAAAGACAGCCGTGACCCCGAGCTTTTCCACAACGTAGTATAGGCCTCACCCTCAAGCTCACGTCAATTGCCTAGAGAAAACAGCAGGCCTCGGTCTGCTTTCCTGTGGCTGGGAAACTTTGCTTTCATTCCTTAGGTGGCACATTGGCTCAGGACTGCCCTACCCGAAGCACTCACGGTGTGCCAGCCCTATTTGTTGAGATCAGCCCTTCTGGCTCTCTCTCGAATGCACCTACTGGAAAAGAGCCGTTTAGAATCTTAGGACCGTGGGAGCTTTCCCTAGTCTCCACCAGAACAGCACTCTGAGGAGCTGCTGACGTTTGGTAGCAAAATCTCCTCTCCTGAAGAGAAACATTTCGTTGTAAGTGGGTTCCATCAGCCTTGCCATATTTTCTCAGCTGGCTATGATGGAGGGCAGTCAGTTGGCAGACTCACCTGAGGCCCTCCTTCCCAGACTGTGATACAGACAAGCCGCCTGCTTCTGCCCAAAGGGACCGCTTATGGTAGGTAAAAACCCTGTGTTGGAAAGTTCCTGCCTAACCCTCGCCCAAGCACAAGCATGTTGGTCATTGGTCAAAGACTTTCCCCACAAGTTTAACACGTTTGCTCCCCTCTAGCCTCCCATGACCGAGTTTACCTAGCTAGGACTCACACTTCAGAACAGGTATTCAGGGTGCTGGTGACTGTAAGTTGTTTCACCAGGCAGCCCAAATCCAGTACAGCCACTTGCATTTTCCAGGGGCAGAGCAAATGGTGTCACCTTACAGGCCTCCAGCCTGGGAGGGGCAACATACAATTTCTGAATGGGAAACAAGCCCATGCCTTCCGTGTGAAAGGCCGCTATGCCTCTTTGCTTCGGCAGCCCAGGGATAGCGTCAGCTCTGAAATGCCTCCAAAGGAGCAGACTCAGGGAACCTTTGAAGCACAGAGCAGGTGCGGCCCAGAACGAGGACTGCTCTTGGGCTGAGAACACCCACTGCCCTGCGCTTACTTTGGGCACACACGTGTAGAGGAAGGGTGTTGAATTCTCCTGCGTGTTAACTTCTCCGGGCCACGTAGTGTGAGCGCAGGTAGAGTGGCCCTCCATCTCATCCCAGTTTCCAGTGTAAGTTGTGCAAGGCAAACTCCCTGCTTGAACCCTGGGTGGGGTACGTCCCCTCCAGAGAAAGATGGATGCTTGGGACCCAGGGCTAGTCTCTATGTAAATGTTCTGTGCATCAACTTCGCAGCTGTTCGCTCTAAGCGGGTCCCAAAGGCTTTTTGGAAGAGTTTCCTTCGAGGGTCAGAAACAGGAAATTAGCAGACAGGCCCACGGGGATGCCACCTCTCTCCAGCAACAACGCTGTCAGCCTCAGACACTTGGGTTCTCTTTGGTACATGAAAGAACACTATGCTTGGAAGCTTCTTCCATCCAGTTTGAGAGTCGCACCTCCACTTCCTCCTAGGACTCCAAGTGTTGCCTTGCCGTCACAATTTCCAATTCTTAGGCCTATGACGGCAGAGTGTCTGGCAGTTCTCAAAGAGACCTTAGGAAAGGTGGCTTTTGGCTCCTTCCACTGACAAACCAGCTCCTCCAGATCCTGTGTCGTTTGGCATTTCATGTCAGAATCTCTCTGGGCCCCTTCATTCCTCCTCCAGGAAGTAAGACACAAACGGCATTGCCCTAAAGGGAAGAAGCCTTCTGAGACCAGCAGAGAGGCAGTCTCTCCCACTCAGCATTCCCCCATGGCTGAGCCCAGGGTATGGGACCGAGAGAGGGAGAAAGACAGCCGTGACCCCGAGCTTTTCCACAACGTAGTATAGGCCTCACCCTCAAGCTCACGTCAATTGCCTAGAGAAAACAGCAGGCCTCGGTCTGCTTTCCTGTGGCTGGGAAACTTTGCTTTCATTCCTTAGGTGGCACATTGGCTCAGGACTGCCCTACCCGAAGCACTCACGGTGTGCCAGCCCTATTTGTTGAGATCAGCCCTTCTGGCTCTCTCTCGAATGCACCTACTGGAAAAGAGCCGTTTAGAATCTTAGGACCGTGGGAGCTTTCCCTAGTCTCCACCAGAACAGCACTCTGAGGAGCTGCTGACGTTTGGTAGCAAAATCTCCTCTCCTGAAGAGAAACATTTCGTTGTAAGTGGGTTCCATCAGCCTTGCCATATTTTCTCAGCTGGCTATGATGGAGGGCAGTCAGTTGGCAGACTCACCTGAGGCCCTCCTTCCCAGACTGTGATACAGACAAGCCGCCTGCTTCTGCCCAAAGGGACCGCTTATGGTAGGTAAAAACCCTGTGTTGGAAAGTTCCTGCCTAACCCTCGCCCAAGCACAAGCATGTTGGTCATTGGTCAAAGACTTTCCCCACAAGTTTAACACGTTTGCTCCCCTCTAGCCTCCCATGACCGAGTTTACCTAGCTAGGACTCACACTTCAGAACAGGTATTCAGGGTGCTGGTGACTGTAAGTTGTTTCACCAGGCAGCCCAAATCCAGTACAGCCACTTGCATTTTCCAGGGGCAGAGCAAATGGTGTCACCTTACAGGCCTCCAGCCTGGGAGGGGCAACATACAATTTCTGAATGGGAAACAAGCCCATGCCTTCCGTGTGAAAGGCCGCTATGCCTCTTTGCTTCGGCAGCCCAGGGATAGCGTCAGCTCTGAAATGCCTCCAAAGGAGCAGACTCAGGGAACCTTTGAAGCACAGAGCAGGTGCGGCCCAGAACGAGGACTGCTCTTGGGCTGAGAACACCCACTGCCCTGCGCTTACTTTGGGCACACACGTGTAGAGGAAGGGTGTTGAATTCTCCTGCGTGTTAACTTCTCCGGGCCACGTAGTGTGAGCGCAGGTAGAGTGGCCCTCCATCTCATCCCAGTTTCCAGTGTAAGTTGTGCAAGGCAAACTCCCTGCTTGAACCCTGGGTGGGGTACGTCCCCTCCAGAGAAAGATGGATGCTTGGGACCCAGGGCTAGTCTCTATGTAAATGTTCTGTGCATCAACTTCGCAGCTGTTCGCTCTAAGCGGGTCCCAAAGGCTTTTTGGAAGAGTTTCCTTCGAGGGTCAGAAACAGGAAATTAGCAGACAGGCCCACGGGGATGCCACCTCTCTCCAGCAACAACGCTGTCAGCCTCAGACACTTGGGTTCTCTTTGGTACATGAAAGAACACTATGCTTGGAAGCTTCTTCCATCCAGTTTGAGAGTCGCACGTCCACTTCCTCCTAGGACTCCAAGTGTTGCCTTGCCGTCACAATTTCCAATTCTTAGGCCTATGACGGCAGAGTGTCTGGCAGTTCTCAAAGAGACCTTAGGAAAGGTGGCTTTTGGCTCCTTCCACTGACAAACCAGCTCCTCCAGATCCTGTGTCGTTTGGCATTTCATGTCAGAATCTCTCTGGGCCCCTTCATTCCTCCTCCAGGAAGTAAGACACAAACGGCATTGCCCTAAAGGGAAGAAGCCTTCTGAGACCAGCAGAGAGGCAGTCTCTCCCACTCAGCATTCCCCCATGGCTGAGCCCAGGGTATGGGACCGAGAGAGGGAGAAAGACAGCCGTGACCCCGAGCTTTTCCACAACGTAGTATAGGCCTCACCCTCAAGCTCACGTCAATTGCCTAGAGAAAACAGCAGGCCTCGGTCTGCTTTCCTGTGGCTGGGAAACTTTGCTTTCATTCCTTAGGTGGCACATTGGCTCAGGACTGCCCTACCCGAAGCACTCACGGTGTGCCAGCCCTATTTGTTGAGATCAGCCCTTCTGGCTCTCTCTCGAATGCACCTACTGGAAAAGAGCCGTTTAGAATCTTAGGACCGTGGGAGCTTTCCCTAGTCTCCACCAGAACAGCACTCTGAGGAGCTGCTGACGTTTGGTAGCAAAATCTCCTCTCCTGAAGAGAAACATTTCGTTGTAAGTGGGTTCCATCAGCCTTGCCATATTTTCTCAGCTGGCTATGATGGAGGGCAGTCAGTTGGCAGACTCACCTGAGGCCCTCCTTCCCAGACTGTGATACAGACAAGCCGCCTGCTTCTGCCCAAAGGGACCGCTTATGGTAGGTAAAAACCCTGTGTTGGAAAGTTCCTGCCTAACCCTCGCCCAAGCACAAGCATGTTGGTCATTGGTCAAAGACTTTCCCCACAAGTTTAACACGTTTGCTCCCCTCTAGCCTCCCATGACCGAGTTTACCTAGCTAGGACTCACACTTCAGAACAGGTATTCAGGGTGCTGGTGACTGTAAGTTGTTTCACCAGGCAGCCCAAATCCAGTACAGCCACTTGCATTTTCCAGGGGCAGAGCAAATGGTGTCACCTTACAGGCCTCCAGCCTGGGAGGGGCAACATACAATTTCTGAATGGGAAACAAGCCCATGCCTTCCGTGTGAAAGGCCGCTATGCCTCTTTGCTTCGGCAGCCCAGGGATAGCGTCAGCTCTGAAATGCCTCCAAAGGAGCAGACTCAGGGAACCTTTGAAGCACAGAGCAGGTGCGGCCCAGAACGAGGACTGCTCTTGGGCTGAGAACACCCACTGCCCTGCGCTTACTTTGGGCACACACGTGTAGAGGAAGGGTGTTGAATTCTCCTGCGTGTTAACTTCTCCGGGCCACGTAGTGTGAGCGCAGGTAGAGTGGCCCTCCATCTCATCCCAGTTTCCAGTGTAAGTTGTGCAAGGCAAACTCCCTGCTTGAACCCTGGGTGGGGTACGTCCCCTCCAGAGAAAGATGGATGCTTGGGACCCAGGGCTAGTCTCTATGTAAATGTTCTGTGCATCAACTTCGCAGCTGTTCGCTCTAAGCGGGTCCCAAAGGCTTTTTGGAAGAGTTTCCTTCGAGGGTCAGAAACAGGAAATTAGCAGACAGGCCCACGGGGATGCCACCTCTCTCCAGCAACAACGCTGTCAGCCTCAGACACTTGGGTTCTCTTTGGTACATGAAAGAACACTATGCTTGGAAGCTTCTTCCATCCAGTTTGAGAGTCGCACGTCCACTTCCTCCTAGGACTCCAAGTGTTGCCTTGCCGTCACAATTTCCAATTCTTAGGCCTATGACGGCAGAGTGTCTGGCAGTTCTCAAAGAGACCTTAGGAAAGGTGGCTTTTGGCTCCTTCCACTGACAAACCAGCTCCTCCAGATCCTGTGTCGTTTGGCATTTCATGTCAGAATCTCTCTGGGCCCCTTCATTCCTCCTCCAGGAAGTAAGACACAAACGGCATTGCCCTAAAGGGAAGAAGCCTTCTGAGACCAGCAGAGAGGCAGTCTCTCCCACTCAGCATTCCCCCATGGCTGAGCCCAGGGTATGGGACCGAGAGAGGGAGAAAGACAGCCGTGACCCCGAGCTTTTCCACAACGTAGTATAGGCCTCACCCTCAAGCTCACGTCAATTGCCTAGAGAAAACAGCAGGCCTCGGTCTGCTTTCCTGTGGCTGGGAAACTTTGCTTTCATTCCTTAGGTGGCACATTGGCTCAGGACTGCCCTACCCGAAGCACTCACGGTGTGCCAGCCCTATTTGTTGAGATCAGCCCTTCTGGCTCTCTCTCGAATGCACCTACTGGAAAAGAGCCGTTTAGAATCTTAGGACCGTGGGAGCTTTCCCTAGTCTCCACCAGAATAGCACTCTGAGGAGCTGCTGACGTTTGGTAGCAAAATCTCCTCTCCTGAAGAGAAACATTTCGTTGTAAGTGGGTTCCATCAGCCTTGCCATATTTTCTCAGCTGGCTATGATGGAGGGCAGTCAGTTGGCAGACTCACCTGAGGCCCTCCTTCCCAGACTGTGATACAGACAAGCCGCCTGCTTCTGCCCAAAGGGACCGCTTATGGTAGGTAAAAACCCTGTGTTGGAAAGTTCCTGCCTAACCCTCGCCCAAGCACAAGCATGTTGGTCATTGGTCAAAGACTTTCCCCACAAGTTTAACACGTTTGCTCCCCTCTAGCCTCCCATGACCGAGTTTACCTAGCTAGGACTCACACTTCAGAACAGGTATTCAGGGTGCTGGTGACTGTAAGTTGTTTCACCAGGCAGCCCAAATCCAGTACAGCCACTTGCATTTTCCAGGGGCAGAGCAAATGGTGTCACCTTACAGGCCTCCAGCCTGGGAGGGGCAACATACAATTTCTGAATGGGAAACAAGCCCATGCCTTCCGTGTGAAAGGCCGCTATGCCTCTTTGCTTCGGCAGCCCAGGGATAGCGTCAGCTCTGAAATGCCTCCAAAGGAGCAGACTCAGGGAACCTTTGAAGCACAGAGCAGGTGCGGCCCAGAACGAGGACTGCTCTTGGGCTGAGAACACCCACTGCCCTGCGCTTACTTTGGGCACACACGTGTAGAGGAAGGGTGTTGAATTCTCCTGCGTGTTAACTTCTCCGGGCCACGTAGTGTGAGCGCAGGTAGAGTGGCCCTCCATCTCATCCCAGTTTCCAGTGTAAGTTGTGCAAGGCAAACTCCCTGCTTGAACCCTGGGTGGGGTACGTCCCCTCCAGAGAAAGATGGATGCTTGGGACCCAGGGCTAGTCTCTATGTAAATGTTCTGTGCATCAACTTCGCAGCTGTTCGCTCTAAGCGGGTCCCAAAGGCTTTTTGGAAGAGTTTCCTTCGAGGGTCAGAAACAGGAAATTAGCAGACAGGCCCACGGGGATGCCACCTCTCTCCAGCAACAACGCTGTCAGCCTCAGACACTTGGGTTCTCTTTGGTACATGAAAGAACACTATGCTTGGAAGCTTCTTCCATCCAGTTTGAGAGTCGCACGTCCACTTCCTCCTAGGACTCCAAGTGTTGCCTTGCCGTCACAATTTCCAATTCTTAGGCCTATGACGGCAGAGTGTCTGGCAGTTCTCAAAGAGACCTTAGGAAAGGTGGCTTTTGGCTCCTTCCACTGACAAACCAGCTCCTCCAGATCCTGTGTCGTTTGGCATTTCATGTCAGAATCTCTCTGGGCCCCTTCATTCCTCCTCCAGGAAGTAAGACACAAACGGCATTGCCCTAAAGGGAAGAAGCCTTCTGAGACCAGCAGAGAGGCAGTCTCTCCCACTCAGCATTCCCCCATGGCTGAGCCCAGGGTATGGGACCGAGAGAGGGAGAAAGACAGCCGTGACCCCGAGCTTTTCCACAACGTAGTATAGGCCTCACCCTCAAGCTCACGTCAATTGCCTAGAGAAAACAGCAGGCCTCGGTCTGCTTTCCTGTGGCTGGGAAACTTTGCTTTCATTCCTTAGGTGGCACATTGGCTCAGGACTGCCCTACCCGAAGCACTCACGGTGTGCCAGCCCTATTTGTTGAGATCAGCCCTTCTGGCTCTCTCTCGAATGCACCTACTGGAAAAGAGCCGTTTAGAATCTTAGGACCGTGGGAGCTTTCCCTAGTCTCCACCAGAACAGCACTCTGAGGAGCTGCTGACGTTTGGTAGCAAAATCTCCTCTCCTGAAGAGAAACATTTCGTTGTAAGTGGGTTCCATCAGCCTTGCCATATTTTCTCAGCTGGCTATGATGGAGGGCAGTCAGTTGGCAGACTCACCTGAGGCCCTCCTTCCCAGACTGTGATACAGACAAGCCGCCTGCTTCTGCCCAAAGGGACCGCTTATGGTAGGTAAAAACCCTGTGTTGGAAAGTTCCTGCCTATCCCTCGCCCAAGCACAAGCATGTTGGTCATTGGTCAAAGACTTTCCCCACAAGTTTAACACGTTTGCTCCCCTCTAGCCTCCCATGACCGAGTTTACCTAGCTAGGACTCACACTTCAGAACAGGTATTCAGGGTGCTGGTGACTGTAAGTTGTTTCACCAGGCAGCCCAAATCCAGTACAGCCACTTGCATTTTCCAGGGGCAGAGCAAATGGTGTCACCTTACAGGCCTCCAGCCTGGGAGGGGCAACATACAATTTCTGAATGGGAAACAAGCCCATGCCTTCCGTGTGAAAGGCCGCTATGCCTCTTTGCTTCGGCAGCCCAGGGATAGCGTCAGCTCTGAAATGCCTCCAAAGGAGCAGACTCAGGGAACCTTTGAAGCACAGAGCAGGTGCGGCCCAGAACGAGGACTGCTCTTGGGCTGAGAACACCCACTGCCCTGCGCTTACTTTGGGCACACACGTGTAGAGGAAGGGTGTTGAATTCTCCTGCGTGTTAACTTCTCCGGGCCACGTAGTGTGAGCGCAGGTAGAGTGGCCCTCCATCTCATCCCAGTTTCCAGTGTAAGTTGTGCAAGGCAAACTCCCTGCTTGAACCCTGGGTGGGGTACGTCCCCTCCAGAGAAAGATGGATACTTGGGACCCAGGGCTAGTCTCTATGTAAATGTTCTGTGCATCAACTTCGCAGCTGTTCGCTCTAAGCGGGTCCCAAAGGCTTTTTGGAAGAGTTTCCTTCGAGGGTCAGAAACAGGAAATTAGCAGACAGGCCCACGGGGATGCCACCTCTCTCCAGCAACAACGCTATCAGCCTCAGACACTTGGGTTCTCTTTGGTACATGAAAGAACACTATGCTTGGAAGCTTCTTCCATCCAGTTTGAGAGTCGCACCTCCACTTCCTCCTAGGACTCCAAGTGTTGCCTTGCCGTCACAATTTCCAATTCTTAGGCCTATGACGGCAGAGTGTCTGGCAGTTCTCAAAGAGACCTTAGGAATGGTGGCTTTTGGCTCCTTCCACTGACAAACCAGCTCCTCCAGATCCTGTGTCGTTTGGCATTTCATGTCAGAATCTCTCTGGGCGCCTTCATTCCTCCTCCAGGAAGTAAGACACAAACGGCATTGCCCTAAAGGGAAGAAGCCTTCTGAGACCAGCAGAGAGGCAGTCTCTCCCACTCAGCATTCCCCCATGGCTGAGCCCAGGGTATGGGACCGAGAGAGGGAGAAAGATAGCCGTGACCCCGAGCTTTTCCACAAGGTAGTATAGGCCTCACCCTGAAGCTCACGTCAATTGCAAAGAGAAAACAGCAGGCCTCGGTCTGCTTTCCTGTGGCTGGGATACTTTGCTTTCATTCCTTAGGTGGCACATTGGCTCAGGACTGCCCTACCCGAAGCACTCACGGTGTGCCAGCCCTATTTGTTGAGATCAGCCCTTCTGGCTCTCTCTCGAATGCACCTACTGGAAAAGAGCCGTTCAGAATCTTAGGACCGTGGGAGCTTTCCCTAGTCTCCACCAGAACAGCACTCTGAGGAGCTGCTGACGTTTGGTAGCAAAATCTCCTCTCCTGAAGAGAAACATTTCGTTGTAAGTGGGTCCCATCAGCCTTGCCATATTTTCTCAGCTGGCTATGATGGAGGGCAGTCAGTTGGCAGACTCACCTGAGGCCTTCCTTCCCAGACTGTGATACAGACAAGCCGCCTGCTTCTGCCCAAAGGGACGGCTTATGTAAGGTAAAAACCCGGTGTTGGAAAGTTCCTGCCTAACCCTCGCCCAAGCACAAGCATATTGGTCATTGGTCAAAACTTTCCCCACAAGTTTAACACGTTTGCTCCCCTCTAGCCTCCCAAGGCCGAGTTTACCTAGCTAGGACTCACACTTCAGGAAAGGTACTCAGGGTGCTGGTGACTGCAAGTTGTTTCACCAGGCAGCCCAAATCCAGTACAGCCACTTGCATTTTCCTGGGGCAGAGCAAATGGTGTCACCTTACACGCTTCCAGCCTGGGAGGGGCAACATACAATTTCTGAATGGGAAACAAGCCCATGCCTTCCGTGTGAAAGGCCGCTATGCCTCTTTGCTTCGGCAGCCCAGGGATAGCGTCAGCTCTGAAATGCCTCCAAAGGAGCAGACTCAGGGAACCTTTCAAGCACAGAGCAGGTGCGGCCCAGAACGAGGACTGCTCTTGGGCTGAGAACACCCACTGCCCTGCGCTTCCTTTGGGCACACACGTGTAGAGGAAGGGTGTTGAATTCTCCTGCGTGATAACTTCTCCGGGCCACGTAGTGTGAGCGCAGGTAGAGTGGCCCTCCATCTCATCCCAGTTTCCAGTGTAAGTTGTGCAAGGCAAACTCCCTGCTTGAACCCTGGGTGGGGTACGTCCCCTCCAGAGAAAGATGGATGCTTGGGACCCAGGGCTTGTCTCTATGTAAATGTTCTGTGCATCAACTTCGCTCTAAGCGGGTCCCAAAGGCTTTTTGGAAGAGTTTCCTTCGAGGGTCAGAAACAGGAAATTAGCAGACAGGCCCACGGGGATGCCACCTCTCTCCAGCAACAACGCTGTCAGCCTCAGACACTTGGGTTCTCTTTGGTACATGAAAGAACACTATGCTTGGAAGCTTCTTCCATCCAGTTTGAGAGTCGCACCTCCACTTCCTCCTAGGACTCCAAGTGTTGCCTTGCCGTCACAATTTCCAATTCTTAGGCCTATGACGGCAGAGTGTCTGGCAGTTCTCAAAGAGACCTTAGGAATGGTGGCTTTTGGCTCCTTCCACTGACAAACCAGCTCCTCCAGATCCTGTGTCGTTTGGCATTTCATGTCAGAATCTCTCTGGGGGCCTTCATTCCTCCTCCAGGAAGTAAGACACAAACGGCATTGCCCTAAAGGGAAGAAGCCTTCTGAGACCAGCAGAGAGGCAGTCTCTCCCACTCAGCATTCCCCCATGGCTGAGCCCAGGGTATGGGACCGAGAGAGGGAGAAAGACAGCCGTGACCCCGAGCTTTTCCACAAGGTAGTATAGGCCTCACCCTCAAGCTCACGTCAATTGCCTAGAGAAAACAGCAGGCCTCGGTCTGCTTTCCTGTGGCTAGGAAACTTTTTTCATTCCTTAGGTGGCACATTGGCTCAGGACTGCCCTACCCGAAGCACTCACGGTGTGACAGCCCTATTTGTTGAGATCAGCCCTTCTGGCTCTCTCTCGAATGCACCTACTGGAAAAGAGCCGTTCAGAATCTTAGGACCGTGGGAGCTTTCCCTAGTCTCCACCAGAACAGCACTCTGAGGAGCTGCTGACGTTTGGTAGCAAAATCTCCTCTCCTGAAGAGAAACATTTCGTTGTAAGTGGGTTCCATCAGCCTTGCCATATTTTCTCAGCTGGCTATGATGGAGGGCAGTCAGTTGGCAGACTCACCTGAGGCCCTCCTTCCCAGACTGTGATACAGACAAGCCGCCTACTTCTGCCCAAAGGGACCGCTTATGGTAGGTAAAAACCCTGTGTTGGAAAGTTCCTGCCTAACCCTCGCCCAAGCACAAGCATGTTGGTCATTGGTCAAAGACTTTCCCCACAAGTTTAACACGTTTGCTCCCCTCTATCCTCCCATGACCGAGTTTACCTAGCTAGGACTCACACTTCAGAACAGGTATTCAGGGTGCTGGTGACTGTAAGTTGTTTCACCAGGCAGCCCAAATCCAGTACAGCCACTTGCATTTTCCAGGGGCAGAGCAAATGGTGTCACCTTACAGGCCTCCAGCCAGGGAGGGGCAACATACAATTTCTGAATGGGAAAGAAGCCCATGCCTTCCGTGTGAAAGGCCGCTATGCCTCTTTGCTTCGGCAGCCCAGGGATAGCGTCAGCTCTGAAATGCCTCCAAAGGAGCAGACTCAGGGAACCTTTGAAGCACAGAGCAGGTGCGGCCCAGAACGAGGACTGCTCTTGGGCTGAGAACACCCACTGCCCTGCGCTTACTTTGGGCACACACGTGTAGAGGAAGGGTGTTGAATTCTCCTGCGTGTTAACTTCTCCGGGCCACGTAGTGTGAGCGCAGGTAGAGTGGCCCTCCATCTCATCCCAGTTTCCAGTGTAAGTTGTGCAAGGCAAACTCCCTGCTTGAACCCTGGGTGGGGTACGTCCCCTCCAGAGAAAGATGGATACTTGGGACCCAGGGCTAGTCTCTATGTAAATGTTCTGTGCATCAACTTCGCAGCTGTTCGCTCTAAGCGGGTCCCAAAGGCTTTTTGGAAGAGTTTCCTTCGAGGGTCAGAAACAGGAAATTAGCAGACAGGCCCACGGGGATGCCACCTCTCTCCAGCAACAACGCTGTCAGCCTCAGACACTTGGGTTCTCTTTGGTACATGAAAGAACACTATGCTTGGAAGCTTCTTCCATCCAGTTTGAGAGTCGCACCTCCACTTCCTCCTAGGACTCCAAGTGTTGCCTTGCCGTCACAATTTCCAATTCTTAGGCCTATGACGGCAGAGTGTCTGGCAGTTCTCAAAGAGACCTTAGGAATGGTGGCTTTTGGCTCCTTCCACTGACAAACCAGCTCCTCCAGATCCTGTGTCGTTTGGCATTTCATGTCAGAATCTCTCTGGGGGCCTTCATTCCTCCTCCAGGAAGTAAGACACAAACGGCATTGCCCTAAAGGGAAGAAGCCTTCTGAGACCAGCAGAGAGGCAGTCTCTCCCACTCAGCATTCCCCCATGGCTGAGCCCAGGGTATGGGACCGAGAGAGGGAGAAAGACAGCCGTGACCCCGAGCTTTTCCACAACGTAGTATAGGCCTCACCCTCAAGCTCACGTCAATTGCCTAGAGAAAACAGCAGGCCTCGGTCTGCTTTCCTGTGGCTGGGAAACTTTGCTTTCATTCCTTAGGTGGCACATTGGCTCAGGACTGCCCTACCCGAAGCACTCACGGTGTGCCAGCCCTATTTGTTGAGATCAGCCCTTCTGGCTCTCTCTCGAATGCACCTACTGGAAAAGAGCCGTTTAGAATCTTAGGACCGTGGGAGCTTTCCCTAGTCTCCACCAGAACAGCACTCTGAGGAGCTGCTGACGTTTGGTAGCAAAATCTCCTCTCCTGAAGAGAAACATTTCGTTGTAAGTGGGTTCCATCAGCCTTGCCATATTTTCTCAGCTGGCTATGATGGAGGGCAGTCAGTTGGCAGACTCACCTGAGGCCCTCCTTCCCAGACTGTGATACAGACAAGCCGCCTGCTTCTGCCCAAAGGGACCGCTTATGGTAGGTAAAAACCCTGTGTTGGAAAGTTCCTGCCTAACCCTCGCCCAAGCACAAGCATGTTGGTCATTGGTCAAAGACTTTCCCCACAAGTTTAACACGTTAGCTCCCCTCTAGCCTCCCATGACCGAGTTTACCTAGCTAGGACTCACACTTCAGAACAGGTATTCAGGGTGCTGGTGACTGTAAGTTGTTTCACCAGGCAGCCCAAATCCAGTACAGCCACTTGCATTTTCCAGGGGCAGAGCAAATGGTGTCACCTTACAGGCCTCCAGCCTGGGAGGGGCAACATACAATTTCTGAATGGGAAACAAGCCCATGCCTTCCGTGTGAAAGGCCGCTATGCCTCTTTGCTTCGGCAGCCCAGGGATAGCGTCAGCTCTGAAATGCCTCCAAAGGAGCAGACTCAGGGAACCTTTGAAGCACAGAGCAGGTGCGGCCCAGAACGAGGACTGCTCTTGGGCTGAGAACACCCACTGCCCTGCGCTTACTTTGGGCACACACGTGTAGAGGAAGGGTGTTGAATTCTCCTGCGTGTTAACTTCTCCGGGCCACGTAGTGTGAGCGCAGGTAGAGTGGCCCTCCATCTCATCCCAGTTTCCAGTGTAAGTTGTGCAAGGCAAACTCCCTGCTTGAACCCTGGGTGGGGTACGTCCCCTCCAGAGAAAGATGGATGCTTGGGACCCAGGGCTAGTCTCTATGTAAATGTTCTGTGCATCAACTTCGCAGCTGTTCGCTCTAAGCGGGTCCCAAAGGCTTTTTGGAAGAGTTTCCTTCGAGGGTCAGAAACAGGAAATTAGCAGACAGGCCCACGGGGATGCCACCTCTCTCCAGCAACAACGCTGTCAGCCTCAGACACTTGGGTTCTCTTTGGTACATGAAAGAACACTATGCTTGGAAGCTTCTTCCATCCAGTTTGAGAGTCGCACCTCCACTTCCTCCTAGGACTCCAAGTGTTGCCTTGCCGTCACAATTTCCAATTCTTAGGCCTATGACGGCAGAGTGTCTGGCAGTTCTCAAAGAGACCTTAGGAAAGGTGGCTTTTGGCTCCTTCCACTGACAAACCAGCTCCTCCAGATCCTGTGTCGTTTGGCATTTCATGTCAGAATCTCTCTGGGCCCCTTCATTCCTCCTCCAGGAAGTAAGACACAAACGGCATTGCCCTAAAGGGAAGAAGCCTTCTGAGACCAGCAGAGAGGCAGTCTCTCCCACTCAGCATTCCCCCATGGCTGAGCCCAGGGTATGGGACCGAGAGAGGGAGAAAGACAGCCGTGACCCCGAGCTTTTCCACAACGTAGTATAGGCCTCACCCTCAAGCTCACGTCAATTGCCTAGAGAAAACAGCAGGCCTCGGTCTGCTTTCCTGTGGCTGGGAAACTTTGCTTTCATTCCTTAGGTGGCACATTGGCTCAGGACTGCCCTACCCGAAGCACTCACGGTGTGCCAGCCCTATTTGTTGAGATCAGCCCTTCTGGCTCTCTCTCGAATGCACCTACTGGAAAAGAGCCGTTTAGAATCTTAGGACCGTGGGAGCTTTCCCTAGTCTCCACCAGAACAGCACTCTGAGGAGCTGCTGACGTTTGGTAGCAAAATCTCCTCTCCTGAAGAGAAACATTTCGTTGTAAGTGGGTTCCATCAGCCTTGCCATATTTTCTCAGCTGGCTATGATGGAGGGCAGTCAGTTGGCAGACTCACCTGAGGCCCTCCTTCCCAGACTGTGATACAGACAAGCCGCCTGCTTCTGCCCAAAGGGACCGCTTATGGTAGGTAAAAACCCTGTGTTGGAAAGTTCCTGCCTATCCCTCGCCCAAGCACAAGCATGTTGGTCATTGGTCAAAGACTTTCCCCACAAGTTTATCACGTTTGCTCCCCTCGAGCCTCCCATGACCGAGTTTACCTAGCTAGGACTCACACTTCAGAACAGGTATTCAGGGTGCTGGTGACTGTAAGTTGTTTCACCAGGCAGCCCAAATCCAGTACAGCCACTTGCATTTTCCAGGGGCAGAGCAAATGGTGTCACCTTACAGGCCTCCAGCCTGGGAGGGGCAACATACAATTTCTGAATGGGAAACAAGCCCATGCCTTCCGTGTGAAAGGCCGCTATGCCTCTTTGCTTCGGCAGCCCAGGGATAGCGTCAGCTCTGAAATGCCTCCAAAGGAGCAGACTCAGGGAACCTTTGAAGCACAGAGCAGGTGCGGCCCAGAACGAGGACTGCTCTTGGGCTGAGAACACCCACTGCCCTGCGCTTACTTTGGGCACACACGTGTAGAGGAAGGGTGTTGAATTCTCCTGCGTGTTAACTTCTCCGGGCCACGTAGTGTGAGCGCAGGTAGAGTGGCCCTCCATCTCATCCCAGTTTCCAGTGTAAGTTGTGCAAGGCAAACTCCCTGCTTGAACCCTGGGTGGGGTACGTCCCCTCCAGAGAAAGATGGATGCTTGGGACCCAGGGCTAGTCTCTATGTAAATGTTCTGTGCATCAACTTCGCAGCTGTTCGCTCTAAGCGGGTCCCAAAGGCTTTTTGGAAGAGTTTCCTTCGAGGGTCAGAAACAGGAAATTAGCAGACAGGCCCACGGGGATGCCACCTCTCTCCAGCAACAACGCTGTCAGCCTCAGACACTTGGGTTCTCTTTGGTACATGAAAGAACACTATGCTTGGAAGCTTCTTCCATCCAGTTTGAGAGTCGCACGTCCACTTCCTCCTAGGACTCCAAGTGTTGCCTTGCCGTCACAATTTCCAATTCTTAGGCCTATGACGGCAGAGTGTCTGGCAGTTCTCAAAGAGACCTTAGGAAAGGTGGCTTTTGGCTCCTTCCACTGACAAACCAGCTCCTCCAGATCCTGTGTCGTTTGGCATTTCATGTCAGAATCTCTCTGGGCCCCTTCATTCCTCCTCCAGGAAGTAAGACACAAACGGCATTGCCCTAAAGGGAAGAAGCCTTCTGAGACCAGCAGAGAGGCAGTCTCTCCCACTCAGCATTCCCCCATGGCTGAGCCCAGGGTATGGGACCGAGAGAGGGAGAAAGACAGCCGTGACCCCGAGCTTTTCCACAACGTAGTATAGGCCTCACCCTCAAGCTCACGTCAATTGCCTAGAGAAAACAGCAGGCCTCGGTCTGCTTTCCTGTGGCTGGGAAACTTTGCTTTCATTCCTTAGGTGGCACATTGGCTCAGGACTGCCCTACCCGAAGCACTCACGGTGTGCCAGCCCTATTTGTTGAGATCAGCCCTTCTGGTTCTCTCTCGAATGCACCTACTGGAAAAGAGCCGTTTAGAATCTTAGGACCGTGGGAGCTTTCCCTAGTCTCCACCAGAACAGCACTCTGAGGAGCTGCTGACGTTTGGTAGCAAAATCTCCTCTCCTGAAGAGAAACATTTCGTTGTAAGTGGGTTCCATCAGCCTTGCCATATTTTCTCAGCTGGCTATGATGGAGGGCAGTCAGTTGGCAGACTCACCTGAGGCCCTCCTTCCCAGACTGTGATACAGACAAGCCGCCTGCTTCTGCCCAAAGGGACCGCTTATGGTAGGTAAAAACCCTGTGTTGGAAAGTTCCTGCCTATCCCTCGCCCAAGCACAAGCATGTTGGTCATTGGTCAAAGACTTTCCCCACAAGTTTAACACGTTTGCTCCCCTCTAGCCTCCCATGACCGAGTTTACCTAGCTAGGACTCACACTTCAGAACAGGTATTCAGGGTGCTGGTGACTGTAAGTTGTTTCACCAGGCAGCCCAAATCCAGTACAGCCACTTGCATTTTCCAGGGGCAGAGCAAATGGTGTCACCTTACAGGCCTCCAGCCTGGGAGGGGCAACATACAATTTCTGAATGGGAAACAAGCCCATGCCTTCCGTGTGAAAGGCCGCTATGCCTCTTTGCTTCGGCAGCCCAGGGATAGCGTCAGCTCTGAAATGCCTCCAAAGGAGCAGACTCAGGGAACCTTTGAAGCACAGAGCAGGTGCGGCCCAGAACGAGGACTGCTCTTGGGCTGAGAACACCCACTGCCCTGCGCTTACTTTGGGCACACACGTGTAGAGGAAGGGTGTTGAATTCTCCTGCGTGTTAACTTCTCCGGGCCACGTAGTGTGAGCGCAGGTAGAGTGGCCCTCCATCTCATCCCAGTTTCCAGTGTAAGTTGTGCAAGGCAAACTCCCTGCTTGAACCCTGGGTGGGGTACGTCCCCTCCAGAGAAAGATGGATACTTGGGACCCAGGGCTAGTCTCTATGTAAATGTTCTGTGCATCAACTTCGCAGCTGTTCGCTCTAAGCGGGTCCCAAAGGCTTTTTGGAAGAGTTTCCTTCGAGGGTCAGAAACAGGAAATTAGCAGACAGGCCCACGGGGATGCCACCTCTCTCCAGCAACAACGCTATCAGCCTCAGACACTTGGGTTCTCTTTGGTACATGAAAGAACACTATGCTTGGAAGCTTCTTCCATCCAGTTTGAGAGTCGCACCTCCACTTCCTCCTAGGACTCCAAGTGTTGCCTTGCCGTCACAATTTCCAATTCTTAGGCCTATGACGGCAGAGTGTCTGGCAGTTCTCAAAGAGACCTTAGGAATGGTGGCTTTTGGCTCCTTCCACTGACAAACCAGCTCCTCCAGATCCTGTGTCGTTTGGCATTTCATGTCAGAATCTCTCTGGGCGCCTTCATTCCTCCTCCAGGAAGTAAGACACAAACGGCATTGCCCTAAAGGGAAGAAGCCTTCTGAGACCAGCAGAGAGGCAGTCTCTCCCACTCAGCATTCCCCCATGGCTGAGCCCAGGGTATGGGACCGAGAGAGGGAGAAAGATAGCCGTGACCCCGAGCTTTTCCACAAGGTAGTATAGGCCTCACCCTGAAGCTCACGTCAATTGCAAAGAGAAAACAGCAGGCCTCGGTCTGCTTTCCTGTGGCTGGGATACTTTGCTTTCATTCCTTAGGTGGCACATTGGCTCAGGACTGCCCTACCCGAAGCACTCACGGTGTGCCAGCCCTATTTGTTGAGATCAGCCCTTCTGGCTCTCTCTCGAATGCACCTACTGGAAAAGAGCCGTTCAGAATCTTAGGACCGTGGGAGCTTTCCCTAGTCTCCACCAGAACAGCACTCTGAGGAGCTGCTGACGTTTGGTAGCAAAATCTCCTCTCCTGAAGAGAAACATTTCGTTGTAAGTGGGTCCCATCAGCCTTGCCATATTTTCTCAGCTGGCTATGATGGAGGGCAGTCAGTTGGCAGACTCACCTGAGGCCTTCCTTCCCAGACTGTGATACAGACAAGCCGCCTGCTTCTGCCCAAAGGGACGGCTTATGTAAGGTAAAAACCCGGTGTTGGAAAGTTCCTGCCTAACCCTCGCCCAAGCACAAGCATATTGGTCATTGGTCAAAACTTTCCCCACAAGTTTAACACGTTTGCTCCCCTCTAGCCTCCCAAGGCCGAGTTTACCTAGCTAGGACTCACACTTCAGGAAAGGTACTCAGGGTGCTGGTGACTGCAAGTTGTTTCACCAGGCAGCCCAAATCCAGTACAGCCACTTGCATTTTCCTGGGGCAGAGCAAATGGTGTCACCTTACACGCTTCCAGCCTGGGAGGGGCAACATACAATTTCTGAATGGGAAACAAGCCCATGCCTTCCGTGTGAAAGGCCGCTATGCCTCTTTGCTTCGGCAGCCCAGGGATAGCGTCAGCTCTGAAATGCCTCCAAAGGAGCAGACTCAGGGAACCTTTCAAGCACAGAGCAGGTGCGGCCCAGAACGAGGACTGCTCTTGGGCTGAGAACACCCACTGCCCTGCGCTTCCTTTGGGCACACACGTGTAGAGGAAGGGTGTTGAATTCTCCTGCGTGATAACTTCTCCGGGCCACGTAGTGTGAGCGCAGGTAGAGTGGCCCTCCATCTCATCCCAGTTTCCAGTGTAAGTTGTGCAAGGCAAACTCCCTGCTTGAACCCTGGGTGGGGTACGTCCCCTCCAGAGAAAGATGGATGCTTGGGACCCAGGGCTTGTCTCTATGTAAATGTTCTGTGCATCAACTTCGCTCTAAGCGGGTCCCAAAGGCTTTTTGGAAGAGTTTCCTTCGAGGGTCAGAAACAGGAAATTAGCAGACAGGCCCACGGGGATGCCACCTCTCTCCAGCAACAACGCTGTCAGCCTCAGACACTTGGGTTCTCTTTGGTACATGAAAGAACACTATGCTTGGAAGCTTCTTCCATCCAGTTTGAGAGTCGCACCTCCACTTCCTCCTAGGACTCCAAGTGTTGCCTTGCCGTCACAATTTCCAATTCTTAGGCCTATGACGGCAGAGTGTCTGGCAGTTCTCAAAGAGACCTTAGGAATGGTGGCTTTTGGCTCCTTCCACTGACAAACCAGCTCCTCCAGATCCTGTGTCGTTTGGCATTTCATGTCAGAATCTCTCTGGGGGCCTTCATTCCTCCTCCAGGAAGTAAGACACAAACGGCATTGCCCTAAAGGGAAGAAGCCTTCTGAGACCAGCAGAGAGGCAGTCTCTCCCACTCAGCATTCCCCCATGGCTGAGCCCAGGGTATGGGACCGAGAGAGGGAGAAAGACAGCCGTGACCCCGAGCTTTTCCACAAGGTAGTATAGGCCTCACCCTCAAGCTCACGTCAATTGCCTAGAGAAAACAGCAGGCCTCGGTCTGCTTTCCTGTGGCTAGGAAACTTTTTTCATTCCTTAGGTGGCACATTGGCTCAGGACTGCCCTACCCGAAGCACTCACGGTGTGACAGCCCTATTTGTTGAGATCAGCCCTTCTGGCTCTCTCTCGAATGCACCTACTGGAAAAGAGCCGTTCAGAATCTTAGGACCGTGGGAGCTTTCCCTAGTCTCCACCAGAACAGCACTCTGAGGAGCTGCTGACGTTTGGTAGCAAAATCTCCTCTCCTGAAGAGAAACATTTCGTTGTAAGTGGGTTCCATCAGCCTTGCCATATTTTCTCAGCTGGCTATGATGGAGGGCAGTCAGTTGGCAGACTCACCTGAGGCCCTCCTTCCCAGACTGTGATACAGACAAGCCGCCTACTTCTGCCCAAAGGGACCGCTTATGGTAGGTAAAAACCCTGTGTTGGAAAGTTCCTGCCTAACCCTCGCCCAAGCACAAGCATGTTGGTCATTGGTCAAAGACTTTCCCCACAAGTTTAACACGTTTGCTCCCCTCTATCCTCCCATGACCGAGTTTACCTAGCTAGGACTCACACTTCAGAACAGGTATTCAGGGTGCTGGTGACTGTAAGTTGTTTCACCAGGCAGCCCAAATCCAGTACAGCCACTTGCATTTTCCAGGGGCAGAGCAAATGGTGTCACCTTACAGGCCTCCAGCCAGGGAGGGGCAACATACAATTTCTGAATGGGAAAGAAGCCCATGCCTTCCGTGTGAAAGGCCGCTATGCCTCTTTGCTTCGGCAGCCCAGGGATAGCGTCAGCTCTGAAATGCCTCCAAAGGAGCAGACTCAGGGAACCTTTGAAGCACAGAGCAGGTGCGGCCCAGAACGAGGACTGCTCTTGGGCTGAGAACACCCACTGCCCTGCGCTTACTTTGGGCACACACGTGTAGAGGAAGGGTGTTGAATTCTCCTGCGTGTTAACTTCTCCGGGCCACGTAGTGTGAGCGCAGGTAGAGTGGCCCTCCATCTCATCCCAGTTTCCAGTGTAAGTTGTGCAAGGCAAACTCCCTGCTTGAACCCTGGGTGGGGTACGTCCCCTCCAGAGAAAGATGGATACTTGGGACCCAGGGCTAGTCTCTATGTAAATGTTCTGTGCATCAACTTCGCAGCTGTTCGCTCTAAGCGGGTCCCAAAGGCTTTTTGGAAGAGTTTCCTTCGAGGGTCAGAAACAGGAAATTAGCAGACAGGCCCACGGGGATGCCACCTCTCTCCAGCAACAACGCTATCAGCCTCAGACACTTGGGTTCTCTTTGGTACATGAAAGAACACTATGCTTGGAAGCTTCTTCCATCCAGTTTGAGAGTCGCACCTCCACTTCCTCCTAGGACTCCAAGTGTTGCCTTGCCGTCACAATTTCCAATTCTTAGGCCTATGACGGCAGAGTGTCTGGCAGTTCTCAAAGAGACCTTAGGAATGGTGGCTTTTGGCTCCTTCCACTGACAAACCAGCTCCTCCAGATCCTGTGTCGTTTGGCATTTCATGTCAGAATCTCTCTGGGCGCCTTCATTCCTCCTCCAGGAAGTAAGACACAAACGGCATTGCCCTAAAGGGAAGAAGCCTTCTGAGACCAGCAGAGAGGCAGTCTCTCCCACTCAGCATTCCCCCATGGCTGAGCCCAGGGTATGGGACCGAGAGAGGGAGAAAGATAGCCGTGACCCCGAGCTTTTCCACAAGGTAGTATAGGCCTCACCCTGAAGCTCACGTCAATTGCAAAGAGAAAACAGCAGGCCTCGGTCTGCTTTCCTGTGGCTGGGATACTTTGCTTTCATTCCTTAGGTGGCACATTGGCTCAGGACTGCCCTACCCGAAGCACTCACGGTGTGCCAGCCCTATTTGTTGAGATCAGCCCTTCTGGCTCTCTCTCGAATGCACCTACTGGAAAAGAGCCGTTCAGAATCTTAGGACCGTGGGAGCTTTCCCTAGTCTCCACCAGAACAGCACTCTGAGGAGCTGCTGACGTTTGGTAGCAAAATCTCCTCTCCTGAAGAGAAACATTTCGTTGTAAGTGGGTCCCATCAGCCTTGCCATATTTTCTCAGCTGGCTATGATGGAGGGCAGTCAGTTGGCAGACTCACCTGAGGCCTTCCTTCCCAGACTGTGATACAGACAAGCCGCCTGCTTCTGCCCAAAGGGACGGCTTATGTAAGGTAAAAACCCGGTGTTGGAAAGTTCCTGCCTAACCCTCGCCCAAGCACAAGCATATTGGTCATTGGTCAAAACTTTCCCCACAAGTTTAACACGTTTGCTCCCCTCTAGCCTCCCAAGGCCGAGTTTACCTAGCTAGGACTCACACTTCAGGAAAGGTACTCAGGGTGCTGGTGACTGCAAGTTGTTTCACCAGGCAGCCCAAATCCAGTACAGCCACTTGCATTTTCCTGGGGCAGAGCAAATGGTGTCACCTTACACGCTTCCAGCCTGGGAGGGGCAACATACAATTTCTGAATGGGAAACAAGCCCATGCCTTCCGTGTGAAAGGCCGCTATGCCTCTTTGCTTCGGCAGCCCAGGGATAGCGTCAGCTCTGAAATGCCTCCAAAGGAGCAGACTCAGGGAACCTTTCAAGCACAGAGCAGGTGCGGCCCAGAACGAGGACTGCTCTTGGGCTGAGAACACCCACTGCCCTGCGCTTCCTTTGGGCACACACGTGTAGAGGAAGGGTGTTGAATTCTCCTGCGTGATAACTTCTCCGGGCCACGTAGTGTGAGCGCAGGTAGAGTGGCCCTCCATCTCATCCCAGTTTCCAGTGTAAGTTGTGCAAGGCAAACTCCCTGCTTGAACCCTGGGTGGGGTACGTCCCCTCCAGAGAAAGATGGATGCTTGGGACCCAGGGCTTGTCTCTATGTAAATGTTCTGTGCATCAACTTCGCTCTAAGCGGGTCCCAAAGGCTTTTTGGAAGAGTTTCCTTCGAGGGTCAGAAACAGGAAATTAGCAGACAGGCCCACGGGGATGCCACCTCTCTCCAGCAACAACGCTGTCAGCCTCAGACACTTGGGTTCTCTTTGGTACATGAAAGAACACTATGCTTGGAAGCTTCTTCCATCCAGTTTGAGAGTCGCACCTCCACTTCCTCCTAGGACTCCAAGTGTTGCCTTGCCGTCACAATTTCCAATTCTTAGGCCTATGACGGCAGAGTGTCTGGCAGTTCTCAAAGAGACCTTAGGAATGGTGGCTTTTGGCTCCTTCCACTGACAAACCAGCTCCTCCAGATCCTGTGTCGTTTGGCATTTCATGTCAGAATCTCTCTGGGGGCCTTCATTCCTCCTCCAGGAAGTAAGACACAAACGGCATTGCCCTAAAGGGAAGAAGCCTTCTGAGACCAGCAGAGAGGCAGTCTCTCCCACTCAGCATTCCCCCATGGCTGAGCCCAGGGTATGGGACCGAGAGAGGGAGAAAGACAGCCGTGACCCCGAGCTTTTCCACAACGTAGTATAGGCCTCACCCTCAAGCTCACGTCAATTGCCTAGAGAAAACAGCAGGCCTCGGTCTGCTTTCCTGTGGCTAGGAAACTTTTTTCATTCCTTAGGTGGCACATTGGCTCAGGACTGCCCTACCCGAAGCACTCACGGTGTGACAGCCCTATTTGTTGAGATCAGCCCTTCTGGCTCTCTCTCGAATGCACCTACTGGAAAAGAGCCGTTCAGAATCTTAGGACCGTGGGAGCTTTCCCTAGTCTCCACCAGAACAGCACTCTGAGGAGCTGCTGACGTTTGGTAGCAAAATCTCCTCTCCTGAAGAGAAACATTTCGTTGTAAGTGGGTTCCATCAGCCTTGCCATATTTTCTCAGCTGGCTATGATGGAGGGCAGTCAGTTGGCAGACTCACCTGAGGCCCTCCTTCCCAGACTGTGATACAGACAAGCCGCCTACTTCTGCCCAAAGGGACCGCTTATGGTAGGTAAAAACCCTGTGTTGGAAAGTTCCTGCCTAACCCTCGCCCAAGCACAAGCATGTTGGTCATTGGTCAAAGACTTTCCCCACAAGTTTAACACGTTTGCTCCCCTCTATCCTCCCATGACCGAGTTTACCTAGCTAGGACTCACACTTCAGAACAGGTATTCAGGGTGCTGGTGACTGTAAGTTGTTTCACCAGGCAGCCCAAATCCAGTACAGCCACTTGCATTTTCCAGGGGCAGAGCAAATGGTGTCACCTTACAGGCCTCCAGCCTGGGAGGGGCAACATACAATTTCTGAATGGGAAAGAAGCCCATGCCTTCCGTGTGAAAGGCCGCTATGCCTCTTTGCTTCGGCAGCCCAGGGATAGCGTCAGCTCTGAAATGCCTCCAAAGGAGCAGACTCAGGGAACCTTTGAAGCACAGAGCAGGTGCGGCCCAGAACGAGGACTGCTCTTGGGCTGAGAACACCCACTGCCCTGCGCTTACTTTGGGCACACACGTGTAGAGGAAGGGTGTTGAATTCTCCTGCGTGTTAACTTCTCCGGGCCACGTAGTGTGAGCGCAGGTAGAGTGGCCCTCCATCTCATCCCAGTTTCCAGTGTAAGTTGTGCAAGGCAAACTCCCTGCTTGAACCCTGGGTGGGGTACGTCCCCTCCAGAGAAAGATGGATACTTGGGACCCAGGGCTAGTCTCTATGTAAATGTTCTGTGCATCAACTTCGCAGCTGTTCGCTCTAAGCGGGTCCCAAAGGCTTTTTGGAAGAGTTTCCTTCGAGGGTCAGAAACAGGAAATTAGCAGACAGGCCCACGGGGATGCCACCTCTCTCCAGCAACAACGCTATCAGCCTCAGACACTTGGGTTCTCTTTGGTACATGAAAGAACACTATGCTTGGAAGCTTCTTCCATCCAGTTTGAGAGTCGCACCTCCACTTCCTCCTAGGACTCCAAGTGTTGCCTTGCCGTCACAATTTCCAATTCTTAGGCCTATGACGGCAGAGTGTCTGGCAGTTCTCAAAGAGACCTTAGGAATGGTGGCTTTTGGCTCCTTCCACTGACAAACCAGCTCCTCCAGATCCTGTGTCGTTTGGCATTTCATGTCAGAATCTCTCTGGGGGCCTTCATTCCTCCTCCAGGAAGTAAGACACAAACGGCATTGCCCTAAAGGGAAGAAGCCTTCTGAGACCAGCAGAGAGGCAGTCTCTCCCACTCAGCATTCCCCCATGGCTGAGCCCAGGGTATGGGACCGAGAGAGGGAGAAAGACAGCCGTGACCCCGAGCTTTTCCACAAGGTAGTATAGGCCTCACCCTGAAGCTCACGTCAATTGCAAAGAGAAAACAGCAGGCCTCGGTCTGCTTTCCTGTGGCTGGGATACTTTGCTTTCATTCCTTAGGTGGCACATTATCTCAGGACTGCCCTACCCGAAGCACTCACGGTGTGACAGCCCTATTTGTTGAGATCAGCCCTTCTGGCTCTCTCTCGAATGCACCTACTGGAAAAGAGCCGTTCAGAATCTTAGGACCGTGGGAGCTTTCCCTAGTCTCCACCAGAACAGCACTCTGAGGAGCTGCTGACGTTTGGTAGCAAAATCTCCTCTCCTGAAGAGAAACATTTCGTTGTAAGTGGGTCCCATCAGCCTTGCCATATTTTCTCACCTGGCTATGATGGAGGGCAGTCAGTTGGCAGACTAACCTGAGGCCTTCCTTCCCAGACTGTGATACAGACAAGCCGCCTGCTTCTGCCCAAAGGGACGGCTTATGTAAGGTAAAAACCCGGTGTTGGAAAGTTCCTGCCTAACCCTCGCCCAAGCACAAGCATATTGGTCATTGGTCAAAACTTTCCCCACAAGTTTAACACGTTTGCTCCCCTCTAGCCTCCCAAGGCCGAGTTTACCTAGCTAGGACTCACACTTCAGGAAAGGTACTCAGGGTGCTGGTGACTGCAAGTTGTTTCACCAGGCAGCCCAAATCCAGTACAGCCACTTGCATTTTCCTGGGGCAGAGCAAATGGTGTCACCTTACACGCTTCCAGCCTGGGAGGGGCAACATACAATTTCTGAATGGGAAACAAGCCCATGCCTTCCGTGTGAAAGGCCGCTATGCCTCTTTGCTTCGGCAGCCCAGGGATAGCGTCAGCTCTGAAATGCCTCCAAAGGAGCAGACTCAGGGAACCTTTCAAGCACAGAGCAGGTGCAGCCCAGAACGAGGACTGCTCTTGGGCTGAGAAAACCCACTGCCCTGCGCTTCCTTTGGGCACACACGTGTAGAGGAAGGGTGTTGAATTCTCCTGCGTGATAACTTCTCCGGGCCACGTAGTGTGAGCGCAGGGAGAGTGGCCCTCCATCTCATCCCAGTTTCCAGTGTAAGTTGTGCAAGGCAAACTCCCCGATTGAATCCCTGGGTGCGGAACGTCCCCTCCAGAGAAAGATGGATGCTTGGGACCCAGGGCTAGTCTCTATGTTAATGTTCTGTGCATCAACTTCGCAGCTGTTCGCTCTAAGCGGGTCCCAAAGGCTTTTTGGAAGAGTTTCCTTCGAGGGTCAGAAACAGGAAATTAGCAGACAGGCCCACGGGGATGCCACCTCTCTCCAGCAACAACGCTGTCAGCCTCAGACACTTGGGTTCTCTTTGGTACATGAAAGAACACTATGCTTGGAAGCTTCTTCCATCCAGTTTGAGAGTCGCACCTCCACTTCCTCCTAGGACTCCAAGTGTTGCCTTGCCGTCACAATTTCCAATTCTTAGGCCTATGACGGCAGAGTGTCTGGCAGTTCTCAAAGAGACCTTAGGAATGGTGGCTTTTGGCTCCTTCCACTGACAAACCAGCTCCTCCAGATCCTGTGTCGTTTGGCATTTCATGTCAGAATCTCTCTGGGGGCCTTCATTCCTCCTCCAGGAAGTAAGACACAAACGGCATTGCCCTAAAGGGAAGAAGCCTTCTGAGACCAGCAGAGAGGCAGTCTCTCCCACTCAGCATTCCCCCATGGCTGAGCCCAGGGTATGGGACCGAGAGAGGGAGAAAGACAGCCGTGACCCCGAGCTTTTCCAGTGAAAAGAGCCTTTCTAACCTGGGAACCATGGTGTCTTTCCCTAGTCTACACAGAAACAGCACTTTGAGGGAAAGGGGCTGCTGGCGTTTGGTAGCAAAATCTCCTATTCTGAAGTGAAACATTTCGTTGTAAGCGGGTAGATCAGCCTGGCCACATTTTCTCAGCTGGCTCTAAAGGAGGGCACACTGCTGGCATACTTACTTGAGGCCCTGCTTCCCAGGCTGAAAATTTTGCTTTCATTCCTTAGGTGGCACATTGGCTCAGAACTCCCCTACCCCAAGGATTCAGGGATGTGCAGGCCGATTTTTTGAGATCAGCCTTTCTGACTCTTTCATGGAGGAAACCAACTGGGAAAAGACCCGTTCTAAGCTGGGGACCATAGTGTCTTTCCCTAGTGTACACAGAAACAGCACTCTGAGGGAGAGGAGCTGCTGGCGTTTGGTAGAAACATCTGCTATTCTGAAGAGAAACATTTCGTTGTAAGCGGGTAGATTCAGCCTTGCCTCATTTTCTCAGCTGGCTATAAAGGAGGGCACTCTATTGGCACACTTACTTGAGGCCCTGCTTCCCAGGCGGAAAACTCTGCTTTCTTTCCTTAGGTGGCACATTGGCTCAGAACTGCCCTACCCCTAGGATTCAGGGATGTGCAGCCCGATTAGTTGAGATCAGCACTTCTGACTCTTTCATGCGGGAAACCAACAGTGAAAAGAGCCGTTCTAAGCTGGGAACCATGGTGTCTTTCCCTAGTCTACACAGAAACAGCACTTTGAGGGAAAGGGGCTGCTGGCGTTTGGTAGCAAAATCTCCTATTCTGAAGTGAAACATTTCGTTGTACGCGGGTAGATCAGCCTGGCCACATTTTCTCAGCTGGCTCTAAAGGAGGGCACACTGTTGGCAGACTTACTTGAGGCCCTGCTTCCCAGGCTGAAAACTCTGCTTTCTCTCCTTAGGTGGCACATTGGCTCAGAACTGCCCTACCCCTAGGATTCAGGGATGTGCAGGCCGATTTTTTGATATCAGCCTTTCTGACTCTTTCATGGAGGAAACCAACTGGGTAAAGACCCGTTCTAAGCTGGCGACCATAGTGTATTTCCCTAGTGTATACAGAAACAGCACTCTGAGGGAGAGGAGCTGCTGGCGTTTGGTAGAAACATCTGCTATGCTGAAGAGAAACATTTCGTTGTAAGCGGGTAGATTCAGCCTTGCCTCATTTTCTCAGCTGGCTATAAAGGAGGGCACTCTGTTGGCACACTTACTTGAGGCCCTGCTTCCCAGGCTGAAAACTCTGCTTTTTCTCCTTAGGTGGCACATTGGCTCAGAACTGCCCTACCCCTAGGATTCAGGGATGTGCAGCCCGATTAGTTAAGGTCAGCACCTCTGGCTCTTTCATTGGGGAAACCAACAGTGAAAAGAGCCTTTCTAACCTGGGAACAATGGTGTCTTTCCCTAGTCTACACAGAAACAGCACTTTGAGGGAAAGGGGCTGCTGGCGTTGGGTAGCAAAATCTCCTATTCTGAAGTGAAACATTTCGTTGTAAGCGGGTAGATTCAGCCTGGCCACATATTCTCAGCTGGCTCTAAAACAGGGCACTCTGTTGGCAGACTTACTTGAGGCCCTGATTCCCAGGCTGAAAATTTTGCTTTCATTCCTTAGGTGGCACATTGGCTCAGAACTCCCCTACCCCAAGGATTCAGGGATGTGCAGGCCGATTTTGTGAGATCAGCCTTTCTGACTCTTTCATGGAGGAAACCAACTGGGAAAAGACCCGTTCTAAGCTGGGGACCATAGTGTCTTTCCCTAGTGTACACAGAAACAGCACTCTGAGGGAGAGGAGCTGCTGGCGTTTGGTAGAAACATCTGCTATTGTGAAGAGAAACATTTCGTTGTAAGCGGGTAGATTCAGCCTTCCCTCAGTTTCTCAGCTGGCTATAAAGGAGGACACTCTGTTGGCACACTTACTTGAGGCCCTGCTTCCCAGGCTGAAAACTCTGCTTTCTTTCCTTAGGTGGCACATTGGCTCAGAACTGCCCTACCCCTAGGATTCAGGGATGTGCAGCCCGATTAGTTGAGATCAGCACTTCTGGCTCTTTCATGGGGGAAACCAACAGTGAAAAGAGCCGTTCTAAGCTGGGAACCATGGTGTCTCTCCCTAGTCTACACAGAAACAGCACTTTGAGGGAAAGGGGCTGCTGGCGTTTGGTAGCAAAATCTCCTATTCTGAAGTGAAACATTTCGTTGTAAGCGGGTAGATCAGCCTGGCCACATTTTCTCAGCTGGCTCTAAAGGAGGGCACACTGTTGGCAGACTTACTTGAGGCCCTGCTTCCAAGGCTGAAAATTTTGCTTTCATTCCTCAGGTGGCACATTGGCTCAGAACTCCCCTTCCCCAAGGATTCAGGGATGTGCAGGCCGATTTTTTGAGATCAGCCTTTCTGACTCTTTCATGGAGGAAACCAACTGGGTAAAGACCCGTTCTAAGCTGGGGACCATAGTGTCTTTCCCTAGTGTATACAGAAACAGCACTCTGAGGGAGAGGAGCTGCTGGCGTTTGGTAGAAACATCTGCTATTTTGAAGAGAAACATTTCGTTGTAAACGGGTAGATTCAGCCTTGCCTCAGTTTCTCAGCTGGCTCTAAAGGAGGGCACTCTGTTGGCACACTTACTTGAGGCCCTGCTTCCCAGGCTGAAAACTCTGCTTTCTTTCCTTAGGTGGCACATTGGCTCAGAACTGCCCTACCCCTAGGATTCAGGGATGTGCAGCCCGATTAGTTGAGATCAGCACTTCTGGCTCTTTCATGGGGGAAACCAACAGTGAAATGAGCCGTTCTAAGCTGGGAACCATGGTGTCTTTCCCTAGTCTACACAGAAACAGCACGTTGAGGGAAAGGGGCTGCTGGCGTTTGGTAGCAAAATCTCCTATTCTGAAGTGAAACATTTCGTTGTAAGCGGGTAGATCAGCCTGGCCACATTTTCTCAGCTGGCTCTAAAGGAGGGCACACTGTTGGCAGACTTACTTGAGGCCCTGCTCCCAGGCTGAAAATTTTGCTTTCATTCCTTAGGTGGCACATTGGCTCAGAACTCCCCTACCCCAAGGATTCAGGGATGTGCAGGCCGATATTTTGAGATCAGCCTTTCTGACTCTTTCATGGAGGAAACCAACTGGGAAAAGACCCGTTCTAAGCTGGGGACCATAGTGTCTTTCCCTAGTGTACACAGAAACAGCACTCTGAGGGAGAGGAGCTGCTGGCGTTTGGTAGAAACATCTGCTATTCTGAAGAGAAACATTTCGTTGTAAGCGGGTAGATTCAGCCTTGCCTCATTTTCTCAGCTGGCTATAAAGGAGGGCACTCTATTGGCACACTTACTTGAGGCCCTGCTTCCCAGGCTGAAAACTCTGCTTTCTTTCCTTAGGTGGCACATTGCCTCAGAACTGCCCTACCCCTAGGATTCAGGGATGTGCAGCCCGATTAGTTGAGATCAGCACTTCTGACTCTTTCATGCGGGAAACCAACAGTGAAAAGAGCCGTTCTAAGCTGGGAACCATGGTGTCTTTCCCTAGTCTACACAGAAACAGCACTTTGAGGGAAAGGGGCTGCTGGCGTTTGGTAGCAAAATCTCCTATTCTGAAGTGAAACATTTCGTTGTACGCGGGTAGATCAGCCTGGCCACATTTTCTCAGCTGGCTCTAAAGGAGGGCACTCTGTTGGCACACTTACTTGAGGCCCTGCTTCCCAGGCTGAAAACTCTGCTTTTTCTCCATAGGTGGCACATTGGCTCAGAACTGCCCTACCCCTAGGATTCAGGGATGTGCAGCCCGATTAGTTAAGGTCAGCACCTCTGGCTCTTTCATGGGGGAAACCAACAGTGAAAAGAGCCGTTCTAAGCTGGGAACCATGGTGTCTTTCCCTAGTCTACACAGAAACAGCACGTTGAGGGAAAGGGGCTGCTGGCGTTTGGTAGCAAAATCTCCTATTCTGAAGTGAAACATTTCGTTGTAAGCGGGTAGATCAGCCTGGCCACATTTTCTCAGCTGACTCTAAAGGAGGGCACACTGTTGGCAGACTTACTTGAGGCCCTGCTTCCCAGGCTGAAAATTTTGCTTTCATTCCTTAGGTGGCACATTGGCTCAGAACTCCCCTACCCCAAGGATTCAAGGATGTGCAGGCCGATTTTTTGAGATCAGCCTTTCTGACTCTTTCATGGAGGAAACCACCTGGGAAAAGACCCGTTCTAAGCTGGGGACCATAGTGTCTTTCCCTAGTGTACACAGAAACAGCATTCTGAGGGAGAGGAGCTGCTGGCGTTTGGTAGAAACATCTGCTATTTTGAAGAGAAACATTTCGTTGTAAGCGGGTAGATTCAGCCTTGCCTCAGTTTCTCAGCTGGCTGTAAAGGAGGGCACTCTGTTGGCACACTTACTTGAGGCCCTGCTTCCCAGGCTGAAAACTCTGCTTTCTTTCCTTAGGTGGCACATTGGCTCAGAACTGCCCTACCCCTAGGATTCAGGGATGTGCAGCCCGATTAGTTGAGATCAGCACTTCTGGCTCTTTCATGGGGGAAACCAACAGTGAAATGAGCCGTTCTAAGCTGGGAACCATGGTGTCTTTCCCTAGTCTACACAGAAACAGCACGTTGAGGGAAAGGGGCTGCTGGCGTTTGGTAGCAAAATCTCCTATTCTGAAGTGAAACATTTCGTTGTACGCGGGTAGATCAGCCTGGCCACATTTTCTCAGCTGGCTCTAAAGGAGGGCACACTGTTGGCAGACTTACTTGAGGCCCTGCTTCCCAGGCTGAAAATTTTGCTTTCATTCCTTAGGTGGCACATTGGCTCAGAACTCCCCTACCCCAAGGATTCAGGGATGTGCAGGCCGATTTTTTGAGATCAGCCTTTCTGACTCTTTCATGGAGGAAACCAACTGGGAAAAGACCCGTTCTAAGCTGGGGACCATAGTGTCTTTCCCTAGTGTACACAGAAACAGCACTCTGAGGGAGAGGAGCTGCTGGCGTTTGGTAGAAACATCTGCTATTCTGAAGAGAAACATTTCGTTGTAAGCGGGTAGATTCAGCCTTGCCTCATTTTCTCAGCTGGCTATAAAGGAGGGCACTCTATTGGCACCCTTACTTGAGGCCCTGCTTCCCAGGCTGAAAACTCTGCTTTCTTTCCTTAGGTGGCACATTGGCTCAGAACTGCCCTACCCCTAGGATTCAGGGATGTGCAGCCCGATTAGTTGAGATCAGCACTTCTGGCTCTTTCATGGGGGAAACCAACAGTGAAAAGAGCCGTTCTAAGCTGGGAACCATGGTGTCTTTCCCTAGTCTACACAGAAACAGCACTTTGAGGGAAAGGGGCTGCTGGCGTTTGGTAGCAAAATCTCCTATTCTGAAGTGAAACATTTCGTTGTACGCGGGTAGATCAGCCTGGCCACATTTTCTCAGCTGGCTCTAAAGGAGGGCACACTGTTGGCAGACTCATTGAGGCCCTGCTTCCCAGGCTGAAAATTTTGCTTTCATTCCTTAGGTGGCACAATGGCTCAGAACTCCCCTACCCCAAGGATTCAGGGATGTGCAGGCCGATTTTTTGAGATCAGCCTTTCTGACTCTTTCATGGAGGAAACCAACTGGGTAAAGACCCGTTCTAAGCTGGGGACCATAGTGTCTTTCCCTAGTGTATACAGAAACAGCACTCTGAGGGAGAGGAGCTGCTGGCGTTTGGTAGAAACATCTGCTATTCTGAAGAGAAACATTTCGTTGTAAGCGGGTAGATTCAGCCTTGCCTCATTTTCTCAGCTGGCTATAAAGGAGGGCACTCTGTTGGCACACTTACTTGAGGCCCTGCTTCCCAGGCTGAAAACTCTGCTTTTTCTCCATAGGTGGCACATTGGCTCAGAACTGCCCTACCCCTAGGATTCAGGGATGTGCAGCCCGATTAGTTAAGGTCAGCACCTCTGGCTCTTTCATGGGGGAAACCAACAGTGAAAAGAGCCGTTCTAACCTGGGAACCATGGTGTCTTTCCCTAGTCTACACAGAAACAGCACTTTGAGGGAAAGGGGCTGCTGGCGTTTGGTAGCAAAATCTCCTATTCTGAAGTGAAACATTTCGTTGTAAGCGGGTAGATCAGCCTGGCCACATTTTCTCAGCTGGCTCTAAAGGAGGGCACACTGCTGGTATACTTACTTGAGGCCCTGCTTCCCAGGCTGAAAATTTTGCTTTCATTCCTTAGGTGGCACATTGGCTCAGAACTCCCCTACCCCAAGGATTCAGGGATGTGCAGGCCGATATTTTGAGATCAGCCTTTCTGACTCTTTCATGGAGGAAACCAACTGGGAAAAGACCCGTTCTAAGCTGGGGACCATAGTGTCTTTCCCTAGTGTACACAGAAACAGCACTCTGAGGGAGAGGAGCTGCTGGCGTTTGGTAGAAACATCTGCTATTCTGAAGAGAAACATTTCGTTGTAAGCGGGTAGATTCAGCCTTGCCTCATTTTCTCAGCTGGCTATAAAGGAGGGCACTCTGTTGGCACACTTACTTGAGGCCCTGCTTCCCAGGCTGAAAACTCTGCTTTCTTTCCTTAGGTGGCACATTGGCTCAGAACTACCCTACCCCTAGGATTCAGGGATGTGCAGCCCGATTAGTTGAGATCAGCACTTCTGGCTCTTTCATGGGGGAAACCAACAGTGAAAAGAGCCGTTCTAAGCTGGGAACCATGGTGTCTTTCCCTAGTCTACACAGAAACAGCACTTTGAGGGAAAGGGGCTGCTGGCGTTTGGTAGCAAAATCTCCTATTCTGAAGTGAAACATTTCGTTGTACGCGGGTAGATCAGCCTGGCCACATTTTCTCAGCTGGCTCTAAAGGAGGGCACACTGTTGGCAGACTCATTGAGGCCCTGCTTCCCAGGCTGAAAATTTTGCTTTCATTCCTTAGGTGGCACAATGGCTCAGAACTCCCCTACCCCAAGGATTCAGGGATGTGCAGGCCGATTTTTTGAGATCAGCCTTTCTGACTCTTTCATGGAGGAAACCAACTGGGTAAAGACCCGTTCTAAGCTGGGGACCATAGTGTCTTTCCCTAGTGTATACAGAAACAGCACTCTGAGGGAGAGGAGCTGCTGGCGTTTGGTAGAAACATCTGCTATTCTGAAGAGAAACATTTCGTTGTAAGCGGGTAGATTCAGCCTTGCCTCATTTTCTCAGCTGGCTATAAAGGAGGGCACTCTGTTGGCACACTTACTTGAGGCCCTGCTTCCCAGGCTGAAAACTCTGCTTTTTCTCCATAGGTGGCACATTGGCTCAGAACTGCCCTACCCCTAGGATTCAGGGATGTGCAGGCCAATTTTTTGATATCAGCCTTTCTGACTCTTTCATGGAGGAAACCAACTGGGTAAAGACCCGTTCTAACCTGGGAACCATGGTGTCTTTCCCTAGTGTACACAGAAACAGCACTCTGAGGGAGAGGAGCTGCTGGCGTTTGGTAGAAACATCTGCTATTCTGAAGAGAAACATTTCGTTGTAAGCGGGTAGATTCAGCCTTCCCTCAGTTTCTCAGCTGGCTCTAAAGGAGGGCACTCTATTGGCACACTTACTTGAGGCCCTGCTTCCCAGGCTGAAAACTCTGCTTTCTTTCCTTAGGTGGCACATTGGCTCAGAACTGCCCTACCCCTAGGATTCAGGGATGTGCAGCCCCATTAGTTGAGATCAGCACTTCTGACTCTTTCATGCGGGAAACCAACAGTGAAAAGAGCCGTTCTAAGCTGGGAACCATGGTGTCTTTCCCTAGTCTACACAGAAACAGCACTTTGAGGGAAAGGGGCTGCTGGCGTTTGGTAGCAAAATCTCCTATTCTGAAGTGAAACATTTCGTTGTACGCGGGTAGATCAGCCGGGCCACATTTTCTCAGCTGGCTCTAAAGGAGGGCACACTGTTGGCAGACTCATTGAGGCCCTGCTTCCCAGGCTGAAAATTTTGCTTTCATTCCTTAGGTGGCACATTGGCTCAGAACTCCCCTACCCCAAGGATTCAGGGATGTGCAGGCCGATTTTTTGAGATCAGCCTTTCTGACTCTTTCATGGAGGAAACCACCTGGGAAAAGACCCGTTCTAAGCTGGGGACCATAGTGTCTTTCCCTAGTGTACACAGAAACAGCACTCTGAGGGAGAGGAGCTGCTGGCGTTTGGTAGAAACATCTGCTATTCTGAAGAGAAACATTTCGTTGTAAGCGGGTAGATTCAGCCTTGCCTCAGTTTCTCAGCTGGCTCTAAAGGAGGGCATTCTGTTGGCACACTTACTTGAGGCCCTGCTTCCCAGGCTGAAAACTCTGCCTTCTCTCCTTAGGTGGCACATTGGCTCAGAACTGCCCTACCCCTAGGATTCAGGGATGTGCAGGCCAATTTTTTGATATCAGCCTTTCTGACTCTTTCATGGAGGAAACCAACTGGGTAAAGACCCGTTCTAAGCTGGGGACCATAGTGTATTTCCCTAGTGTACACAGAAACAGCACTCTGAGGGAGAGGAGCTGCTGGCGTTTGGTAGAAACATCTGCTATTGTGAAGAGAAACATTTCGTTGTAAGCGGGTAGATTCAGCCTTCCCTCAGTTTCTCAGCTGGCTCTAAAGGAGGGCACTCTATTGGCTCACTTACTTGAGGCCCTGCTTCCCAGGCTGAAAACTCTGCTTTCTTTCCTTAGGTGGCACATTGGCTCAGAACTGCCCTACCCCTAGGATTCAGGGATGTGCAGCCCGATTAGTTGAGATCAGCACTTCTGACTCTTTCATGCGGGAAACCAACAGTGAAAAGAGCCGTTCTAAGCTGGGAACCATGGTGTCTTTCCCTAGTCTACACAGAAACAGCACTTTGAGGGAAAGGGGCTGCTGGCGTTTGGTAGCAAAATCTCCTATTCTGAAGTGAAACATTTCGTTGTACGCGGGTAGATCAGCCTGGCCACATTTTCTCAGCTGGCTCTAAAGGAGGGCACACTGTTGGCAGACTCATTGAGACCCTGCTTCCCAGGCTGAAAATTTTGCTTTCATTCCTTAGGTGGCACAATGGCTCAGAACTCCCCTACCCCAAGGATTCAGGGATGTGCAGGCCGATTTTTTGAGATCAGCCTTTCTGACTCTTTCATGGAGGAAACCAACTGGGTAAAGACCCGTTCTAAGCTGGGGACCATAGTGTCTTTCCCTAGTGTATACAGAAACAGCACTCTGAGGGAGAGGAGCTGCTGGCGTTTGGTAGAAACATCTGCTATTCTGAAGAGAAACATTTCGTTGTAAGCGGGTAGATTCAGCCTTGCCTCATTTTCTCAGCTGGCTATAAAGGAGGGCACTCTGTTGGCACACTTACTTGAGGCCCTGCTTCCCAGGCTGAAAACTCTGCTTTTTCTCCTTAGGTGGCACATTGGCTCAGAACTGCCCTACCCCTAGGATTCAGGGATGTGCAGCCCGATTAGTTAAGGTCAGCACCTCTGGCTCTTTCATGGGGGAAACCAACAGTGAAAAGAGCCGTTCTAAGCTGGGAACCATGGTGTCTTTCCCTAGTCTACACAGAAACAGCACGTTGAGGGAAAGGGGCTGCTGGCGTTTGGTAGCAAAATCTCCTATTCTGAAGTGAAACATTTCGTTGTAAGCGGGTAGATCAGCCTGGCCACATTTTCTCAGCTGGCTCTAAAGGAGGGCACACTTTTGGCAGACTTACTTGAGGCCCTGCTTCCCAGGCTGAAAATTTTGCTTTCATTCCTTAGGTGGCACATTGGCTCAGAACTCCCCTACCCCAAGGATTCAGGGATGTGCAGGCCGATTTTTTGAGATCAGCCTTTCTGACTCTTTCATGGAGGAAACCACCTGGGAAAAGACCCGTTCTAAGCTGGGGACCATAGTGTCTTTCCCTAGTGTACACAGAAACAGCACTCTGAGGGAGAGGAGCTGCTGGCGTTTGGTAGAAACATCTGCTATTCTGAAGAGAAACATTTCGTTGTAAGCGGGAAGATTCAGCCTTGCCTCAGTTTCTCAGCTGGCTCTAAAGGAGGGCATTCTGTTGGCACACTTACTTGAGGCCCTGCTTCCCAGGCTGAAAACTCTGCCTTCTCTCCTTAGGTGGCACATTGGCTCAGAACTGCCCTACCCCTAGGATTCAGGGATGTGCAGGCCAATTTTTTGATATCAGCCTTTCTGACTCTTTCATGGAGGAAACCACCTGGGAAAAGACCCGTTCTAAGCTGGGGACCATAGTGTCTTTCCCTAGTGTACACAGAAACAGCACTCTGAGGGAGAGGAGCTGCTGGCGTTTGGTAGAAACATCTGCTATTCTGAAGTGAAACATTTCGTTGTAAGCGGGTAGATTCAGCCTTGCCTCAGTTTCTCAGCTGGCTCTAAAGGAGGGCATTCTGTTGGCACACTTACTTGAGGCCCTGCTTCCCAGGCTGAAAACTCTGCCTTCTCTCCTTAGGTGGCACATTGGCTCAGAACTGCCCTACCCCTAGGATTCAGGGATGTGCAGGCCAATTTTTTGATATCAGCCTTTCTGACTCTTTCATGGAGGAAACCAACTGGGTAAAGACCCGTTCTAAGCTGGGGACCATAGTGTATTTCCCTAGTGTACACAGAAACAGCACTCTGAGGGAGAGGAGCTGCTGGCGTTTGGTAGAAACATCTGCTATTGTGAAGAGAAACATTTCGTTGTAAGCGGGTAGATTCAGCCTTCCCTCAGTTTCTCAGCTGGCTCTAAAGGAGGGCACTCTGTTGGCACACTTACTTGAGGCCCTGCTTCCCAGGCTGAAAACTCTGCTTTCTTTCCTTAGGTGGCTCATTGGCTCAGAACTGCCCTACCCCTAGGATTCAGGGATGTGCAGCCCGATTAGTTGAGATCAGCACTTCTGGCTCTTTCATGGGGGAAACCAACAGTGAAAAGAGCCGTTCTAAGCTGGGAACCATGGTGTCTCTCCCTAGTCTACACAGAAACAGCACTTTGAGGGAAAGGGGCTGCTGGCGTTTGGTAGCAAAATCTCCTATTCTGAAGTGAAACATTTCGTTGTAAGCGGGTAGATCAGCCTGGCCACATTTTCTCAGCTGGCTCTAAAGGAGGGCACACTGTTGGCAGACTTACTTGAGGCCCTGCTTCCAAGGCTGAAAATTTTGCTTTCATTCCTCAGGTGGCACATTGGCTCAGAACTCCCCTACCCCAAGGATTCAGGGATGTGCAGGCCGATTTTTTGAGATCAGCCTTTCTGACTCTTTCATGGAGGAAACAAACTGGGTAAAGACCCGTTCTACGCTGGGGACCATAGTGTCTTTCCCTAGTGTATACAGAAACAGCACTCTGAGGGAGAGGAGCTGCTGGTGTTTGGTAGAAACATCTGCTATTCTGAAGAGAAACATTTCGTTGTAAGCGGGTAGATTCAGCCTTGCCTCAGTTTCTCAGCTGGCTATAAAGGAGGGCACTCTGTTGGCACACTTACTTGAGGCCCTGCTTCCCAGGCTGAAAACTCTGCTTTTTCTCCTTAGGTGGCACATTGGCTCAGAACTGCCCTACCCCTAGGATTCAGGGATGTGCAGGCCAATTTTTTGATATCAGCCTTTCTGACTCTTTCATGGAGGAAACCACCTGGGAAAAGACCCGTTCTAAGCTGGGGACCATAGTGTCTTTCCCTAGTGTACACAGAAACAGCACTCTGAGGGAGAGGAGCTGCTGGCGTTTGGTAGAAACATCTGCTATTCTGAAGTGAAACATTTCGTTGTAAGCGGGTAGATTCAGCCTTGCCTCAGTTTCTCAGCTGGCTCTAAAGGAGGGCATTCTGTTGGCACACTTACTTGAGGCCCTGCTTCCCAGGCTGAAAACTCTGCCTTCTCTCCTTAGGTGGCACATTGGCTCAGAACTGCCCTACCCCTAGGATTCAGGGATGTGCAGGCCAATTTTTTGATATCAGCCTTTCTGACTCTTTCATGGAGGAAACCAACTGGGTAAAGACCCGTTCTAAGCTGGGGACCATAGTGTATTTCCCTAGTGTACACAGAAACAGCACTCTGAGGGAGAGGAGCTGCTGGCGTTTGGTAGAAACATCTGCTATTGTGAAGAGAAACATTTCGTTGTAAGCGGGTAGATTCAGCCTTCCCTCAGTTTCTCAGCTGGCTCTAAAGGAGGGCACTCTGTTGGCACACTTACTTGAGGCCCTGCTTCCCAGGCTGAAAACTCTGCTTTCTTTCCTTAGGTGGCTCATTGGCTCAGAACTGCCCTACCCCTAGGATTCAGGGATGTGCAGCCCGATTAGTTGAGATCAGCACTTCTGGCTCTTTCATGGGGGAAACCAACAGTGAAAAGAGCCGTTCTAAGCTGGGAACCATGGTGTCTCTCCCTAGTCTACACAGAAACAGCACTTTGAGGGAAAGGGGCTGCTGGCGTTTGGTAGCAAAATCTCCTATTCTGAAGTGAAACATTTCGTTGTAAGCGGGTAGATCAGCCTGGCCACATTTTCTCAGCTGGCTCTAAAGGAGGGCACACTGTTGGCAGACTTACTTGAGGCCCTGCTTCCAAGGCTGAAAATTTTGCTTTCATTCCTCAGGTGGCACATTGACTCAGAACTCCCCTACCCCAAGGATTCAGGGATGTGCAGGCCGATTTTTTGAGATCAGCCTTTCTGACTCTTTCATGGAGGAAACAAACTGGGTAAAGACCCGTTCTACGCTGGGGACCATAGTGTCTTTCCCTAGTGTATACAGAAACAGCACTCTGAGGGAGAGGAGCTGCTGGTGTTTGGTAGAAACATCTGCTATTCTGAAGAGAAACATTTCGTTGTAAGCGGGTAGATTCAGCCTTGCCTCAGTTTCTCAGCTGGCTATAAAGGAGGGCACTCTGTTGGCACACTTACTTGAGGCCCTGCTTCCCAGGCTGAAAACTCTGCTTTTTCTCCTTAGGTGGCACATTGGCTCAGAACTGCCCTACCCCTAGGATTCAGGGATGTGCAGCCCGATTAGTTAAGGTCAGCACCTCTGGCTCTTTCATGGGGGAAACCAACAGTGAAAAGAGCCGTTCTAAGCTGGGAACCATGGTGTCTTTCCCTAGTCTACACAGAAACAGCACGTTGAGGGAAAGGGGTTGCTGGCGTTTGGTAGCAAAATCTCCTATTCTGAAGTGAAACATTTCGTTGTAAGCGGGTAGATCAGCCTGGCCACATTTTCTCAGCTGGCTCTAAAGGAGGGCACACTGTTGGCAGACTTACTTGAGGCCCTGCTTCCCAGGCTGAAAATTTTGCTTTCATTCCTTAGGTGGCACATTGGCTCAGAACTCCCCTACCCCAAGGATTCAGGGATGTGCAGGCCGATTTTTTGAGATCAGCCTTTCTGACTCTTTCATGGAGGAAACCAACTGGGAAAAGACCCGTTCTAAGCTGGGGACCATAGTGTCTTTCCCTAGTGTATACAGAAACAGCACTCTGAGGGAGAGGAGCTGCTGGCGTTTGGTAGAAACATCTGCTATTCTGAAGAGAAACAGTTCGTTGTAAGCGGGTAGATTCAGCATTGCCTGCTTTTCTCAGCTGGCTATAAAGGAGGGCACTCTGTTGGCACACTTACTTGAGGCCCTGCTTCCCAGGCTGAAAACTCTGCTTTTTCTCCTTAGGTGGCACATTGGCTCAGAACTGCCCTACCCCTAGGATTCAGGGATGTGCAGCCCGATTAGTTAAGGTCAGCACCTCTGGCTCTTTCATGGGGGAAACCAACAGTGAAAAGAGCCGTTCTAAGCTGGGAACCATGGTGTCTTTCCCTAGTCTACACAGAAACAGCACGTTGAGGGAAAGGGGCTGCTGGCGTTTGGTAGCAAAATCTCCTATTCTGAAGTGAAACATTTCGTTGTAAGCGGGTAGATCAGCCTGGCCACATTTTCTCAGCTGCTTCTAAAGGAGGGCACACTGTTGGCAGACTTACTTGAGGCCCTGCTTCCCAGGCTGAAAACTCTGCTTTCTCTCCTTAGGTGGCACATTGGCTCAGAACTGCCCTACCCCTAGGATGCAGGGATGTGCAGGCCGATTTTTTGAGATCAGCCTTTCTGACTCTTTCATGGAGGAAACCAACTGGGAAAAGACCCGTTCTAAGCTGGGGACCATAGTGTCTTTCCCTAGTGTACACAGAAACAGCACTCTGAGGGAGAGGAGGTGCTGGCGTTTGATAGAAACATCTGCTATTCTGAAGAGAAACATTTCGTTGTAAGCGGGTAGATTCAGCCTTGCCTCAGTTTCTCAGCTGGCTCTAAAGGAGGGCACTCTGTTGGCACACTTACTTGAGGCCCTGCTTCCCAGGCTGAAAACTCTGCTTTTTCTCCTTAGGTGGCACATTGGCTCAGAACTGCCCTACCCCTAGGATTCAGGGATGTGCAGCCCGATTAGTTAAGGTCAGCACCTCTGGCTCTTTCATGGGGGAAACCAACAGTGAAAAGAGCCGTTCTAAGCTGGGAACCATGGTGTCTTTCCCTAGTCTACACAGAAACAGCACGTTGAGGGAAAGGGCCTGCTGGCGTTTGGTAGCAAAATCTCCTATTCTGAAGTGAAACATTTCGTTGTAAGCGGGTAGATCAGCCTGGCCACATTTTCTCAGCTGGCTCTAAAGGAGGGCACACTGTTGGCAGACTTACTTGAGGCCCTGCTTCCCAGGCTGAAAATTTTGCTTTCATTCCTTAGGTGGCACATTGGCTCAGAACTCCCCTACCCCAAGGATTCAGGGATGTGCAGGCCGATTTTTTGAGATCAGCCTTTCTGACTCTTTCATGGAGGAAACCAACTGGGTAAAGACCCGTTCTAAGCTGGGGACCATAGTGTCTTTCCCTAGTGTATACAGAAACAGCACTCTGAGGGAGAGGAGCTGCTGGCGTTTGGTAGAAACATCTGCTATGCTGAAGAGAAACATTTCGTTGTAAGCGGGTAGATTCAGCCTTGCCTGCTTTTCTCAGCTGGCTATAAAGGAGGGCACTCTGTTGGCACACTTACTTGAGGCCCTGCTTCCCAGGCTGAAAACTCTGCTTTTTCTCCTTAGGTGGCACATTGGCTCAGAACTGCCCTACCCCTAGGATTCAGGGATGTGCAGCCCGATTAGTTAAGGTCAGCACCTCTGGCTCTTTCATGGGGGAAACCAACAGTGAAAAGAGCCGTTCTAAGCTGGGAACCATGGTGTCTTTCCCTAGTCTACACAGAAACAGCACGTTGAGGGAAAGGGGCTGCTGGCGTTTGGTAGCAAAATCTCCTATTCTGAAGTGAAACATTTCGTTGTAAGCGGGTAGATCAGCCTGGCCACATTTTCTCAGCTGCTTCTAAAGGAGGGCACACTGTTGGCAGACTTACTTGAGGCCCTGCTTCCCAGGCTGAAAACTCTGCTTTCTCTCCTTAGGTGGCACATTGGCTCAGAACTGCCCTACCCCTAGGATTCAGGGATGTGCAGGCCGATTTTTTGATATCAGCCTTTCTGACTCTTTCATGGAGGAAACCAACTGGGTAAAGACCCGTTCTAAGCTGGGGACCATAGTGTATTTCCCTAGTGTACACAGAAACAGCACTCTGAGGGAGAGGAGCTGCTGGCGTTTGGTAGAAACATCTGCTATTGTGAAGAGAAACATTTCGTTGTAAGCGGGTAGATTCAGCCTTCCCTCAGTTTCTCAGCTGGCTATAAAGGAGGGCACTCTGTTGGCACACTTACTTGAGGCCCTGCTTCCCAGGCTGAAAACTCTGCTTTCTTTCCTTAGGTGGCACATTGGCTCAGAACTGCCCTACCCCTAGGATTCAGGGATGTGCAGCCCGATTAGTTGAGATCAGCACTTCTGGCTCTTTCATGGGGGAAACCAACAGTGAAAAGAGCCGTTCTAAGCTGGGAACCATGGTGTCTCTCCCTAGTCTACACAGAAACAGCACTTTGAGGGAAAGGGGCTGCTGGCGTTTGGTAGCAAAATCTCCTATTCTGAAGTGAAACATTTCGTTGTAAGCGGGTAGATCAGCCTGGCCACATTTTCTCAGCTGGCTCTAAAGGAGGGCACACTGTTGGCAGACTTACTTGAGGCCCTGCTTCCAAGGCTGAAAATTTTGCTTTCATTCCTCAGGTGGCACATTGGCTCAGAACTCCCCTACCCCAAGGATTCAGGGATGTGCAGGCCGATTTTTTGAGATCAGCCTTTCTGACTCTTTCATGGAGGAAACCAACTGGGTAAAGACCCGTTCTAAGCTGGGGACCATTGTGTCTTTCCCTAGTGTATACAGAAACAGCACTCTGAGGGAGAGGAGCTGCTGGCGTTTGGTAGAAACATCTGCTATGCTGAAGAGAAACATTTCGTTGTAAGCGGGTAGATTCAGCCTTGCCTCATTTTCTCAGCTGGCTATAAAGGAGGGCACTCTGTTGGCACACTTACTTGAGGCCCTGCTTCCCAGGCTGAAAACTCTGCTTTTTCTCCTTAGGTGGCACATTGGCTCAGAACTGCCCTACCCCTAGGATTCAGGGATGTGCAGCCCGATTAGTTAAGGTCAGCACCTCTGGCTCTTTCATGGGGGAAACCAACAGTGAAAAGAGCCGTTCTAAGCTGGGAACCATGGTGTCTTTCCCTAGTCTACACAGAAACAGCACGTTGAGGGAAAGGGGCTGCTGGCGTTTGGTAGCAAAATCTCCTATTCTGAAGTGAAACATTTCGTTGTAAGCGGGTAGATCAGCCTGGCCACATTTTCTCAGCTGCTTCTAAAGGAGGGCACACTGTTGGCAGACTTACTTGAGGCCCTGCTTCCCAGGCTGAAAACTCTGCTTTCTCTCCTTAGGTGGCACATTGGCTCAGAACTGCCCTACCCCTAGGATGCAGGGATGTGCAGGCCGATTTTTTGAGATCAGCCTTTCTGACTCTTTCATGGAGGAAACCAACTGGGAAAAGACCCGTTCTAAGCTGGGGACCATAGTGTCTTTCCCTAGTGTACACAGAAACAGCACTCTGAGGGAGAGGAGGTGCTGGCGTTTGATAGAAACATCTGCTATTCTGAAGAGAAACATTTCGTTGTAAGCGGGTAGATTCAGCCTTGCCTCAGTTTCTCAGCTGGCTCTAAAGGAGGGCACTCTGTTGGCACACTTACTTGAGGCCCTGCTTCCCAGGCTGAAAACTCTGCTTTTTCTCCTTAGGTGGCACATTGGCTCAGAACTGCCCTACCCCTAGGATTCAGGGATGTGCAGCCCGATTAGTTAAGGTCAGCACCTCTGGCTCTTTCATGGGGGAAACCAACAGTGAAAAGAGCCGTTCTAAGCTGGGAACCATGGTGTCTTTCCCTAGTCTACACAGAAACAGCACGTTGAGGGAAAGGGCCTGCTGGCGTTTGGTAGCAAAATCTCCTATTCTGAAGTGAAACATTTCGTTGTAAGCGGGTAGATCAGCCTGGCCACATTTTCTCAGCTGGCTCTAAAGGAGGGCACACTGTTGGCAGACTTACTTGAGGCCCTGCTTCCCAGGCTGAAAATTTTGCTTTCATTCCTTAGGTGGCACATTGGCTCAGAACTCCCCTACCCCAAGGATTCAGGGATGTGCAGGCCGATTTTTTGAGATCAGCCTTTCTGACTCTTTCATGGAGGAAACCAACTTGGTAAAGACCCGTTCTAAGCTGGGGACCATAGTGTCTTTCCCTAGTGTATACAGAAACAGCACTCTGAGGGAGAGGAGCTGCTGGCGTTTGGTAGAAACATCTGCTATGCTGAAGAGAAACATTTCGTTGTAAGCGGGTAGATTCAGCCTTGCCTGCTTTTCTCAGCTGGCTATAAAGGAGGGCACTCTGTTGGCACACTTACTTGAGGCCCTGCTTCCCAGGCTGAAAACTCTGCTTTTTCTCCTTAGGTGGCACATTGGCTCAGAACTGCCCTACCCCTAGGATTCAGGGATGTGCAGCCCGATTAGTTAAGGTCAGCACCTCTGGCTCTTTCATGGGGGAAACCAACAGTGAAAAGAGCCGTTCTAAGCTGGGAACCATGGTGTCTTTCCCTAGTCTACACAGAAACAGCACGTTGAGGGAAAGGGGCTGCTGGCGTTTGGTAGCAAAATCTCCTATTCTGAAGTGAAACATTTCGTTGTAAGCGGGTAGATCAGCCTGGCCACATTTTCTCAGCTGCTTCTAAAGGAGGGCACACTGTTGGCAGACTTACTTGAGGCCCTGCTTCCCAGGCTGAAAACTCTGCTTTCTCTCCTTAGTTGGCACATTGGCTCAGAACTGCCCTACCCCTAGGATTCAGGGATGTGCAGGCCGATTTTTTGATATCAGCCTTTCTGACTCTTTCATGGAGGAAACCAACTGGGTAAAGACCCGTTCTAAGCTGGGGACCATAGTGTATTTCCCTAGTGTACACAGAAACAGCACTCTGAGGGAGAGGAGCTGCTGGCGTTTGGTAGAAACATCTGCTATTGTGAAGAGAAACATTTCGTTGTAAGCGGGTAGATTCAGCCTTCCCTCAGTTTCTCAGCTGGCTATAAAGGAGGGCACTCTGTTGGCACACTTACTTGAGGCCCTGCCTCCCAGGCTGAAAACTCTGCTTTCTTTCCTTAGGTGGCACATTGGCTCAGAACTGCCCTACCCCTAGGATTCAGGGATGTGCAGCCCGATTAGTTGAGATCAGCACTTCTGGCTCTTTCATGGGGGAAACCAACAGTGAAAAGAGCCGTTCTAAGCTGGGAACCATGGTGTCTCTCCCTAGTCTACACAGAAACAGCACTTTGAGGGAAAGGGGCTGCTGGCGTTTGGTAGCAAAATCTCCTATTCTGAAGTGAAACATTTCGTTGTAAGCGGGTAGATCAGCCTGGCCACATTTTCTCAGCTGGCTCTAAAGGAGGGCACACTGTTGGCAGACTTACTTGAGGCCCTGCTTCCAAGGCTGAAAATTTTGCTTTCATTCCTCAGGTGGCACATTGGCTCAGAACTCCCCTACCCCAAGGATTCAGGGATGTGCAGGCCGATTTTTTGAGATCAGCCTTTCTGACTCTTTCATGGAGGAAACCAACTGGGTAAAGACCCGTTCTAAGCTGGGGACCATAGTGTCTTTCCCTAGTGTATACAGAAACAGCACTCTGAGGGAGAGGAGCTGCTGGCGTTTGGTAGAAACATCTGCTATGCTGAAGAGAAACATTTCGTTGTAAGCGGGTAGATTCAGCCTTGCCTCATTTTCTCAGCTGGCTATAAAGGAGGGCACTCTGTTGGCACACTTACTTGAGGCCCTGCTTCCCAGGCTGAAAACTCTGCTTTTTCTCCTTAGGTGGCACATTGGCTCAGAACTGCCCTACCCCTAGGATTCAGGGATGTGCAGCCCGATTAGTTAAGGTCAGCACCTCTGGCTCTTTCATGGGGGAAACCAACAGTGAAAAGAGCCTTTCTAACCTGGGAACCATGGTGTCTTTCCCTAGTCTACACAGAAACAGCACTTTGAGGGAAAGGGGCTGCTGGCGTTTGGTAGCAAAATCTCCTATTCTGAAGTGAAACATTTCGTTGTAAGCGGGTAGATCAGCCTGGCCACATTTTCTCAGCTGGCTCTAAAGGAGGGCACACTGTTGGCAGACTTACTTGAGGCCCTGCTTCCAAGGCTGAAAATTTTGCTTTCATTCCTCAGGTGGCACATTGGCTCAGAACTCCCCTACCCCAAGGATTCAGGGATGTGCAGGCCGATTTTTTGAGATCAGCCTTTCTGACTCTTTCATGGAGGAAACAAACTGGGTAAAGACCCGTTCTACGCTGGGGACCATAGTGTCTTTCCCTAGTGTATACAGAAACAGCACTCTGAGGGAGAGGAGCTGCTGGTGTTTGGTAGAAACATCTGCTATTCTGAAGAGAAACATTTCGTTGTAAGCGGGTAGATTCAGCCTTCCCTCATTTTCTCAGCTGGCTATAAAGGAGGGCACTCTGTTGGCACACTTACTTGAGGCCCTGCTTCCCAGGCTGAAAACTCTGCTTTTTCTCCTTAGGTGGCACATTGGCTCAGAACTGCCCTACCCCTAGGATTCAGGGATGTGCAGCCCGATTAGTTAAGGTCAGCACCTCTGGCTCTTTCATGGGGGAAACCAACAGTGAAAAGAGCCGTTCTAAGCTGGGAACCATGGTGTCTTTCCCTAGTCTACACAGAAACAGCACGTTGAGGGAAAGGGGCTGCTGGCGTTTCGTAGCAAAATCTCCTATTCTGAAGTGAAACATTTCGTTGTAAGCGGGTAGATCAGCCTGGCCACATTTTCTCAGCTGGCTCTAAAGGAGGGCACACTGTTGGCAGACTTACTTGAGGCCCTGCTTCCCAGGCTGAAAATTTTGCTTTCATTCCTTAGGTGGCACATTGGCTCAGAACTCCCCTACCCCAAGGATTCAGGGATGTGCAGGCCGATTTTTTGAGATCAGCCTTTCTGACTCTTTCATGGAGGAAACCAACTGGGTAAAGACCCGTTCTAAGCTGGGGACCATAGTGTCTTTCCCTAGTGTATACAGAAACAGCACTCTGAGGGAGAGGAGCTGCTGGCGTTTGGTAGAAACATCTGCTATTCTGAAGAGAAACAGTTCGTTGTAAGCGGGTAGATTCAGCATTGCCTGCTTTTCTCAGCTGGCTATAAAGGAGGGCACTCTGTTGGCACACTTACTTGAGGCCCTGCTTCCCAGGCTGAAAACTCTGCTTTTTCTCCTTAGGTGGCACATTGGCTCAGAACTGCCCTACCCCTAGGATTCAGGGATGTGCAGCCCGATTAGTTGAGATCAGCACTTCTGGCTCTTTCATGGGGGAAACCAACAGTGAAAAGAGCCGTTCTAAGCTGGGAACCATGGTGTCTCTCCCTAGTCTACACAGAAACAGCACTTTGAGGGAAAGGGGCTGCTGGCGTTTGGTAGCAAAATCTCCTATTCTGAAGTGAAACATTTCGTTGTACGCGGGTAGATCAGCCTGGCCACATTTTCTCAGCTGGCTCTAAAGGAGGGCACACTGTTGGCAGACTCATTGAGGCCCTGCTTCCCAGGCTGAAAATTTTGCTTTCATTCCTTAGGTGGCACATTGGCTCAGAACTCCCCTACCCCAAGGATTCAGGGATGTGCAGGCCGATTTTTTGAGATCAGCCTTTCTGACTCTTTCATGGAGGAAACCACCTGGGAAAAGACCCGTTCTAAGCTGGGGACCATAGTGTCTTTCCCTAGTGTACACAGAAACAGCACTCTGAGGGAGAGGAGCTGCTGGCGTTTGGTAGAAACATCTGCTATTCTGAAGAGAAACATTTCGTTGTAAGCGGGTAGATTCAGCCTTGCCTCAGTTTCTCAGCTGGCTCTAAAGGAGGGCACTCTGTTGGCACACTTACTTGAGGCCCTGCTTCCCAGGCTGAAAACTCTGCTTTCTCTCCTTAGGTGGCACATTGGCTCAGAACTGCCCTACCCGTAGGATTCAGGGATGTGCAGGCCGATTTTTTGATATCAGCCTTTCTGACTCTTTCATGGAGGAAACCAACTGGGTAAAGACCCGTTCTAAGCTGGGGACCATAGTGTATTTCCCTAGTGTACACAGAAACAGCACTCTGAGGGAGAGGAGCTGCTGGCGTTTGGTAGAAACATCTGCTATTGTGAAGAGAAACATTTCGTTGTAAGCGGGTAGATTCAGCCTTCCCTCAGTTTCTCAGCTGGCTATAAAGGAGGGCACTCTGTTGGCACACTTACTTGAGGCCCTGCTTCCCAGGCTGAAAACTCTGCTTTCTTTCCTTAGGTGGCACATTGGCTCAGAACTGCCCTACCCCTAGGATTCAGGGATGTGCAGCCCGATTAGTTGAGATCAGCACTTCTGGCTCTTTCATGGGGGAAACCAACAGTGAAAAGAGCCGTTCTAAGCTGGGAACCATGGTGTCTCTCCCTAGTCTACACAGAAACAGCACTTTGAGGGAAAGGGGCTGCTGGCGTTTGGTAGCAAAATCTCCTATTCTGAAGTGAAACATTTCGTTGTAAGCGGGTAGATCAGCCTGGCCACATTTTCTCAGCTGGCTCTAAAGGAGGGCACACTGTTGGCAGACTTACTTGAGGCCCTGCTTCCAAGGCTGAAAATTTTGCTTTCATTCCTCAGGTGGCACATTGGCTCAGAACTCCCCTACCCCAAGGATTCAGGGATGTGCAGGCCGATTTTTTGAGATCAGCCTTTCTGACTCTTTCATGGAGGAAACCAACTGGGTAAAGACCCGTTCTAAGCTGGGGACCATAGTGTCTTTCCCTAGTGTATACAGAAACAGCACTCTGAGGGAGAGGAGCTGCTGGCGTTTGGTAGAAACATCTGCTATGCTGAAGAGAAACATTTCGTTGTAAGCGGGTAGATTCAGCCTTGCCTCATTTTCTCAGCTGGCTATAAAGGAGGGCACTCTGTTGGCACACTTACTTGAGGCCCTGCTTCCCAGGCTGAAAACTCTGCTTTTTCTCCTTAGGTGGCACATTGGCTCAGAACTGACCTACCCCTAGGATTCAGGGATGTGCAGCCCGATTAGTTAAGGTCAGCACCTCTGGCTCTTTCATGGGGGAAACCAACAGTGAAAAGAGCCGTTCTAAGCTGGGAACCATGGTGTCTTTCCCTAGTCTACACAGAAACAGCACGTTGAGGGAAAGGGGCTGCTGGCGTTTGGTAGCAAAATCTCCTATTCTGAAGTGAAACATTTCGTTGTAAGCGGGTAGATCAGCCTGGCCACATTTTCTCAGCTGCTTCTAAAGGAGGGCACACTGTTGGCAGACTTACTTGAGGCCCTGCTTCCCAGGCTGAAAACTCTGCTTTCTCTCCTTAGGTGGCACATTGGCTCAGAACTGCCCTACCCCTAGGATTCAGGGATGTGCAGGCCGATTTTTTGAGATCAGCCTTTCTGACTCTTTCATGGAGGAAACCAACTGGGTAAAGACCCGTTCTAAGCTGGGGACCATAGTGTATTTCCCTAGTGTACACAGAAACAGCACTCTGAGGGAGAGGAGCTGCTGGCGTTTGGTAGAAACATCTGCTATTGTGAAGAGAAACATTTCGTTGTAAGCGGGTAGATTCAGCCTTCCCTCAGTTTCTCAGCTGGCTATAAAGGAGGGCACTCTGTTGGCACACTTACTTGAGGCCCTGCTTCCCAGGCTGAAAACTCTGCTTTCTTTCCTTAGGTGGCACATTGGCTCAGAACTGCCCTACCCCTAGGATTCAGGGATGTGCAGCCCGATTAGTTGAGATCAGCACTTCTGGCTCTTTCATGGGGGAAACCAACAGTGAAAAGAGCCGTTCTAAGCTGGGAACCATGGTGTCTCTCCCTAGTCTACACAGAAACAGCACTTTGAGGGAAAGGGGCTGCTGGCGTTTGGTAGCAAAATCTCCTATTCTGAAGTGAAACATTTCGTTGTAAGCGGGTAGATCAGCCTGGCCACATTTTCTCAGCTGGCTCTAAAGGAGGGCACACTGTTGGCAGACTTACTTGAGGCCCTGCTTCCAAGGCTGAAAATTTTGCTTTCATTCCTCAGGTGGCACATTGGCTCAGAACTCCCCTACCCCAAGGATTCAGGGATGTGCAGGCCGATTTTTTGAGATCAGCCTTTCTGACTCTTTCATGGAGGAAACCAACTGGGTAAAGACCCGTTCTAAGCTGGGGACCATAGTGTCTTTCCCTAGTGTATACAGAAACAGCACTCTGAGGGAGAGGAGCTGCTGGCGTTTGGTAGAAACATCTGCTATGCTGAAGAGAAACATTTCGTTGTAAGCGGGTAGATTCAGCCTTGCCTCATTTTCTCAGCTGGCTATAAAGGAGGGCACTCTATTGGCACACTTACTTGAGGCCCTGCTTCCCAGGCTGAAAACTCTGCTTTTTCTCCTTAGGTGGCACATTGGCTCAGAACTGCCCTACCCCTAGGATTCAGGGATGTGCAGCCCGATTAGTTAAGGTCAGCACCTCTGGCTCTTTCATGGGGGAAACCAACAGTGAAAAGAGCCTTTCTAACCTGGGAACCATGGTGTCTTTCCCTAGTCTACACAGAAACAGCACTTTGAGGGAAAGGGGCTGCTGGCGTTTGGTAGCAAAATCTCCTATTCTGAAGTGAAACATTTCGTTGTAAGCGGGTAGATTCAGCCTGGCCACATATTCTCAGCTGGCTCTAAAACAGGGCACTCTGTTGGCAGACTTACTTGAGGCCCTGATTCCCAGGCTGAAAATTTTGCTTTCATTCCTTAGGTGGCACATTGGCTCAGAACTCCCCTACCCCAAGGATTCAGGGATGTGCAGGCCGATTTTGTGAGATCAGCCTTTCTGACTCTTTCATGGAGGAAACCAACTGGGAAAAGACCCGTTCTAAGCTGGGGACCATAGTGTCTTTCCCTAGTGTACACAGAAACAGCACTCTGAGGGAGAGGAGCTGCTGGCGTTTGGTAGAAACATCTGCTATTTTGAAGAGAAACATTTCGTTGTAAGCGGGTAGATTCAGCCTTGCCTCAGTTTCTCAGCTGGCTCTAAAGGAGGGCACTCTGTTGGCACACTTACTTGAGGCCCTGCTTCCCAGGTTGAAAACTCTGCTTTCTTTCCTTAGGTGGCACATTGGCTCAGAACTGCCCTACCCCTAGGATTCAGGGATGTGCAGCCCGATTAGTTGAGATCAGCACTTCTGGCTCTTTCATGGGGGAAACCAACAGTGAAAAGAGCCTTTCTAACCTGGGAACCATGGTGTCTTTCCCTAGTCTACACAGAAACAGCACTTTGAGGGAAAGGGGCTGCTGGCGTTTGGTAGCAAAATCTCCTATTCTGAAGTGAAACATTTCGTTGTAAGCGGGTAGATCAGCCTGGCCACATTTTCTCAGCTGGCTCTAAAGGAGGGCACACTGCTGGCATACTTACTTGAGGCCCTGCTTCCCAGGCTGAAAATTTTGCTTTCATTCCTTAGGTGGCACATTGGCTCAGAACTCCCCTACCCCAAGGATTCAGGGATGTGCAGGCCGATTTTTTGAGATCAGCCTTTCTGACTCTTTCATGGAGGAAACCAACTGGGAAAAGACCCGTTCTAAGCTGGGGACCATAGTGTCTTTCCCTAGTGTACACAGAAACAGCACTCTGAGGGAGAGGAGCTGCTGGCGTTTGGTAGAAACATCTGCTATTCTGAAGAGAAACATTTCGTTGTAAGCGGGTAGATTCAGCCTTCCCTCAGTTTCTCAGCTGGCTATAAAGGAGGGCACTCTATTGGCACACTTACTTGAGGCCCTGCTTCCCAGGCTGAAAACTCTGCTTTTTCTCCTTAGGTGGCACATTGGCTCAGAACTGCCCTACCCCTAGGATTCAGGGATGTGCAGCCCGATTAGTTAAGGTCAGCACCTCTGGCTCTTTCATGGGGGAAACCAACAGTGAAAAGAGCCTTTCTAACCTGGGAACCATGGTGTCTTTCCCTAGTCTACACAGAAACAGCACTTTGAGGGAAAGGGGCTGCTGGCGTTTGGTAGCAAAATCTCCTATTCTGAAGTGAAACATTTCGTTGTAAGCGGGTAGATCAGCCTGGCCACATTTTCTCAGCTGGCTCTAAAGGAGGGCACACTGTTGGCAGACTTACTTGAGGCCCTGCTTCCAAGGCTGAAAATTTTGCTTTCATTCCTCAGGTGGCACATTGGCTCAGAACTCCCCTACCCCAAGGATTCAGGGATGTGCAGGCCGATTTTTTGAGATCAGCCTTTCTGACTCTTTCATGGAGGAAACAAACTGGGTAAAGACCCGTTCTACGCTGGGGACCATAGTGTCTTTCCCTAGTGTATACAGAAACAGCACTCTGAGGGAGAGGAGCTGCTGGTGTTTGGTAGAAACATCTGCTATTCTGAAGAGAAACATTTCGTTGTAAGCGGGTAGATTCAGCCTTCCCTCATTTTCTCAGCTGGCTATAAAGGAGGGCACTCTGTTGGCACACTTACTTGAGGCCCTGCTTCCCAGGCTGAAAACTCTGCTTTTTCTCCTTAGGTGGCACATTGGCTCAGAACTGCCCTACCCCTAGGATTCAGGGATGTGCAGCCCGATTAGTTAAGGTCAGCACCTCTGGCTCTTTCATGGGGGAAACCAACAGTGAAAAGAGCCGTTCTAAGCTGGGAACCATGGTGTCTTTCCCTAGTCTACACAGAAACAGCACGTTGAGGGAAAGGGGCTGCTGGCGTTTCGTAGCAAAATCTCCTATTCTGAAGTGAAACATTTCGTTGTAAGCGGGTAGATCAGCCTGGCCACATTTTCTCAGCTGGCTCTAAAGGAGGGCACACTGTTGGCAGACTTACTTGAGGCCCTGCTTCCCAGGCTGAAAATTTTGCTTTCATTCCTTAGGTGGCACATTGGCTCAGAACTCCCCTACCCCAAGGATTCAGGGATGTGCAGGCCGATTTTTTGAGATCAGCCTTTCTGACTCTTTCATGGAGGAAACCAACTGGGTAAAGACCCGTTCTAAGCTGGGGACCATAGTGTCTTTCCCTAGTGTATACAGAAACAGCACTCTGAGGGAGAGGAGCTGCTGGCGTTTGGTAGAAACATCTGCTATTCTGAAGAGAAACAGTTCGTTGTAAGCGGGTAGATTCAGCATTGCCTGCTTTTCTCAGCTGGCTATAAAGGAGGGCACTCTGTTGGCACACTTACTTGAGGCCCTGCTTCCCAGGCTGAAAACTCTGCTTTTTCTCCTTAGGTGGCACATTGGCTCAGAACTGCCCTACCCCTAGGATTCAGGGATGTGCAGCCCGATTAGTTGAGATCAGCACTTCTGGCTCTTTCATGGGGGAAACCAACAGTGAAAAGAGCCGTTCTAAGCTGGGAACCATGGTGTCTCTCCCTAGTCTACACAGAAACAGCACTTTGAGGGAAAGGGGCTGCTGGCGTTTGGTAGCAAAATCTCCTATTCTGAAGTGAAACATTTCGTTGTACGCGGGTAGATCAGCCTGGCCACATTTTCTCAGCTGGCTCTAAAGGAGGGCACACTGTTGGCAGACTCATTGAGGCCCTGCTTCCCAGGCTGAAAATTTTGCTTTCATTCCTTAGGTGGCACATTGGCTCAGAACTCCCCTACCCCAAGGATTCAGGGATGTGCAGGCCGATTTTTTGAGATCAGCCTTTCTGACTCTTTCATGGAGGAAACCACCTGGGAAAAGACCCGTTCTAAGCTGGGGACCATAGTGTCTTTCCCTAGTGTACACAGAAACAGCACTCTGAGGGAGAGGAGCTGCTGGCGTTTGGTAGAAACATCTGCTATTCTGAAGAGAAACATTTCGTTGTAAGCGGGTAGATTCAGCCTTGCCTCAGTTTCTCAGCTGGCTCTAAAGGAGGGCACTCTGTTGGCACACTTACTTGAGGCCCTGCTTCCCAGGCTGAAAACTCTGCTTTCTCTCCTTAGGTGGCACATTGGCTCAGAACTGCCCTACCCGTAGGATTCAGGGATGTGCAGGCCGATTTTTTGATATCAGCCTTTCTGACTCTTTCATGGAGGAAACCAACTGGGTAAAGACCCGTTCTAAGCTGGGGACCATAGTGTATTTCCCTAGTGTACACAGAAACAGCACTCTGAGGGAGAGGAGCTGCTGGCGTTTGGTAGAAACATCTGCTATTGTGAAGAGAAACATTTCGTTGTAAGCGGGTAGATTCAGCCTTCCCTCAGTTTCTCAGCTGGCTATAAAGGAGGGCACTCTGTTGGCACACTTACTTGAGGCCCTGCTTCCCAGGCTGAAAACTCTGCTTTCTTTCCTTAGGTGGCACATTGGCTCAGAACTGCCCTACCCCTAGGATTCAGGGATGTGCAGCCCGATTAGTTGAGATCAGCACTTCTGGCTCTTTCATGGGGGAAACCAACAGTGAAAAGAGCCGTTCTAAGCTGGGAACCATGGTGTCTCTCCCTAGTCTACACAGAAACAGCACTTTGAGGGAAAGGGGCTGCTGGCGTTTGGTAGCAAAATCTCCTATTCTGAAGTGAAACATTTCGTTGTAAGCGGGTAGATCAGCCTGGCCACATTTTCTCAGCTGGCTCTAAAGGAGGGCACACTGTTGGCAGACTTACTTGAGGCCCTGCTTCCAAGGCTGAAAATTTTGCTTTCATTCCTCAGGTGGCACATTGGCTCAGAACTCCCCTACCCCAAGGATTCAGGGATGTGCAGGCCGATTTTTTGAGATCAGCCTTTCTGACTCTTTCATGGAGGAAACCAACTGGGTAAAGACCCGTTCTAAGCTGGGGACCATAGTGTCTTTCCCTAGTGTATACAGAAACAGCACTCTGAGGGAGAGGAGCTGCTGGCGTTTGGTAGAAACATCTGCTATGCTGAAGAGAAACATTTCGTTGTAAGCGGGTAGATTCAGCCTTGCCTCATTTTCTCAGCTGGCTATAAAGGAGGGCACTCTGTTGGCACACTTACTTGAGGCCCTGCTTCCCAGGCTGAAAACTCTGCTTTTTCTCCTTAGGTGGCACATTGGCTCAGAACTGACCTACCCCTAGGATTCAGGGATGTGCAGCCCGATTAGTTAAGGTCAGCACCTCTGGCTCTTTCATGGGGGAAACCAACAGTGAAAAGAGCCGTTCTAAGCTGGGAACCATGGTGTCTTTCCCTAGTCTACACAGAAACAGCACGTTGAGGGAAAGGGGCTGCTGGCGTTTGGTAGCAAAATCTCCTATTCTGAAGTGAAACATTTCGTTGTAAGCGGGTAGATCAGCCTGGCCACATTTTCTCAGCTGCTTCTAAAGGAGGGCACACTGTTGGCAGACTTACTTGAGGCCCTGCTTCCCAGGCTGAAAACTCTGCTTTCTCTCCTTAGGTGGCACATTGGCTCAGAACTGCCCTACCCCTAGGATTCAGGGATGTGCAGGCCGATTTTTTGAGATCAGCCTTTCTGACTCTTTCATGGAGGAAACCAACTGGGTAAAGACCCGTTCTAAGCTGGGGACCATAGTGTATTTCCCTAGTGTACACAGAAACAGCACTCTGAGGGAGAGGAGCTGCTGGCGTTTGGTAGAAACATCTGCTATTGTGAAGAGAAACATTTCGTTGTAAGCGGGTAGATTCAGCCTTCCCTCAGTTTCTCAGCTGGCTATAAAGGAGGGCACTCTGTTGGCACACTTACTTGAGGCCCTGCTTCCCAGGCTGAAAACTCTGCTTTCTTTCCTTAGGTGGCACATTGGCTCAGAACTGCCCTACCCCTAGGATTCAGGGATGTGCAGCCCGATTAGTTGAGATCAGCACTTCTGGCTCTTTCATGGGGGAAACCAACAGTGAAAAGAGCCGTTCTAAGCTGGGAACCATGGTGTCTCTCCCTAGTCTACACAGAAACAGCACTTTGAGGGAAAGGGGCTGCTGGCGTTTGGTAGCAAAATCTCCTATTCTGAAGTGAAACATTTCGTTGTAAGCGGGTAGATCAGCCTGGCCACATTTTCTCAGCTGGCTCTAAAGGAGGGCACACTGTTGGCAGACTTACTTGAGGCCCTGCTTCCAAGGCTGAAAATTTTGCTTTCATTCCTCAGGTGGCACATTGGCTCAGAACTCCCCTACCCCAAGGATTCAGGGATGTGCAGGCCGATTTTTTGAGATCAGCCTTTCTGACTCTTTCATGGAGGAAACCAACTGGGTAAAGACCCGTTCTAAGCTGGGGACCATAGTGTCTTTCCCTAGTGTATACAGAAACAGCACTCTGAGGGAGAGGAGCTGCTGGCGTTTGGTAGAAACATCTGCTATGCTGAAGAGAAACATTTCGTTGTAAGCGGGTAGATTCAGCCTTGCCTCATTTTCTCAGCTGGCTATAAAGGAGGGCACTCTATTGGCACACTTACTTGAGGCCCTGCTTCCCAGGCTGAAAACTCTGCTTTTTCTCCTTAGGTGGCACATTGGCTCAGAACTGCCCTACCCCTAGGATTCAGGGATGTGCAGCCCGATTAGTTAAGGTCAGCACCTCTGGCTCTTTCATGGGGGAAACCAACAGTGAAAAGAGCCTTTCTAACCTGGGAACCATGGTGTCTTTCCCTAGTCTACACAGAAACAGCACTTTGAGGGAAAGGGGCTGCTGGCGTTTGGTAGCAAAATCTCCTATTCTGAAGTGAAACATTTCGTTGTAAGCGGGTAGATTCAGCCTGGCCACATATTCTCAGCTGGCTCTAAAACAGGGCACTCTGTTGGCAGACTTACTTGAGGCCCTGATTCCCAGGCTGAAAATTTTGCTTTCATTCCTTAGGTGGCACATTGGCTCAGAACTCCCCTACCCCAAGGATTCAGGGATGTGCAGGCCGATTTTGTGAGATCAGCCTTTCTGACTCTTTCATGGAGGAAACCAACTGGGAAAAGACCCGTTCTAAGCTGGGGACCATAGTGTCTTTCCCTAGTGTACACAGAAACAGCACTCTGAGGGAGAGGAGCTGCTGGCGTTTGGTAGAAACATCTGCTATTTTGAAGAGAAACATTTCGTTGTAAGCGGGTAGATTCAGCCTTGCCTCAGTTTCTCAGCTGGCTCTAAAGGAGGGCACTCTGTTGGCACACTTACTTGAGGCCCTGCTTCCCAGGTTGAAAACTCTGCTTTCTTTCCTTAGGTGGCACATTGGCTCAGAACTGCCCTACCCCTAGGATTCAGGGATGTGCAGCCCGATTAGTTGAGATCAGCACTTCTGGCTCTTTCATGGGGGAAACCAACAGTGAAAAGAGCCTTTCTAACCTGGGAACCATGGTGTCTTTCCCTAGTCTACACAGAAACAGCACTTTGAGGGAAAGGGGCTGCTGGCGTTTGGTAGCAAAATCTCCTATTCTGAAGTGAAACATTTCGTTGTAAGCGGGTAGATCAGCCTGGCCACATTTTCTCAGCTGGCTCTAAAGGAGGGCACACTGCTGGCATACTTACTTGAGGCCCTGCTTCCCAGGCTGAAAATTTTGCTTTCATTCCTTAGGTGGCACATTGGCTCAGAACTCCCCTACCCCAAGGATTCAGGGATGTGCAGGCCGATTTTTTGAGATCAGCCTTTCTGACTCTTTCATGGAGGAAACCAACTGGGAAAAGACCCGTTCTAAGCTGGGGACCATAGTGTCTTTCCCTAGTGTACACAGAAACAGCACTCTGAGGGAGAGGAGCTGCTGGCGTTTGGTAGAAACATCTGCTATTCTGAAGAGAAACATTTCGTTGTAAGCGGGTAGATTCAGCCTTCCCTCAGTTTCTCAGCTGGCTATAAAGGAGGGCACTCTATTGGCACACTTACTTGAGGCCCTGCTTCCCAGGCTGAAAACTCTGCTTTCTTTCCTTAGGTGGCACATTGGCTCAGAACTGCCCTACCCCTAGGATTCAGGGATGTGCAGCCCGATTAGTTGAGATCAGCACTTCTGGCTCTTTCATGGGGGAAACCAACAGTGAAAAGAGCCGTTCTAAGCTGGGAACCATGGTGTCTCTCCCTAGTCTACACAGAAACAGCACTTTGAGGGAAAGGGGCTGCTGGCGTTTGGTAGCAAAATCTCCTATTCTGAAGTGAAACATTTCGTTGTAAGCGGGTAGATCAGCCTGGCCACATTTTCTCAGCTGGCTCTAAAGGAGGGCACACTGTTGGCAGACTTACTTGAGGCCCTGCTTCCAAGGCTGAAAATTTTGCTTTCATTCCTCAGGTGGCACATTGGCTCAGAACTCCCCTACCCCAAGGATTCAGGGATGTGCAGGCCGATTTTTTGAGATCAGCCTTTCTGACTCTTTCATGGAGGAAACCAACTGGGTAAAGACCCGTTCTAAGCTGGGGACCATAGTGTCTTTCCCTAGTGTATACAGAAACAGCACTCTGAGGGAGAGGAGCTGCTGGCGTTTGGTAGAAACATCTGCTATGCTGAAGAGAAACATTTCGTTGTAAGCGGGTAGATTCAGCCTTGCCTCATTTTCTCAGCTGGCTATAAAGGAGGGCACTCTGTTGGCACACTTACTTGAGGCCCTGCTTCCCAGGCTGAAAACTCTGCTTTTTCTCCTTAGGTGGCACATTGGCTCAGAACTGCCCTACCCCTAGGATTCAGGGATGTGCAGCCCGATTAGTTAAGGTCAGCACCTCTGGCTCTTTCATGGGGGAAACCAACAGTGAAAAGAGCCTTTCTAACCTGGGAACCATGGTGTCTTTCCCTAGTCTACACAGAAACAGCACTTTGAGGGAAAGGGGCTGCTGGCGTTTGGTAGCAAAATCTCCTATTCTGAAGTGAAACATTTCGTTGTAAGCGGGTAGATTCAGCCTGGCCACATATTCTCAGCTGGCTCTAAAACAGGGCACTCTGTTGGCAGACTTACTTGAGGCCCTGATTCCCAGGCTGAAAATTTTGCTTTCATTCCTTAGGTGGCACATTGGCTCAGAACTCCCCTACCCCAAGGATTCAGGGATGTGCAGGCCGATTTTGTGAGATCAGCCTTTCTGACTCTTTCATGGAGGAAACCAACTGGGAAAAGACCCGTTCTAAGCTGGGGACCATAGTGTCTTTCCCTAGTGTATACAGTAACAGCACTCTGAGGGAGAGGAGCTGCTGGCGTTTGGTAGAAACATCTGCTATTCTGAAGATAAACAGTTCGTTGTAAGCGGGTAGATTCAGCCTTGCCTCAGTTTCTCAGCTGGCTCTAAAGGAGGGCACTCTGTTGGCACACTTACTTGAGGCCCTGCTTCCCAGGCTGAAAACTCTGCTTTTTCTCCTTAGGTGGCACATTGGCTCAGAACTGCCCTACCCCTAGGATTCAGGGATGTGCAGCCCGATTAGTTAAGGTCAGCACCTCTGGCTCTTTCATGGGGGAAACCAACAGTGAAAAGAGCCGTTCTAAGCTGGGAACCATGGTGTCTTTCCCTAGTCTACACAGAAACAGCACGTTGAGGGAAAGGGGCTGCTGGCGTTTGGTAGCAAAATCTCCTATTCTGAAGTGAAACATTTCGTTGTAAGCGGGTAGATCAGCCTGGCCACATTTTCTCAGCTGGCTCTAAAGGAGGGCACATTGTTGGCAGACTTACTTGAGGCCCTGCTTCCCAGGCTGAAAATTTTGCTTTCATTCCTCAGGTGGCACATTGGCTCAGAACTCCCCTACCCCAAGGATTCAGGGATGTGCAGGCCGATTTTTTGAGATCAGCCTTTCTGACTCTTTCATGGAGGAAACCAACTGGGTAAAGACCCGTTCTAAGCTGGGGACCATAGTGTCTTTCCCTAGTGTATACAGAAACAGCACTCTGAGGGAGAGGAGCTGCTGGCGTTTGGTAGAAACATCTGCTATTCTGAAGAGAAACATTTCGTTGTAAGCGGGTAGATTCAGCCTTGCCTGCTTTTCTCAGCTGGCTATAAAGGAGGGCACTCTGTTGGCACACTTACTTGAGGCCCTGCTTCCCAGGCTGAAAACTCTGCTTTTTCTCCTTAGGTGGCACATTGGCTCAGAACTGCCCTACCCCTAGGATTCAGGGATGTGCAGCCCGATTAGTTAAGGTCAGCACCTCTGGCTCTTTCATGGGGGAAACCAACAGTGAAAAGAGCCGTTCTAAGCTGGGAACCATGGTGTCTTTCCCTAGTCTACACAGAAACAGCACGTTGAGGGAAAGGGGCTGCTGGCGTTTGGTAGCAAAATCTCCTATTCTGAAGTGAAACATTTCGTTGTAAGCGGGTAGATCAGCCTGGCCACATTTTCTCAGCTGCTTCTAAAGGAGGGCACACTGTTGGCAGACTTACTTGAGGCCCTGCTTCCCAGGCTGAAAACTCTGCTTTCTCTCCTTAGGTGGCACATTGGCTCAGAACTGCCCTACCCCTAGGATTCAGGGATGTGCAGGCCGATTTTTTGATATCAGCCTTTCTGACTCTTTCATGGAGGAAACCAACTGGGTAAAGACCCGTTCTAAGCTGGGGACCATAGTGTATTTCCCTAGTGTACACAGAAACAGCACTCTGAGGGAGAGGAGCTGCTGGCGTTTGGTAGAAACATCTGCTATTGTGAAGAGAAACATTTCGTTGTAAGCGGGTAGATTCAGCCTTCCCTCAGTTTCTCAGCTGGCTATAAAGGAGGGCACTCTGTTGGCACACTTACTTGAGGCCCTGCTTCCCAGGCTGAAAACTCTGCTTTCTTTCCTTAGGTGGCACATTGGCTCAGAACTGCCCTACCCCTAGGATTCAGGGATGTGCAGCCCGATTAGTTGAGATCAGCACTTCTGGCTCTTTCATGGGGGAAACCAACAGTGAAAAGAGCCGTTCTAAGCTGGGAACCATGGTGTCTCTCCCTAGTCTACACAGAAACAGCACTTTGAGGGAAAGGGGCTGCTGGCGTTTGGTAGCAAAATCTCCTATTCTGAAGTGAAACATTTCGTTGTAAGCGGGTAGATCAGCCTGGCCACATTTTCTCAGCTGGCTCTAAAGGAGGGCACAATGTTGGCAGACTTACTTGAGGCCCTGCTTCCAAGGCTGAAAATTTTGCTTTCATTCCTCAGGTGGCACATTGGCTCAGAACTCCCCTACCCCAAGGATTCAGGGATGTGCAGGCCGATTTTTTGAGATCAGCCTTTCTGACTCTTTCATGGAGGAAACCAACTGGGTAAAGACCCGTTCTAAGCTGGGGACCATAGTGTCTTTCCCTAGTGTATACAGAAACAGCACTCTGAGGGAGAGGAGCTGCTGGCGTTTGGTAGAAACATCTGCTATGCTGAAGAGAAACATTTCGTTGTAAGCGGGTAGATTCAGCCTTGCCTCAGTTTCTCCGCTGGCTATAAAGGAGGGCACTCTGTTGGCACACTTACTTGAGGCCCTGCTTCCCAGGCTGAAAACTCTGCTTTTTCTCCTTAGGTGGCACATTGGCTCAGAACTGCCCTACCCCTAGGATTCAGGGATGTGCAGGCCAATTTTTTGATATCAGCCTTTCTGACTCTTTCATGGAGGAAACCACCTGGGAAAAGACCCGTTCTAAGCTGGGGACCATAGTGTCTTTCCCTAGTGTACACAGAAACAGCACTCTGAGGGAGAGGAGCTGCTGGCGTTTGGTAGAAACATCTGCTATTCTGAAGTGAAACATTTCGTTGTAAGCGGGTAGATTCAGCCTTGCCTCAGTTTCTCAGCTGGCTCTAAAGGAGGGCATTCTGTTGGCACACTTACTTGTGGCCCTGCTTCCCAGGCTGAAAACTCTGCCTTCTCTCCTTAGGTGGCACATTGGCTCAGAACTGCCCTACCCCTAGGATTCAGGGATGTGCAGGCCAATTTTTTGATATCAGCCTTTCTGACTCTTTCATGGAGGAAACCAACTGGGTAAAGACCCGTTCTAAGCTGGGGACCATAGTGTATTTCCCTAGTGTACACAGAAACAGCACTCTGAGGGAGAGGAGCTGCTGGCGTTTGGTAGAAACATCTGCTATTGTGAAGAGAAACATTTCGTTGTAAGCGGGTAGATTCAGCCTTCCCTCAGTTTCTCAGCTGGCTATAAAGGAGGGCACTCTGTTGGCACACTTACTTGAGGCCCTGCTTCCCAGGCTGAAAACTCTGCTTTCTTTCCTTAGGTGGCACATTGGCTCAGAACTGCCCTACCCCTAGGATTCAGGGATGTGCAGCCCGATTAGTTGAGATCAGCACTTCTGGCTCTTTCATGGGGGAAACCAACAGTGAAAAGAGCCGTTCTAAGCTGGGAACCATGGTGTCTCTCCCTAGTCTACACAGAAACAGCACTTTGAGGGAAAGGGGCTGCTGGCGTTTGGTAGCAAAATCTCCTATTCTGAAGTGAAACATTTCGTTGTAAGCGGGTAGATCAGCCTGGCCACATTTTCTCAGCTGGCTCTAAAGGAGGGCACAATGTTGGCAGACTTACTTGAGGCCCTGCTTCCAAGGCTGAAAATTTTGCTTTCATTCCTCAGGTGGCACATTGGCTCAGAACTCCCCTACCCCAAGGATTCAGGGATGTGCAGGCCGATTTTTTGAGATCAGCCTTTCTGACTCTTTCATGGAGGAAACCAACTGGGTAAAGACCCGTTCTAAGCTGGGGACCATAGTGTCTTTCCCTAGTGTATACAGAAACAGCACTCTGAGGGAGAGGAGCTGCTGGCGTTTGGTAGAAACATCTGCTATGCTGAAGAGAAACATTTCGTTGTAAGCGGGTAGATTCAGCCTTGCCTCAGTTTCTCCGCTGGCTATAAAGGAGGGCACTCTGTTGGCACACTTACTTGAGGCCCTGCTTCCCAGGCTGAAAACTCTGCTTTTTCTCCTTAGGTGGCACATTGGCTCAGAACTGCCCTACCCCTAGGATTCAGGGATGTGCAGGCCAATTTTTTGATATCAGCCTTTCTGACTCTTTCATGGAGGAAACCACCTGGGAAAAGACCCGTTCTAAGCTGGGGACCATAGTGTCTTTCCCTAGTGTACACAGAAACAGCACTCTGAGGGAGAGGAGCTGCTGGCGTTTGGTAGAAACATCTGCTATTCTGAAGTGAAACATTTCGTTGTAAGCGGGTAGATTCAGCCTTGCCTCAGTTTCTCAGCTGGCTCTAAAGGAGGGCATTCTGTTGGCACACTTACTTGTGGCCCTGCTTCCCAGGCTGAAAACTCTGCCTTCTCTCCTTAGGTGGCACATTGGCTCAGAACTGCCCTACCCCTAGGATTCAGGGATGTGCAGGCCAATTTTTTGATATCAGCCTTTCTGACTCTTTCATGGAGGAAACCAACTGGGTAAAGACCCGTTCTAAGCTGGGGACCATAGTGTATTTCCCTAGTGTACACAGAAACAGCACTCTGAGGGAGAGGAGCTGCTGGCGTTTGGTAGAAACATCTGCTATTGTGAAGAGAAACATTTCGTTGTAAGCGGGTAGATTCAGCCTTCCCTCAGTTTCTCAGCTGGCTCTAAAGGAGGGCACTCTGTTGGCACACTTACTTGAGGCCCTGCTTCCCAGGCTGAAAACTCTGCTTTCTTTCCTTAGGTGGCTCATTGGCTCAGAACTGCCCTACCCCTAGGATTCAGGGATGTGCAGCCCGATTAGTTTAGATCAGCACTTCTGGCTCTTTCATGGGGGAAACCAACAGTGAAAAGAGCCGTTCTAAGCTGGGAACCATGGTGTCTCTCCCTAGTCTACACAGAAACAGCACTTTGAGGGAAAGGGGCTGCTGGCGTTTGGTAGCAAAATCTCCTATTCTGAAGTGAAACATTTCGTTGTAAGCGGGTAGATCAGCCTGGCCACATTTTCTCAGCTGGCTCTAAAGGAGGGCACACTGTTGGCAGACTTACTTGAGGCCCTGCTTCCAAGGCTGAAAATTTTGCTTTCATTCCTCAGGTGGCACATTGGCTCAGAACTCCCCTACCCCAAGGATTCAGGGATGTGCAGGCCGATTTTTTGAGATCAGCCTTTCTGACTCTTTCATGGAGGAAACAAACTGGGTAAAGACCCGTTCTACGCTGGGGACCATAGTGTCTTTCCCTAGTGTATACAGAAAGAGCACTCTGAGGGAGAGGAGCTGCTGGTGTTTGGTAGAAACATCTGCTATTCTGAAGAGAAACATTTCGTTGTAAGCGGGTAGATTCAGCCTTGCCTCAGTTTCTCCGCTGGCTATAAAGGAGGGCACTCTGTTGGCACAGTTACTTGAGGCCCTGCTTCCCAGGCTGAAAACTCTGCTTTTTCTCCTTAGGTGGCACATTGGCTCAGAACTGCCCTACCCCTAGGATTCAGGGATGTGCAGGCCAATTTTTTGATATCAGCCTTTCTGACTCTTTCATGGAGGAAACCACCTGGGAAAAGACCCGTTCTAAGCTGGGGACCATAGTGTCTTTCCCTAGTGTACACAGAAACAGCACTCTGAGGGAGAGGAGCTGCTGGCGTTTGGTAGAAACATCTGCTATTCTGAAGTGAAACATTTCGTTGTAAGCGGGTAGATTCAGCCTTGCCTCAGTTTCTCAGCTGGCTCTAAAGGAGGGCATTCTGTTGGCACACTTACTTGAGGCCCTGCTTCCCAGGCTGAAAACTCTGCCTTCTCTCCTTAGGTGGCACATTGGCTCAGAACTGCCCTACCCCTAGGATTCAGGGATGTGCAGGCCAATTTTTTGATATCAGCCTTTCTGACTCTTTCATGGAGGAAACCAACTGGGTAAAGACCCGTTCTAAGCTGGGGACCATAGTGTATTTCCCTAGTGTACACAGAAACAGCACTCTGAGGGAGAGGAGCTGCTGGCGTTTGGTAGAAACATCTGCTATTGTGAAGAGAAACATTTCGTTGTAAGCGGGTAGATTCAGCCTTCCCTCAGTTTCTCAGCTGGCTATAAAGGAGGGCACTCTGTTGGCACACTTACTTGAGGCCCTGCTTCCCAGGCTGAAAACTCTGCTTTCTTTCCTTAGGTGGCTCATTGGCTCAGAACTGCCCTACCCCTAGGATTCAGGGATGTGCAGCCCGATTAGTTGAGATCAGCACTTCTGGCTCTTTCATGGGGGAAACCAACAGTGAAAAGAGCCGTTCTAAGCTGGGAACCATGGTGTCTCTCCCTAGTCTACACAGAAACAGCACTTTGAGGGAAAGGGGCTGCTGGCGTTTGGTAGCAAAATCTCCTATTCTGAAGTGAAACATTTCGTTGTAAGCGGGTAGATCAGCCTGGCCACATTTTCTCAGCTGGCTCTAAAGGAGGGCACACTGTTGGCAGACTTACTTGAGGCCCTGCTTCCAAGGCTGAAAATTTTGCTTTCATTCCTCAGGTGGCACATTGGCTCAGAACTCCCCTACCCCAAGGATTCAGGGATGTGCAGGCCGATTTTTTGAGATCAGCCTTTCTGACTCTTTCATGGAGGAAACCAACTGGGTAAAGACCCGTTCTACGCTGGGGACCATAGTGTCTTTCCCTAGTGTATACAGAAACAGCACTCTGAGGGAGAGGAGCTGCTGGTGTTTGGTAGAAACATCTGCTATTCTGAAGAGAAACATTTCGTTGTAAGCGGGTAGATTCAGCCTTGCCTCAGTTTCTCAGCTGGCTATAAAGGAGGGCACTCTGTTGGCACACTTACTTGAGGCCCTGCTTCCCAGGCTGAAAACTCTGCTTTTTCTCCTTAGGTGGCACATTGGCTCAGAACTGCCCTACCCCTAGGATTCAGGGATGTGCAGCCCGATTAGTTAAGGTCAGCACCTCTGGCTCTTTCATGGGGGAAACCAACAGTGAAAAGAGCCGTTCTAAGCTGGGAACCATGGTGTCTTTCCCTAGTCTACACAGAAACAGCACGTTGAGGGAAAGGGGTTGCTGGCGTTTGGTAGCAAAATCTCCTATTCTGAAGTGAAACATTTCGTTGTAAGCGGGTGGATCAGCCTGGCCACATTTTCTCAGCTGGCTCTAAAGGAGGGCACACTGTTGGCAGACTTACTTGAGGCCCTGCTTCCAAGGCTGAAAATTTTGCTTTCATTCCTCAGGTGGCACATTGGCTCAGAACTCCCCTACCCCAAGGATTCAGGGATGTGCAGGCCGATTTTTTGAGATCAGCCTTTCTGACTCTTTCATGGAGGAAACCAACTGGGTAAAGACCCGTTCTAAGCTGGGGACCATAGTGTCTTTCCCTAGTGTATACAGAAACAGCACTCTGAGGGAGAGGAGCTGCTGGCGTTTGGTAGAAACATCTGCTATGCTGAAGAGAAACATTTCGTTGTAAGCGGGTAGATTCAGCCTTGCCTGCTTTTCTCAGCTGGCTATAAAGGAGGGCACTCTGTTGGCACACTTACTTGAGGCCCTGCTTCCCAGGCTGAAAACTCTGCTTTTTCTCCTTAGGTGGCACATTGGCTCAGAACTGCCCTACCCCTAGGATTCAGGGATGTGCAGCCCGATTAGTTAAGGTCAGCACCTCTGGCTCTTTCATGGGGGAAACCAACAGTGAAAAGAGCCGTTCTAAGCTGGGAACCATGGTGTCTTTCCCTAGTCTACACAGAAACAGCACGTTGAGGGAAAGGGGCTGCTGGCGTTTGGTAGCAAAATCTCCTATTCTGAAGTGAAACATTTCGTTGTAAGCGGGTAGATCAGCCTGGCCACATTTTCTCAGCTGCTTCTAAAGGAGGGCACACTGTTGGCAGACTTACTTGAGGCCCTGCTTCCCAGGCTGAAAACTCTGCTTTCTCTCCTTAGGTGGCACATTGGCTCAGAACTGCCCTACCCCTAGGATTCAGGGATGTGCAGGCCGATTTTTTGATATCAGCCTTTCTGACTCTTTCATGGAGGAAACCAACTGGGTAAAGACCCGTTCTAAGCTGGGGACCATAGTGTATTTCCCTAGTGTACACAGAAACAGCACTCTGAGGGAGAGGAGCTGCTGGCGTTTGGTAGAAACATCTGCTATTGTGAAGAGAAACATTTCGTTGTAAGCGGGTAGATTCAGCCTTCCCTCAGTTTCTCAGCTGGCTATAAAGGAGGGCACTCTGTTGGCACACTTACTTGAGGCCCTGCTTCCCAGGCTGAAAACTCTGCTTTCTTTCCTTAGGTGGCACATTGGCTCAGAACTGCCCTACCCCTAGGATTCAGGGATGTGCAGCCCGATTAGTTGAGATCAGCACTTCTGGCTCTTTCATGGGGGAAACCAACAGTGAAAAGAGCCGTTCTAAGCTGGGAACCATGGTGTCTCTCCCTAGTCTACACAGAAACAGCACTTTGAGGGAAAGGGGCTGCTGGCGTTTGGTAGCAAAATCTCCTATTCTGAAGTGAAACATTTCGTTGTAAGCGGGTAGATCAGCCTGGCCACATTTTCTCAGCTGGCTCTAAAGGAGGGCACAATGTTGGCAGACTTACTTGAGGCCCTGCTTCCAAGGCTGAAAATTTTGCTTTCATTCCTCAGGTGGCACATTGGCTCAGAACTCCCCTACCCCAAGGATTCAGGGATGTGCAGGCCGATTTTTTGAGATCAGCCTTTCTGACTCTTTCATGGAGGAAACCAACTGGGTAAAGACCCGTTCTAAGCTGGGGACCATAGTGTCTTTCCCTAGTGTATACAGAAACAGCACTCTGAGGGAGAGGAGCTGCTGGCGTTTGGTAGAAACATCTGCTATGCTGAAGAGAAACATTTCGTTGTAAGCGGGTAGATTCAGCCTTGCCTCAGTTTCTCCGCTGGCTATAAAGGAGGGCACTCTGTTGGCACACTTACTTGAGGCCCTGCTTCCCAGGCTGAAAACTCTGCTTTTTCTCCTTAGGTGGCACATTGGCTCAGAACTGCCCTACCCCTAGGATTCAGGGATGTGCAGGCCAATTTTTTGATATCAGCCTTTCTGACTCTTTCATGGAGGAAACCACCTGGGAAAAGACCCGTTCTAAGCTGGGGACCATAGTGTCTTTCCCTAGTGTACACAGAAACAGCACTCTGAGGGAGAGGAGCTGCTGGCGTTTGGTAGAAACATCTGCTATTCTGAAGTGAAACATTTCGTTGTAAGCGGGTAGATTCAGCCTTGCCTCAGTTTCTCAGCTGGCTCTAAAGGAGGGCATTCTGTTGGCACACTTACTTGAGGCCCTGCTTCCCAGGCTGAAAACTCTGCCTTCTCTCCTTAGGTGGCACATTGGCTCAGAACTGCCCTACCCCTAGGATTCAGGGATGTGCAGGCCAATTTTTTGATATCAGCCTTTCTGACTCTTTCATGGAGGAAACCAACTGGGTAAAGACCCGTTCTAAGCTGGGGACCATAGTGTATTTCCCTAGTGTACACAGAAACAGCACTCTGAGGGAGAGGAGCTGCTGGCGTTTGGTAGAAACATCTGCTATTGTGAAGAGAAACATTTCGTTGTAAGCGGGTAGATTCAGCCTTCCCTCAGTTTCTCAGCTGGCTCTAAAGGAGGGCACTCTGTTGGCACACTTACTTGAGGCCCTGCTTCCCAGGCTGAAAACTCTGCTTTCTTTCCTTAGGTGGCTCATTGGCTCAGAACTGCCCTACCCCTAGGATTCAGGGATGTGCAGCCCGATTAGTTGAGATCAGCACTTCTGGCTCTTTCATGGGGGAAACCAACAGTGAAAAGAGCCGTTCTAAGCTGGGAACCATGGTGTCTCTCCCTAGTCTACACAGAAACAGCACTTTGAGGGAAAGGGGCTGCTGGCGTTTGGTAGCAAAATCTCCTATTCTGAAGTGAAACATTTCGTTGTAAGCGGGTAGATCAGCCTGGCCACATTTTCTCAGCTGGCTCTAAAGGAGGGCACAATGTTGGCAGACTTACTTGAGGCCCTGCTTCCAAGGCTGAAAATTTTGCTTTCATTCCTCAGGTGGCACATTGGCTCAGAACTCCCCTACCCCAAGGATTCAGGGATGTGCAGGCCGATTTTTTGAGATCAGCCTTTCTGACTCTTTCATGGAGGAAACCAACTGGGTAAAGACCCGTTCTAAGCTGGGGACCATAGTGTCTTTCCCTAGTGTATACAGAAACAGCACTCTGAGGGAGAGGAGCTGCTGGCGTTTGGTAGAAACATCTGCTATGCTGAAGAGAAACATTTCGTTGTAAGCGGGTAGATTCAGCCTTGCCTCAGTTTCTCCGCTGGCTATAAAGGAGGGCACTCTGTTGGCACACTTACTTGAGGCCCTGCTTCCCAGGCTGAAAACTCTGCTTTTTCTCCTTAGGTGGCACATTGGCTCAGAACTGCCCTACCCCTAGGATTCAGGGATGTGCAGGCCAATTTTTTGATATCAGCCTTTCTGACTCTTTCATGGAGGAAACCACCTGGGAAAAGACCCGTTCTAAGCTGGGGACCATAGTGTCTTTCCCTAGTGTACACAGAAACAGCACTCTGAGGGAGAGGAGCTGCTGGCGTTTGGTAGAAACATCTGCTATTCTGAAGTGAAACATTTCGTTGTAAGCGGGTAGATTCAGCCTTGCCTCAGTTTCTCAGCTGGCTCTAAAGGAGGGCATTCTGTTGGCACACTTACTTGAGGCCCTGCTTCCCAGGCTGAAAACTCTGCCTTCTCTCCTTAGGTGGCACATTGGCTCAGAACTGCCCTACCCCTAGGATTCAGGGATGTGCAGGCCAATTTTTTGATATCAGCCTTTCTGACTCTTTCATGGAGGAAACCAACTGGGTAAAGACCCGTTCTAAGCTGGGGACCATAGTGTATTTCCCTAGTGTACACAGAAACAGCACTCTGAGGGAGAGGAGCTGCTGGCGTTTGGTAGAAACATCTGCTATTGTGAAGAGAAACATTTCGTTGTAAGCGGGTAGATTCAGCCTTCCCTCAGTTTCTCAGCTGGCTCTAAAGGAGGGCACTCTGTTGGCACACTTACTTGAGGCCCTGCTTCCCAGGCTGAAAACTCTGCTTTCTTTCCTTAGGTGGCTCATTGGCTCAGAACTGCCCTACCCCTAGGATTCAGGGATGTGCAGCCCGATTAGTTTAGATCAGCACTTCTGGCTCTTTCATGGGGGAAACCAACAGTGAAAAGAGCCGTTCTAAGCTGGGAACCATGGTGTCTCTCCCTAGTCTACACAGAAACAGCACTTTGAGGGAAAGGGGCTGCTGGCGTTTGGTAGCAAAATCTCCTATTCTGAAGTGAAACATTTCGTTGTAAGCGGGTAGATCAGCCTGGCCACATTTTCTCAGCTGGCTCTAAAGGAGGGCACACTGTTGGCAGACTTACTTGAGGCCCTGCTTCCAAGGCTGAAAATTTTGCTTTCATTCCTCAGGTGGCACATTGGCTCAGAACTCCCCTACCCCAAGGATTCAGGGATGTGCAGGCCGATTTTTTGAGATCAGCCTTTCTGACTCTTTCATGGAGGAAACAAACTGGGTAAAGACCCGTTCTACGCTGGGGACCATAGTGTCTTTCCCTAGTGTATACAGAAAGAGCACTCTGAGGGAGAGGAGCTGCTGGTGTTTGGTAGAAACATCTGCTATTCTGAAGAGAAACATTTCGTTGTAAGCGGGTAGATTCAGCCTTGCCTCAGTTTCTCCGCTGGCTATAAAGGAGGGCACTCTGTTGGCACACTTACTTGAGGCCCTGCTTCCCAGGCTGAAAACTCTGCTTTTTCTCCTTAGGTGGCACATTGGCTCAGAACTGCCCTACCCCTAGGATTCAGGGATGTGCAGGCCAATTTTTTGATATCAGCCTTTCTGACTCTTTCATGGAGGAAACCACCTGGGAAAAGACCCGTTCTAAGCTGGGGACCATAGTGTCTTTCCCTAGTGTACACAGAAACAGCACTCTGAGGGAGAGGAGCTGCTGGCGTTTGGTAGAAACATCTGCTATTCTGAAGTGAAACATTTCGTTGTAAGCGGGTAGATTCAGCCTTGCCTCAGTTTCTCAGCTGGCTCTAAAGGAGGGCATTCTGTTGGCACACTTACTTGAGGCCCTGCTTCCCAGGCTGAAAACTCTGCCTTCTCTCCTTAGGTGGCACATTGGCTCAGAACTGCCCTACCCCTAGGATTCAGGGATGTGCAGGCCAATTTTTTGATATCAGCCTTTCTGACACTTTCATGGAGGAAACCAACTGGGTAAAGACCCGTTCTAAGCTGGGGACCATAGTGTATTTCCCTAGTGTACACAGAAACAGCACTCTGAGGGAGAGGAGCTGCTGGCGTTTGGTAGAAACATCTGCTATTGTGAAGAGAAACATTTCGTTGTAAGCGGGTAGATTCAGCCTTCCCTCAGTTTCTCAGCTGGCTATAAAGGAGGGCACTCTGTTGGCACACTTACTTGAGGCCCTGCTTCCCAGGCTGAAAACTCTGCTTTCTTTCCTTAGGTGGCTCATTGGCTCAGAACTGCCCTACCCCTAGGATTCAGGGATGTGCAGCCCGATTAGTTGAGATCAGCACTTCTGGCTCTTTCATGGGGGAAACCAACAGTGAAAAGAGCCGTTCTAAGCTGGGAACCATGGTGTCTCTCCCTAGTCTACACAGAAACAGCACTTTGAGGGAAAGGGGCTGCTGGCGTTTGGTAGCAAAATCTCCTATTCTGAAGTGAAACATTTCGTTGTAAGCGGGTAGATCAGCCTGGCCACATTTTCTCAGCTGGCTCTAAAGGAGGGCACACTGTTGGCAGACTTACTTGAGGCCCTGCTTCCAAGGCTGAAAATTTTGCTTTCATTCCTCAGGTGGCACATTGGCTCAGAACTCCCCTACCCCAAGGATTCAGGGATGTGCAGGCCGATTTTTTGAGATCAGCCTTTCTGACTCTTTCATGGAGGAAACAAACTGGGTAAAGACCCGTTCTACGCTGGGGACCATAGTGTCTTTCCCTAGTGTATACAGAAACAGCACTCTGAGGGAGAGGAGCTGCTGGTGTTTGGTAGAAACATCTGCTATTCTGAAGAGAAACATTTCGTTGTAAGCGGGTAGATTCAGCCTTGCCTCAGTTTCTCAGCTGGCTATAAAGGAGGGCACTCTGTTGGCACACTTACTTGAGGCCCTGCTTCCCAGGCTGAAAACTCTGCTTTTTCTCCTTAGGTGGCACATTGGCTCAGAACTGCCCTACCCCTAGGATTCAGGGATGTGCAGCCCGATTAGTTAAGGTCAGCACCTCTGGCTCTTTCATGGGGGAAACCAACAGTGAAAAGAGCCGTTCTAAGCTGGGAACCATGGTGTCTTTCCCTAGTCTACACAGAAACAGCACGTTGAGGGAAAGGGGTTGCTGGCGTTTGGTAGCAAAATCTCCTATTCTGAAGTGAAACATTTCGTTGTAAGCGGGTAGATCAGCCTGGCCACATTTTCTCAGCTGGCTCTAAAGGAGGGCACACTGTTGGCAGACTTACTTGAGGCCCTGCTTCCCAGGCTGAAAATTTTGCTTTCATTCCTTAGGTGGCACATTGGCTCAGAACTCCCCTACCCCAAGGATTCAGGGATGTGCAGGCCGATTTTTTGAGATCAGCCTTTCTGACTCTTTCATGGAGGAAACCAACTGGGAAAAGACCCGTTCTAAGCTGGGGACCATAGTGTCTTTCCCTAGTGTATACAGAAACAGCACTCTGAGGGAGAGGAGCTGCTGGCGTTTGGTAGAAACATCTGCTATTCTGAAGAGAAACAGTTCGTTGTAAGCGGGTAGATTCAGCATTGCCTGCTTTTCTCAGCTGGCTATAAAGGAGGGCACTCTGTTGGCACACTTACTTGAGGCCCTGCTTCCCAGGCTGAAAACTCTGCTTTTTCTCCTTAGGTGGCACATTGGCTCAGAACTGCCCTACCCCTAGGATTCAGGGATGTGCAGCCCGATTAGTTAAGGTCAGCACCTCTGGCTCTTTCATGGGGGAAACCAACAGTGAAAAGAGCAGTTCTAAGCTGGGAACCATGGTGTCTTTCCCTAGTCTACACAGAAACAGCACGTTGAGGGAAAGGGGCTGCTGGCGTTTGGTAGCAAAATCTCCTATTCTGAAGTGAAACATTTCGTTGTAAGCGGGTAGATCAGCCTGGCCACATTTTCTCAGCTGCTTCTAAAGGAGGGCACACTGTTGGCAGACTTACTTGAGGCCCTGCTTCCCAGGCTGAAAACTCTGCTTTCTCTCCTTAGGTGGCACATTGGCTCAGAACTGCCCTACCCCTAGGATGCAGGGATGTGCAGGCCGATTTTTTGAGATCAGCCTTTCTGACTCTTTCATGGAGGAAACCAACTGGGAAAAGACCCGTTCTAAGCTGGGGACCATAGTGTCTTTCCCTAGTGTACACAGAAACAGCACTCTGAGGGAGAGGAGGTGCTGGCGTTTGATAGAAACATCTGCTATTGTGAAGAGAAACATTTCGTTGTAAGCGGGTAGATTCAGCCTTGCCTCAGTTTCTCAGCTGGCTCTAAAGGAGGGCACTCTGTTGGCACACTTACTTGAGGCCCTGCTTCCCAGGCTGAAAACTCTGCTTTTTCTCCTTAGGTGGCACATTGGCTCAGAACTGCCCTACCCCTAGGATTCAGGGATGTGCAGCCCGATTAGTTAAGGTCAGCACCTCTGGCTCTTTCATGGGGGAAACCAACAGTGAAAAGAGCCGTTCTAAGCTGGGAACCATGGTGTCTTTCCCTAGTCTACACAGAAACAGCACGTTGAGGGAAAGGGCCTGCTGGCGTTTGGTAGCAAAATCTCCTATTCTGAAGTGAAACATTTCGTTGTAAGCGGGTAGATCAGCCTGGCCACATTTTCTCAGCTGGCTCTAAAGGAGGGCACACTGTTGGCAGACTTACTTGAGGCCCTGCTTCCCAGGCTGAAAATTTTGCTTTCATTCCTTAGGTGGCACATTGGCTCAGAACTCCCCTACCCCAAGGATTCAGGGATGTGCAGGCCGATTTTTTGAGATCAGCCTTTCTGACTCTTTCATGGAGGAAACCAACTGGGTAAAGACCCGTTCTAAGCTGGGGACCATAGTGTCTTTCCCTAGTGTATACAGAAACAGCACTCTGAGGGAGAGGAGCTGCTGGCGTTTGGTAGAAACATCTGCTATTCTGAAGAGAAACATTTCGTTGTAAGCGGGTAGATTCAGCCTTGCCTGCTTTTCTCAGCTGGCTATAAAGGAGGGCACTCTGTTGGCACACTTACTTGAGGCCCTGCTTCCCAGGCTGAAAACTCTGCTTTTTCTCCTTAGGTGGCACATTGGCTCAGAACTGCCCTACCCCTAGGATTCAGGGATGTGCAGCCCGATTAGTTAAGGTCAGCACCTCTGGCTCTTTCATGGGGGAAACCAACAGTGAAAAGAGCCGTTCTAAGCTGGGAACCATGGTGTCTTTCCCTAGTCTACACAGAAACAGCACGTTGAGGGAAAGGGGCTGCTGGCGTTTGGTAGCAAAATCTCCTATTCTGAAGTGAAACATTTCGTTGTAAGCGGGTAGATCAGCCTGGCCACATTTTCTCAGCTGCTTCTAAAGGAGGGCACACTGTTGGCAGACTTACTTGAGGCCCTGCTTCCCAGGCTGAAAACTCTGCTTTCTCTCCTTAGGTGGCACATTGGCTCAGAACTGCCCTAACCCTAGGATTCAGGGATGTGCAGGCCGATTTTTTGATATCAGCCTTTCTGACTCTTTCATGGAGGAAACCAACTGGGTAAAGACCCGTTCTAAGCTGGGGACCATAGTGTATTTCCCTAGTGTACACAGAAACAGCACTCTGAGGGAGAGGAGCTGCTGGCGTTTGGTAGAAACATCTGCTATTGTGAAGAGAAACATTTCGTTGTAAGCGGGTAGATTCAGCCTTCCCTCAGTTTCTCAGCTGGCTATAAAGGAGGGCACTCTGTTGGCACACTTACTTGAGGCCCTGCTTCCCAGGCTGAAAACTCTGCTTTCTTTCCTTAGGTGGCACATTGGCTCAGAACTGCCCTACCCCTAGGATTCAGGGATGTGCAGCCCGATTAGTTGAGATCAGCACTTCTGGCTCTTTCATGGGGGAAACCAACAGTGAAAAGAGCCGTTCTAAGCTGGGAACCATGGTGTCTCTCCCTAGTCTACACAGAAACAGCACTTTGAGGGAAAGGGGCTGCTGGCGTTTGGTAGCAAAATCTCCTATTCTGAAGTGAAACATTTCGTTGTAAGCGGGTAGATCAGCCTGGCCACATTTTCTCAGCTGGCTCTAAAGGAGGGCACACTGTTGGCAGACTTACTTGAGGCCCTGCTTCCAAGGCTGAAAATTTTGCTTTCATTCCTCAGGTGGCACATTGGCTCAGAACTCCCCTACCCCAAGGATTCAGGGATGTGCAGGCCGATTTTTTGAGATCAGCCTTTCTGACTCTTTCATGGAGGAAACCAACTGGGTAAAGACCCGTTCTAAGCTGGGGACCATAGTGTCTTTCCCTAGTGTATACAGAAACAGCACTCTGAGGGAGAGGAGCTGCTGGCGTTTGGTAGAAACATCTGCTATGCTGAAGAGAAACATTTCGTTGTAAGCGGGTAGATTCAGCCTTGCCTGCTTTTCTCAGCTGGCTATAAAGGAGGGCACTCTGTTGGCACACTTACTTGAGGCCCTGCTTCCCAGGCTGAAAACTCTGCTTTTTCTCCTTAGGTGGCACATTGGCTCAGAACTGCCCTACCCCTAGGATTCAGGGATGTGCAGGCCAATTTTTTGATATCAGCCTTTCTGACTCTTTCATGGAGGAAACCACCTGGGAAAAGACCCGTTCTAAGCTGGGGACCATAGTGTCTTTCCCTAGTGTACACAGAAACAGCACTCTGAGGGAGAGGAGCTGCTGGCGTTTGGTAGAAACATCTGCTATTCTGAAGTGAAACATTTCGTTGTAAGCGGGTAGATTCAGCCTTGCCTCAGTTTCTCCGCTGGCTATAAAGGAGGGCACTCTGTTGGCACACTTACTTGAGGCCCTGCTTCCCAGGCTGAAAACTCTGCTTTTTCTCCTTAGGTGGCACATTGGCTCAGAACTGCCCTACCCCTAGGATTCAGGGATGTGCAGGCCAATTTTTTGATATCAGCCTTTCTGACTCTTTCATGGAGGAAACCACCTGGGAAAAGACCCGTTCTAAGCTGGGGACCATAGTGTCTTTCCCTAGTGTACACAGAAACAGCACTCTGAGGGAGAGGAGCTGCTGGCGTTTGGTAGAAACATCTGCTATTCTGAAGTGAAACATTTCGTTGTAAGCGGGTAGATTCAGCCTTGCCTCAGTTTCTCAGCTGGCTCTAAAGGAGGGCATTCTGTTGGCACACTTACTTGAGGCCCTGCTTCCCAGGCTGAAAACTCTGCCTTCTCTCCTTAGGTGGCACATTGGCTCAGAACTGCCCTACCCCTAGGATTCAGGGATGTGCAGGCCAATTTTTTGATATCAGCCTTTCTGACACTTTCATGGAGGAAACCAACTGGGTAAAGACCCGTTCTAAGCTGGGGACCATAGTGTATTTCCCTAGTGTACACAGAAACAGCACTCTGAGGGAGAGGAGCTGCTGGCGTTTGGTAGAAACATCTGCTATTGTGAAGAGAAACATTTCGTTGTAAGCGGGTAGATTCAGCCTTCCCTCAGTTTCTCAGCTGGCTATAAAGGAGGGCACTCTGTTGGCACACTTACTTGAGGCCCTGCTTCCCAGGCTGAAAACTCTGCTTTCTTTCCTTAGGTGGCTCATTGGCTCAGAACTGCCCTACCCCTAGGATTCAGGGATGTGCAGCCCGATTAGTTGAGATCAGCACTTCTGGCTCTTTCATGGGGGAAACCAACAGTGAAAAGAGCCGTTCTAAGCTGGGAACCATGGTGTCTCTCCCTAGTCTACACAGAAACAGCACTTTGAGGGAAAGGGGCTGCTGGCGTTTGGTAGCAAAATCTCCTATTCTGAAGTGAAACATTTCGTTGTAAGCGGGTAGATCAGCCTGGCCACATTTTCTCAGCTGGCTCTAAAGGAGGGCACACTGTTGGCAGACTTACTTGAGGCCCTGCTTCCAAGGCTGAAAATTTTGCTTTCATTCCTCAGGTGGCACATTGGCTCAGAACTCCCCTACCCCAAGGATTCAGGGATGTGCAGGCCGATTTTTTGAGATCAGCCTTTCTGACTCTTTCATGGAGGAAACAAACTGGGTAAAGACCCGTTCTACGCTGGGGACCATAGTGTCTTTCCCTAGTGTATACAGAAACAGCACTCTGAGGGAGAGGAGCTGCTGGTGTTTGGTAGAAACATCTGCTATTCTGAAGAGAAACATTTCGTTGTAAGCGGGTAGATTCAGCCTTGCCTCAGTTTCTCAGCTGGCTATAAAGGAGGGCACTCTGTTGGCACACTTACTTGAGGCCCTGCTTCCCAGGCTGAAAACTCTGCTTTTTCTCCTTAGGTGGCACATTGGCTCAGAACTGCCCTACCCCTAGGATTCAGGGATGTGCAGCCCGATTAGTTAAGGTCAGCACCTCTGGCTCTTTCATGGGGGAAACCAACAGTGAAAAGAGCCGTTCTAAGCTGGGAACCATGGTGTCTTTCCCTAGTCTACACAGAAACAGCACGTTGAGGGAAAGGGGTTGCTGGCGTTTGGTAGCAAAATCTCCTATTCTGAAGTGAAACATTTCGTTGTAAGCGGGTAGATCAGCCTGGCCACATTTTCTCAGCTGGCTCTAAAGGAGGGCACACTGTTGGCAGACTTACTTGAGGCCCTGCTTCCCAGGCTGAAAATTTTGCTTTCATTCCTTAGGTGGCACATTGGCTCAGAACTCCCCTACCCCAAGGATTCAGGGATGTGCAGGCCGATTTTTTGAGATCAGCCTTTCTGACTCTTTCATGGAGGAAACCAACTGGGAAAAGACCCGTTCTAAGCTGGGGACCATAGTGTCTTTCCCTAGTGTATACAGAAACAGCACTCTGAGGGAGAGGAGCTGCTGGCGTTTGGTAGAAACATCTGCTATTCTGAAGAGAAACAGTTCGTTGTAAGCGGGTAGATTCAGCATTGCCTGCTTTTCTCAGCTGGCTATAAAGGAGGGCACTCTGTTGGCACACTTACTTGAGGCCCTGCTTCCCAGGCTGAAAACTCTGCTTTTTCTCCTTAGGTGGCACATTGGCTCAGAACTGCCCTACCCCTAGGATTCAGGGATGTGCAGCCCGATTAGTTAAGGTCAGCACCTCTGGCTCTTTCATGGGGGAAACCAACAGTGAAAAGAGCAGTTCTAAGCTGGGAACCATGGTGTCTTTCCCTAGTCTACACAGAAACAGCACGTTGAGGGAAAGGGGCTGCTGGCGTTTGGTAGCAAAATCTCCTATTCTGAAGTGAAACATTTCGTTGTAAGCGGGTAGATCAGCCTGGCCACATTTTCTCAGCTGCTTCTAAAGGAGGGCACACTGTTGGCAGACTTACTTGAGGCCCTGCTTCCCAGGCTGAAAACTCTGCTTTCTCTCCTTAGGTGGCACATTGGCTCAGAACTGCCCTACCCCTAGGATGCAGGGATGTGCAGGCCGATTTTTTGAGATCAGCCTTTCTGACTCTTTCATGGAGGAAACCAACTGGGAAAAGACCCGTTCTAAGCTGGGGACCATAGTGTCTTTCCCTAGTGTACACAGAAACAGCACTCTGAGGGAGAGGAGGTGCTGGCGTTTGATAGAAACATCTGCTATTGTGAAGAGAAACATTTCGTTGTAAGCGGGTAGATTCAGCCTTGCCTCAGTTTCTCAGCTGGCTCTAAAGGAGGGCACTCTGTTGGCACACTTACTTGAGGCCCTGCTTCCCAGGCTGAAAACTCTGCTTTTTCTCCTTAGGTGGCACATTGGCTCAGAACTGCCCTACCCCTAGGATTCAGGGATGTGCAGCCCGATTAGTTAAGGTCAGCACCTCTGGCTCTTTCATGGGGGAAACCAACAGTGAAAAGAGCCGTTCTAAGCTGGGAACCATGGTGTCTTTCCCTAGTCTACACAGAAACAGCACGTTGAGGGAAAGGGCCTGCTGGCGTTTGGTAGCAAAATCTCCTATTCTGAAGTGAAACATTTCGTTGTAAGCGGGTAGATCAGCCTGGCCACATTTTCTCAGCTGGCTCTAAAGGAGGGCACACTGTTGGCAGACTTACTTGAGGCCCTGCTTCCCAGGCTGAAAATTTTGCTTTCATTCCTTAGGTGGCACATTGGCTCAGAACTCCCCTACCCCAAGGATTCAGGGATGTGCAGGCCGATTTTTTGAGATCAGCCTTTCTGACTCTTTCATGGAGGAAACCAACTGGGTAAAGACCCGTTCTAAGCTGGGGACCATAGTGTCTTTCCCTAGTGTATACAGAAACAGCACTCTGAGGGAGAGGAGCTGCTGGCGTTTGGTAGAAACATCTGCTATTCTGAAGAGAAACATTTCGTTGTAAGCGGGTAGATTCAGCCTTCCCTCAGTTTCTCAGCTGGCTATAAAGGAGGGCACTCTGTTGGCACACTTACTTGAGGCCCTGCTTCCCAGGCTGAAAACTCTGCTTTCTTTCCTTAGGTGGCACATTGGCTCAGAACTGCCCTACCCCTAGGATTCAGGGATGTGCAGCCCGATTAGTTAAGGTCAGCACTTCTGGCTCTTTCATGGGGGAAACCAACAGTGAAAAGAGCCGTTCTAAGCTGGGAACCATGGTGTCTCTCCCTAGTCTACACAGAAACAGCACTTTGAGGGAAAGGGGCTGCTGGCGTTTGGTAGCAAAATCTCCTATTCTGAAGTGAAACATTTCGTTGTAAGCGGGTAGATCAGCCTGGCCACATTTTCTCAGCTGGCTCTAAAGGAGGGCACACTGTTGGCAGACTTACTTGAGGCCCTGCTTCCAAGGCTGAAAATTTTGCTTTCATTCCTCAGGTGGCACATTGGCTCAGAACTCCCCTACCCCAAGGATTCAGGGATGTGCAGGCCGATTTTTTGAGATCAGCCTTTCTTACTCTTTCATGGAGGAAACCAACTGGGTAAAGACCCGTTCTAAGCTGGGGACCATAGTGTCTTTCCCTAGTGTATACAGAAACAGCACTCTGAGGGAGAGGAGCTGCTGGCGTTTGGTAGAAACATCTGCTATGCTGAAGAGAAACATTTCGTTGTAAGCGGGTAGATTCAGCCTTGCCTGCTTTTCTCAGCTGGCTATAAAGGAGGGCACTCTGTTGGCACACTTACTTGAGGCCCTGCTTCCCAGGCTGAAAACTCTGCTTTTTCTCCTTAGGTGGCACATTGGCTCAGAACTGCCCTACCCCTAGGATTCAGGGATGTGCAGCCCGATTAGTTAAGGTCAGCACCTCTGGCTCTTTCATGGGGGAAACCAACAGTGAAAAGAGCCTTTCTAACCTGGGAACCATGGTGTCTTTCCCTAGTCTACACAGAAACAGCACGTTGAGGGAAAGGGGCTGCTGGCGTTTGGTAGCAAAATCTCCTATTCTGAAGTGAAACATTTCGTTGTAAGCGGGTAGATCAGCCTGGCCACATTTTCTCAGCTGCTTCTAAAGGAGGGCACACTGTTGGCAGACTTACTTGAGGCCCTGCTTCCCAGGCTGAAAACTCTGCTTTCTCTCCTTAGGTGGCACATTGGCTCAGAACTGCCCTACCCCTAGGATTCAGGGATGTGCAGGCCGATTTTTTGATATCAGCCTTTCTGACTCTTTCATGGAGGAAACCAACTGGGAAAAGACCCGTTCTAAGCTGGGGACCATAGTGTCTTTCCCTAGTGTACACAGAAACAGCACTCTGAGGGAGAGGAGGTGCTGGCGTTTGATAGAAACATCTGCTATTCTGAAGAGAAACATTTCGTTGTAAGCGGGTAGATTCAGCCTTGCCTCAGTTTCTCAGCTGGCTCTAAAGGAGGGCACTCTGTTGGCACACTTACTTGAGGCCCTGCTTCCCAGGCTGAAAACTCTGCTTTCTTTCCTTAGGTGGCACATTGGCTCAGAACTGCCCTACCCCTAGGATTCAGGGATGTGCAGCCCGATTAGTTGAGATCAGCACTTCTGGCTCTTTCATGGGGGAAACCAACAGTGAAAAGAGCCGTTCTAAGCTGGGAACCATGGTGTCTCTCCCTAGTCTACACAGAAACAGCACTTTGAGGGAAAGGGGCTGCTGGCGTTTGGTAGCAAAATCTCCTATTCTGAAGTGAAACATTTCGTTGTAAGCGGGTAGATCAGCCTGGCCACATTTTCTCAGCTGGCTCTAAAGGAGGGCACACTGTTGGCAGACTTACTTGAGGCCCTGCTTCCAAGGCTGAAAATTTTGCTTTCATTCCTCAGGTGGCACATTGGCTCAGAACTCCCCTACCCCAAGGATTCAGGGATGTGCAGGCCGATTTTTTGAGATCAGCCTTTCTGACTCTTTCATGGAGGAAACCAACTGGGTAAAGACCCGTTCTAAGCTGGGGACCATAGTGTCTTTCCCTAGTGTATACAGAAACAGCACTCTGAGGGAGAGGAGCTGCTGGCGTTTGGTAGAAACATCTGCTATGCTGAAGAGAAACATTTCGTTGTAAGCGGGTAGATTCAGCCTTGCCTGCTTTTCTCAGCTGGCTATAAAGGAGGGCACTCTGTTGGCACACTTACTTGAGGCCCTGCTTCCCAGGCTGAAAACTCTGCTTTTTCTCCTTAGGTGGCACATTGGCTCAGAACTGCCCTACCCCTAGGATTCAGGGATGTGCAGCCCGATTAGTTAAGGTCAGCACCTCTGGCTCTTTCATGGGGGAAACCAACAGTGAAAAGAGCCTTTCTAACCTGGGAACCATGGTGTCTTTCCCTAGTCTACACAGAAACAGCACTTTGAGGGAAAGGGGCTGCTGGCGTTTGGTAGCAAAATCTCCTATTCTGAAGTGAAACATTTCGTTGTAAGCGGGTAGATCAGCCTGGCCACATTTTCTCAGCTGGCTCTAAAGGAGGGCACACTGTTGGCAGACTTACTTGAGGCCCTGCTTCCAAGGCTGAAAATTTTGCTTTCATTCCTCAGGTGGCACATTGGCTCAGAACTCCCCTACCCCAAGGATTCAGGGATGTGCAGGCCGATTTTTTGAGATCAGCCTTTCTGACTCTTTCATGGAGGAAACAAACTGGGTAAAGACCCGTTCTACGCTGGGGACCATAGTGTCTTTCCCTAGTGTATACAGAAACAGCACTCTGAGGGAGAGGAGCTGCTGGCGTTTGGTAGAAACATCTGCTATGCTGAAGAGAAACATTTCGTTGTAAGCGGGTAGATTCAGCCTTGCCTGCTTTTCTCAGCTGGCTATAAAGGAGGGCACTCTGTTGGCACACTTACTTGAGGCCCTGCTTCCCAGGCTGAAAACTCTGCTTTTTCTCCTTAGGTGGCACATTGGCTCAGAACTGCCCTACCCCTAGGATTCAGGGATGTGCAGCCCGATTAGTTAAGGTCAGCACCTCTGGCTCTTTCATGGGGGAAACCAACAGTGAAAAGAGCCTTTCTAACCTGGGAACCATGGTGTCTTTCCCTAGTCTACACAGAAACAGCACTTTGAGGGAAAGGGGCTGCTGGCGTTTGGTAGCAAAATCTCCTATTCTGAAGTGAAACATTTCGTTGTAAGCGGGTAGATCAGCCTGGCCACATTTTCTCAGCTGGCTCTAAAGGAGGGCACACTGTTGGCAGACTTACTTGAGGCCCTGCTTCCAAGGCTGAAAATTTTGCTTTCATTCCTCAGGTGGCACATTGGCTCAGAACTCCCCTACCCCAAGGATTCAGGGATGTGCAGGCCGATTTTTTGAGATCAGCCTTTCTGACTCTTTCATGGAGGAAACAAACTGGGTAAAGACCCGTTCTACGCTGGGGACCATAGTGTCTTTCCCTAGTGTATACAGAAACAGCACTCTGAGGGAGAGGAGCTGCTGGTGTTTGGTAGAAACATCTGCTATTCTGAAGAGAAACATTTCGTTGTAAGCGGGTAGATTCAGCCTTGCCTCATTTTCTCAGCTGGCTATAAAGGAGGGCACTCTGTTGGCACACTTACTTGAGGCCCTGCTTCCCAGGCTGAAAACTCTGCTTTTTCTCCTTAGGTGGCACATTGGCTCAGAACTGCCCTACCCCTAGGATTCAGGGATGTGCAGCCCGATTAGTTAAGGTCAGCACCTCTGGCTCTTTCATGGGGGAAACCAACAGTGAAAAGAGCCGTTCTAAGCTGGGAACCATGGTGTCTTTCCCTAGTCTACACAGAAACAGCACGTTGAGGGAAAGGGGCTGCTGGCGTTTCGTAGCAAAATCTCCTATTCTGAAGTGAAACATTTCGTTGTAAGCGGGTAGATCAGCCTGGCCACATTTTCTCAGCTGGCTCTAAAGGAGGGCACACTGTTGGCAGACTTACTTGAGGCCCTGCTTCCCAGGCTGAAAATTTTGCTTTCATTCCTTAGGTGGCACATTGGCTCAGAACTCCCCTACCCCAAGGATTCAGGGATGTGCAGGCCGATTTTTTGAGATCAGCCTTTCTGACTCTTTCATGGAGGAAACCAACTGGGTAAAGACCCGTTCTAAGCTGGGGACCATAGTGTCTTTCCCTAGTGTATACAGAAACAGCACTCTGAGGGAGAGGAGCTGCTGGCGTTTGGTAGAAACATCTGCTATTCTGAAGAGAAACAGTTCGTTGTAAGCGGGTAGATTCAGCATTGCCTGCTTTTCTCAGCTGGCTATAAAGGAGGGCACTCTGTTGGCACACTTACTTGAGGCCCTGCTTCCCAGGCTGAAAACTCTGCTTTTTCTCCTTAGGTGGCACATTGGCTCAGAACTGCCCTACCCCTAGGATTCAGGGATGTGCAGCCCGATTAGTTGAGATCAGCACTTCTGGCTCTTTCATGGGGGAAACCAACAGTGAAAAGAGCCGTTCTAAGCTGGGAACCATGGTGTCTCTCCCTAGTCTACACAGAAACAGCACTTTGAGGGAAAGGGGCTGCTGGCGTTTGGTAGCAAAATCTCCTATTCTGAAGTGAAACATTTCGTTGTACGCGGGTAGATCAGCCTGGCCACATTTTCTCAGCTGGCTCTAAAGGAGGGCACACTGTTGGCAGACTCATTGAGGCCCTGCTTCCCAGGCTGAAAATTTTGCTTTCATTCCTTAGGTGGCACATTGGCTCAGAACTCCCCTACCCCAAGGATTCAGGGATGTGCAGGCCGATTTTTTGAGATCAGCCTTTCTGACTCTTTCATGGAGGAAACCACCTGGGAAAAGACCCGTTCTAAGCTGGGGACCATAGTGTCTTTCCCTAGTGTACACAGAAACAGCACTCTGAGGGAGAGGAGCTGCTGGCGTTTGGTAGAAACATCTGCTATTCTGAAGAGAAACATTTCGTTGTAAGCGGGTAGATTCAGCCTTGCCTCAGTTTCTCAGCTGGCTCTAAAGGAGGGCACTCTGTTGGCACACTTACTTGAGGCCCTGCTTCCCAGGCTGAAAACTCTGCTTTCTCTCCTTAGGTGGCACATTGGCTCAGAACTGCCCTACCCGTAGGATTCAGGGATGTGCAGGCCGATTTTTTGATATCAGCCTTTCTGACTCTTTCATGGAGGAAACCAACTGGGTAAAGACCCGTTCTAAGCTGGGGACCATAGTGTATTTCCCTAGTGTACACAGAAACAGCACTCTGAGGGAGAGGAGCTGCTGGCGTTTGGTAGAAACATCTGCTATTGTGAAGAGAAACATTTCGTTGTAAGCGGGTAGATTCAGCCTTCCCTCAGTTTCTCAGCTGTCTATAAAGGAGGGCACTCTGTTGGCACACTTACTTGAGGCCCTGCTTCCCAGGCTGAAAACTCTGCTTTCTTTCCTTAGGTGGCACATTGGCTCAGAACTGCCCTACCCCTAGGATTCAGGGATGTGCAGCCCGATTAGTTGAGATCAGCACTTCTGGCTCTTTCATGGGGGAAACCAACAGTGAAAAGAGCCGTTCTAAGCTGGGAACCATGGTGTCTCTCCCTAGTCTACACAGAAACAGCACTTTGAGGGAAAGGGGCTGCTGGCGTTTGGTAGCAAAATCTCCTATTCTGAAGTGAAACATTTCGTTGTAAGCGGGTAGATCAGCCTGGCCACATTTTCTCAGCTGGCTCTAAAGGAGGGCACACTGTTGGCAGACTTACTTGAGGCCCTGCTTCCAAGGCTGAAAATTTTGCTTTCATTCCTCAGGTGGCACATTGGCTCAGAACTCCCCTACCCCAAGGATTCAGGGATGTGCAGGCCGATTTTTTGAGATCAGCCTTTCTGACTCTTTCATGGAGGAAACCAACTGGGTAAAGACCCGTTCTAAGCTGGGGACCATAGTGTCTTTCCCTAGTGTATACAGAAACAGCACTCTGAGGGAGAGGAGCTGCTGGCGTTTGGTAGAAACATCTGCTATGCTGAAGAGAAACATTTCGTTGTAAGCGGGTAGATTCAGCCTTGCCTCATTTTCTCAGCTGGCTATAAAGGAGGGCACTCTGTTGGCACACTTACTTGAGGCCCTGCTTCCCAGGCTGAAAACTCTGCTTTTTCTCCTTAGGTGGCACATTGGCTCAGAACTGCCCTACCCCTAGGATTCAGGGATGTGCAGCCCGATTAGTTAAGGTCAGCACCTCTGGCTCTTTCATGGGGGAAACCAACAGTGAAAAGAGCCGTTCTAAGCTGGGAACCATGGTGTCTTTCCCTAGTCTACACAGAAACAGCACGTTGAGGGAAAGGGGCTGCTGGCGTTTGGTAGCAAAATCTCCTATTCTGAAGTGAAACATTTCGTTGTAAGCGGGTAGATCAGCCTGGCCACATTTTCTCAGCTGCTTCTAAAGGAGGGCACACTGTTGGCAGACTTACTTGAGGCCCTGCTTCCCAGGCTGAAAACTCTGCTTTCTCTCCTTAGGTGGCACATTGGCTCAGAACTGCCCTACCCCTAGGATTCAGGGATGTGCAGGCCGATTTTTTGAGATCAGCCTTTCTGACTCTTTCATGGAGGAAACCAACTGGGTAAAGACCCGTTCTAAGCTGAGGACCATAGTGTATTTCCCTAGTGTACACAGAAACAGCACTCTGAGGGAGAGGAGCTGCTGGCGTTTGGTAGAAACATCTGCTATTGTGAAGAGAAACATTTCGTTGTAAGCGGGTAGATTCAGCCTTCCCTCAGTTTCTCAGCTGGCTATAAAGGAGGGCACTCTGTTGGCACACTTACTTGAGGCCCTGCTTCCCAGGCTGAAAACTCTGCTTTCTTTCCTTAGGTGGCACATTGGCTCAGAACTGCCCTACCCCTAGGATTCAGGGATGTGCAGCCCGATTAGTTGAGATCAGCACTTCTGGCTCTTTCATGGGGGAAACCAACAGTGAAAAGAGCCGTTCTAAGCTGGGAACCATGGTGTCTCTCCCTAGTCTACACAGAAACAGCACTTTGAGGGAAAGGGGCTGCTGGCGTTTGGTAGCAAAATCTCCTATTCTGAAGTGAAACATTTCGTTGTAAGCGGGTAGATCAGCCTGGCCACATTTTCTCAGCTGGCTCTAAAGGAGGGCACACTGTTGGCAGACTTACTTGAGGCCCTGCTTCCAAGGCTGAAAATTTTGCTTTCATTCCTCAGGTGGCACATTGGCTCAGAACTCCCCTACCCCAAGGATTCAGGGATGTGCAGGCCGATTTTTTGAGATCAGCCTTTCTGACTCTTTCATGGAGGAAACCAACTGGGTAAAGACCCGTTCTAAGCTGGGGACCATAGTGTCTTTCCCTAGTGTATACAGAAACAGCACTCTGAGGGAGAGGAGCTGCTGGCGTTTGGTAGAAACATCTGCTATGCTGAAGAGAAACATTTCGTTGTAAGCGGGTAGATTCAGCCTTGCCTCATTTTCTCAGCTGGCTATAAAGGAGGGCACTCTGTTGGCACACTTACTTGAGGCCCTGCTTCCCAGGCTGAAAACTCTGCTTTTTCTCCTTAGGTGGCACATTGGCTCAGAACTGCCCTACCCCTAGGATTCAGGGATGTGCAGCCCGATTAGTTAAGGTCAGCACCTCTGGCTCTTTCATGGGGGAAACCAACAGTGAAAAGAGCCTTTCTAACCTGGGAACCATGGTGTCTTTCCCTAGTCTACACAGAAACAGCACTTTGAGGGAAAGGGGCTGCTGGCGTTTGGTAGCAAAATCTCCTATTCTGAAGTGAAACATTTCGTTGTAAGCGGGTAGATTCAGCCTGGCCACATATTCTCAGCTGGCTCTAAAACAGGGCACTCTGTTGGCAGACTTACTTGAGGCCCTGATTCCCAGGCTGAAAATTTTGCTTTCATTCCTTAGGTGGCACATTGGCTCAGAACTCCCCTACCCCAAGGATTCAGGGATGTGCAGGCCGATTTTGTGAGATCAGCCTTTCTGACTCTTTCATGGAGGAAACCAACTGGGAAAAGACCCGTTCTAAGCTGGGGACCATAGTGTCTTTCCCTAGTGTACACAGAAACAGCACTCTGAGGGAGAGGAGCTGCTGGCGTTTGGTAGAAACATCTGCTATTTTGAAGAGAAACATTTCGTTGTAAGCGGGTAGATTCAGCCTTGCCTCAGTTTCTCAGCTGGCTCTAAAGGAGGGCACTCTGTTGGCACACTTACTTGAGGCCCTGCTTCCCAGGTTGAAAACTCTGCTTTCTTTCCTTAGGTGGCACATTGGCTCAGAACTGCCCTACCCCTAGGATTCAGGGATGTGCAGCCCGATTAGTTGAGATCAGCACTTCTGGCTCTTTCATGGGGGAAACCAACAGTGAAAAGAGCCTTTCTAACCTGGGAACCATGGTGTCTTTCCCTAGTCTACACAGAAACAGCACTTTGAGGGAAAGGGGCTGCTGGCGTTTGGTAGCAAAATCTCCTATTCTGAAGTGAAACATTTCGTTGTAAGCGGGTAGATCAGCCTGGCTACATTTTCTCAACTGGCTCTAAAGGAGGGCACACTGCTGGCATACTTACTTGAGGCCCTGCTTCCCAGGCTGAAAATTTTGCTTTCATTCCTTAGGTGGCACATTGGCTCAGAACTCCCCTACCCCAAGGATTCAGGGATGTGCAGGCCGATTTTTTGAGATCAGCCTTTCTGACTCTTTCATGGAGGAAACCAACTGGGAAAAGACCCGTTCTAAGCTGGGGACCATAGTGTCTTTCCCTAGTGTACACAGAAACAGCACTCTGAGGGAGAGGAGCTGCTGGCGTTTGGTAGAAACATCTGCTATTCTGAAGAGAAACATTTCGTTGTAAGCGGGTAGATTCAGCCTTGCCTCATTTTCTCAGCTGGCTATAAAGGAGGGCACTCTATTGGCACACTTACTTGAGGCCCTGCTTCCCAGGCTGAAAACTCTGCTTTCTTTCCTTAGGTGGCACATTGGCTCAGAACTGCCCTACCCCTAGGATTCAGGGATGTGCAGCCCGATTAGTTGAGATCAGCACTTCTGGCTCTTTCATGGGGGAAACCAACAGTGAAAAGAGCCGTTCTAAGCTGGGAACCATGGTGTCTCTCCCTAGTCTACACAGAAACAGCACTTTGAGGGAAAGGGGCTGCTGGCGTTTGGTAGCAAAATCTCCTATTCTGAAGTGAAACATTTCGTTGTAAGCGGGTAGATCAGCCTGGCCACATTTTCTCAGCTGGCTCTAAAGGAGGGCACACTGTTGGCAGACTTACTTGAGGCCCTGCTTCCAAGGCTGAAAATTTTGCTTTCATTCCTCAGGTGGCACATTGGCTCAGAACTCCCCTACCCCAAGGATTCAGGGATGTGCAGGCCGATTTTTTGAGATCAGCCTTTCTGACTCTTTCATGGAGGAAACCAACTGGGTAAAGACCCGTTCTAAGCTGGGGACCATAGTGTCTTTCCCTAGTGTATACAGAAACAGCACTCTGAGGGAGAGGAGCTGCTGGCGTTTGGTAGAAACATCTGCTATGCTGAAGAGAAACATTTCGTTGTAAGCGGGTAGATTCAGCCTTGCCTCATTTTCTCAGCTGGCTATAAAGGAGGGCACTCTGTTGGCACACTTACTTGAGGCCCTGCTTCCCAGGCTGAAAACTCTGCTTTTTCTGCTTAGGTGGCACATTGGCTCAGAACTGCCCTACCCCTAGGATTCAGGGATGTGCAGCCCGATTAGTTAAGGTCAGCACCTCTGGCTCTTTCATGGGGGAAACCAACAGTCAAAAGAGCCTTTCTAACCTGGGAACCATGGTGTCTTTCCCTAGTCTACACAGAAACAGCACTTTGAGGGAAAGGGGCTGCTGGCGTTTGGTAGCAAAATCTCCTATTCTGAAGTGAAACATTTCGTTGTAAGCGGGTAGATTCAGCCTGGCCACATATTCTCAGCTGGCTCTAAAACAGGGCACTCTGTTGGCAGACTTACTTGAGGCCCTGATTCCCAGGCTGAAAATTTTGCTTTCATTCCTTAGGTGGCACATTGGCTCAGAACTCCCCTACCCCAAGGATTCAGGGATGTGCAGGCCGATTTTGTGAGATCAGCCTTTCTGACTCTTTCATGGAGGAAACCAACTGGGAAAAGACCCGTTCTAAGCTGGGGACCATAGTGTCTTTCCCTAGTGTATACAGAAACAGCACTCTGAGGGAGAGGAGCTGCTGGCGTTTGGTAGAAACATCTGCTATTCTGAAGATAAACAGTTCGTTGTAAGCGGGTAGATTCAGCATTGCCTGCTTTTCTCAGCTGGCTATAAAGGAGGGCACTCTGTTGGCACACTTACTTGAGGCCCTGCTTCCCAGGCTGAAAACTCTGCTTTTTCTCCTTAGGTGGCACATTGGCTCAGAACTGCCCTACCCCTAGGATTCAGGGATGTGCAGCCCGATTAGTTAAGGTCAGCACCTCTGGCTCTTTCATGGGGGAAACCAACAGTGAAAAGAGCCGTTCTAAGCTGGGAACCATGGTGTCTTTCCCTAGTCTACACAGAAACAGCACGTTGAGGGAAAGGGGCTGCTGGCGTTTGGTAGCAAAATCTCCTATTCTGAAGTGAAACATTTCGTTGTAAGCGGGTAGATCAGCCTGGCCACATTTTCTCAGCTGCTTCTAAAGGAGGGCACACTGTTGGCAGACTTACTTGAGGCCCTGCTTCCCAGGCTGAAAACTCTGCTTTCTCTCCTTAGGTGGCACATTGGCTCAGAACTGCCCTACCCCTAGGATGCAGGGATGTGCAGGCCGATTTTTTGAGATCAGCCTTTCTGACTCTTTCATGGAGGAAACCAACTGGGAAAAGACCCGTTCTAAGCTGGGGACCATAGTGTCTTTCCCTAGTGTACACAGAAACAGCACTCTGAGGGAGAGGAGGTGCTGGCGTTTGATAGAAACATCTGCTATTCTGAAGAGAAACATTTCGTTGTAAGCGGGTAGATTCAGCCTTGCCTCAGTTTCTCAGCTGGCTCTAAAGGAGGGCACTCTGTTGGCACACTTACTTGAGGCCCTGCTTCCCAGGCTGAAAACTCTGCTTTCTTTCCTTAGGTGGCACATTGGCTCAGAACTGCCCTACCCCTAGGATTCAGGGATGTGCAGCCCGATTAGTTGAGATCAGCACTTCTGGCTCTTTCATGGGGGAAACCAACAGTGAAAAGAGCCGTTCTAAGCTGGGAACCATGGTGTCTCTCCCTAGTCTACACAGAAACAGCACTTTGAGGGAAAGGGGCTGCTGGCGTTTGGTAGCAAAATCTCCTATTCTGAAGTGAAACATTTCGTTGTAAGCGGGTAGATCAGCCTGGCCACATTTTCTCAGCTGGCTCTAAAGGAGGGCACACTGTTGGCAGACTTACTTGAGGCCCTGCTTCCAAGGCTGAAAATTTTGCTTTCATTCCTCAGGTGGCACATTGGCTCAGAACTCCCCTACCCCAAGGATTCAGGGATGTGCAGGCCGATTTTTTGAGATCAGCCTTTCTGACTCTTTCATGGAGGAAACCAACTGGGTAAAGACCCGTTCTAAGCTGGGGACCATAGTGTCTTTCCCTAGTGTATACAGAAACAGCACTCTGAGGGAGAGGAGCTGCTGGCGTTTGGTAGAAACATCTGCTATGCTGAAGAGAAACATTTCGTTGTAAGCGGGTAGATTCAGCCTTGCCTGCTTTTCTCAGCTGGCTATAAAGGAGGGCACTCTGTTGGCACACTTACTTGAGGCCCTGCTTCCCAGGCTGAAAACTCTGCTTTTTCTCCTTAGGTGGCACATTGGCTCAGAACTGCCCTACCCCTAGGATTCAGGGATGTGCAGCCCGATTAGTTAAGGTCAGCACCTCTGGCTCTTTCATGGGGGAAACCAACAGTGAAAAGAGCCTTTCTAACCTGGGAACCATGGTGTCTTTCCCTAGTCTACACAGAAACAGCACTTTGAGGGAAAGGGGCTGCTGGCGTTTGGTAGCAAAATCTCCTATTCTGAAGTGAAACATTTCGTTGTAAGCGGGTAGATCAGCCTGGCCACATTTTCTCAGCTGGCTCTAAAGGAGGGCACACTGTTGGCAGACTTACTTGAGGCCCTGCTTCCAAGGCTGAAAATTTTGCTTTCATTCCTCAGGTGGCACATTGGCTCAGAACTCCCCTACCCCAAGGATTCAGGGATGTGCAGGCCGATTTTTTGAGATCAGCCTTTCTGACTCTTTCATGGAGGAAACAAACTGGGTAAAGACCCGTTCTACGCTGGGGACCATAGTGTCTTTCCCTAGTGTATACAGAAACAGCACTCTGAGGGAGAGGAGCTGCTGGCGTTTGGTAGAAACATCTGCTATGCTGAAGAGAAACATTTCGTTGTAAGCGGGTAGATTCAGCCTTGCCTCAATTTCTCAGCTGGCTATAAAGGAGGGCACTCTGTTGGCACACTTACTTGAGGCCCTGCTTCCCAGGCTGAAAACTCTGCTTTTTCTCCTTAGGTGGCACATTGGCTCAGAACTGCCCTACCCCTAGGATTCAGGGATGTGCAGCCCGATTAGTTAAGGTCAGCACCTCTGGCTCTTTCATGGGGGAAACCAACAGTGAAAAGAGCCGTTCTAAGCTGGGAACCATGGTGTCTTTCCCTAGTCTACACAGAAACAGCACGTTGAGGGAAAGGGGCTGCTGGCGTTTTGTAGCAAAATCTCCTATTCTGAAGTGAAACATTTCGTTGTAAGCGGGTAGATCAGCCTGGCCACATTTTCTCAGCTGGCTCTAAAGGAGGGCACACTGTTGGCAGACTTACTTGAGGCCCTGCTTCCCAGGCTGAAAATTTTGCTTTCATTCCTTAGGTGGCACATTGGCTCAGAACTCCCCTACCCCAAGGATTCAGGGATGTGCAGGCCGATTTTTTGAGATCAGCCTTTCTGACTCTTTCATGGAGGAAACCAACTGGGTAAAGACCCGTTCTAAGCTGGGGACCATAGTGTCTTTCCCTAGTGTATACAGAAACAGCACTCTGAGGGAGAGGAGCTGCTGGCGTTTGGTAGAAACATCTGCTATTCTGAAGAGAAACAGTTCGTTGTAAGCGGGTAGATTCAGCATTGCCTGCTTTTCTCAGCTGGCTATAAAGGAGGGCACTCTGTTGGCACACTTACTTGAGGCCCTGCTTCCCAGGCTGAAAACTCTGCTTTTTCTCCTTAGGTGGCACATTGGCTCAGAACTGCCCTACCCCTAGGATTCAGGGATGTGCAGCCCGATTAGTTGAGATCAGCACTTCTGGCTCTTTCATGGGGGAAACCAACAGTGAAAAGAGCCGTTCTAAGCTGGGAACCATGGTGTCTCTCCCTAGTCTACACAGAAACAGCACTTTGAGGGAAAGGGGCTGCTGGCGTTTGGTAGCAAAATCTCCTATTCTGAAGTGAAACATTTCGTTGTACGCGGGTAGATCAGCCTGGCCACATTTTCTCAGCTGGCTCTAAAGGAGGGCACACTGTTGGCAGACTCATTGAGGCCCTGCTTCCCAGGCTGAAAATTTTGCTTTCATTCCTTAGGTGGCACATTGGCTCAGAACTCCCCTACCCGTAGGATTCAGGGATGTGCAGGCCGATTTTTTGATATCAGCCTTTCTGACTCTTTCATGGAGGAAACCAACTGGGTAAAGACCCGTTCTAAGCTGGGGACCATAGTGTATTTCCCTAGTGTACACAGAAACAGCACTCTGAGGGAGAGGAGCTGCTGGCGTTTGGTAGAAACATCTGCTATTGTGAAGAGAAACATTTCGTTGTAAGCGGGTAGATTCAGCCTTCCCTCAGTTTCTCAGCTGTCTATAAAGGAGGGCACTCTGTTGGCACACTTACTTGAGGCCCTGCTTCCCAGGCTGAAAACTCTGCTTTCTTTCCTTAGGTGGCACATTGGCTCAGAACTGCCCTACCCCTAGGATTCAGGGATGTGCAGCCCGATTAGTTGAGATCAGCACTTCTGGCTCTTTCATGGGGGAAACCAACAGTGAAAAGAGCCGTTCTAAGCTGGGAACCATGGTGTCTCTCCCTAGTCTACACAGAAACAGCACTTTGAGGGAAAGGGGCTGCTGGCGTTTGGTAGCAAAATCTCCTATTCTGAAGTGAAACATTTCGTTGTAAGCGGGTAGATCAGCCTGGCCACATTTTCTCAGCTGGCTCTAAAGGAGGGCACACTGTTGGCAGACTTACTTGAGGCCCTGCTTCCAAGGCTGAAAATTTTGCTTTCATTCCTCAGGTGGCACATTGGCTCAGAACTCCCCTACCCCAAGGATTCAGGGATGTGCAGGCCGATTTTTTGAGATCAGCCTTTCTGACTCTTTCATGGAGGAAACCAACTGGGTAAAGACCCGTTCTAAGCTGGGGACCATAGTGTCTTTCCCTAGTGTATACAGAAACAGCACTCTGAGGGAGAGGAGCTGCTGGCGTTTGGTAGAAACATCTGCTATGCTGAAGAGAAACATTTCGTTGTAAGCGGGTAGATTCAGCCTTGCCTCATTTTCTCAGCTGGCTATAAAGGAGGGCACTCTGTTGGCACACTTACTTGAGGCCCTGCTTCCCAGGCTGAAAACTCTGCTTTTTCTCCTTAGGTGGCACATTGGCTCAGAACTGCCCTACCCCTAGGATTCAGGGATGTGCAGCCCGATTAGTTAAGGTCAGCACCTCTGGCTCTTTCATGGGGGAAACCAACAGTGAAAAGAGCCGTTCTAAGCTGGGAACCATGGTGTCTTTCCCTAGTCTACACAGAAACAGCACGTTGAGGGAAAGGGGCTGCTGGCGTTTGGTAGCAAAATCTCCTATTCTGAAGTGAAACATTTCGTTGTAAGCGGGTAGATCAGCCTGGCCACATTTTCTCAGCTGCTTCTAAAGGAGGGCACACTGTTGGCAGACTTACTTGAGGCCCTGCTTCCCAGGCTGAAAACTCTGCTTTCTCTCCTTAGGTGGCACATTGGCTCAGAACTGCCCTACCCCTAGGATTCAGGGATGTGCAGGCCGATTTTTTGAGATCAGCCTTTCTGACTCTTTCATGGAGGAAACCAACTGGGTAAAGACCCGTTCTAAGCTGGGGACCATAGTGTATTTCCCTAGTGTACACAGAAACAGCACTCTGAGGGAGAGGAGCTGCTGGCGTTTGGTAGAAACATCTGCTATTGTGAAGAGAAACATTTCGTTGTAAGCGGGTAGATTCAGCCTTCCCTCAGTTTCTCAGCTGGCTATAAAGGAGGGCACTCTGTTGGCACACTTACTTGAGGCCCTGCTTCCCAGGCTGAAAACTCTGCTTTCTTTCCTTAGGTGGCACATTGGCTCAGAACTGCCCTACCCCTAGGATTCAGGGATGTGCAGCCCGATTAGTTGAGATCAGCACTTCTGGCTCTTTCATGGGGGAAACCAACAGTGAAAAGAGCCGTTCTAAGCTGGGAACCATGGTGTCTCTCCCTAGTCTACACAGAAACAGCACTTTGAGGGAAAGGGGCTGCTGGCGTTTGGTAGCAAAATCTCCTATTCTGAAGTGAAACATTTCGTTGTAAGCGGGTAGATCAGCCTGGCCACATTTTCTCAGCTGGCTCTAAAGGAGGGCACACTGTTGGCAGACTTACTTGAGGCCCTGCTTCCAAGGCTGAAAATTTTGCTTTCATTCCTCAGGTGGCACATTGGCTCAGAACTCCCCTACCCCAAGGATTCAGGGATGTGCAGGCCGATTTTTTGAGATCAGCCTTTCTGACTCTTTCATGGAGGAAACCAACTGGGTAAAGACCCGTTCTAAGCTGGGGACCATAGTGTCTTTCCCTAGTGTATACAGAAACAGCACTCTGAGGGAGAGGAGCTGCTGGCGTTTGGTAGAAACATCTGCTATGCTGAAGAGAAACATTTCGTTGTAAGCGGGTAGATTCAGCCTTGCCTCATTTTCTCAGCTGGCTATAAAGGAGGGCACTCTGTTGGCACACTTACTTGAGGCCCTGCTTCCCAGGCTGAAAACTCTGCTTTTTCTCCTTAGGTGGCACATTGGCTCAGAACTGCCCTACCCCTAGGATTCAGGGATGTGCAGCCCGATTAGTTAAGGTCAGCACCTCTGGCTCTTTCATGGGGGAAACCAACAGTGAAAAGAGCCTTTCTAACCTGGGAACCATGGTGTCTTTCCCTAGTCTACACAGAAACAGCACTTTGAGGGAAAGGGGCTGCTGGCGTTTGGTAGCAAAATCTCCTATTCTGAAGTGAAACATTTCGTTGTAAGCGGGTAGATTCAGCCTGGCCACATATTCTCAGCTGGCTCTAAAACAGGGCACTCTGTTGGCAGACTTACTTGAGGCCCTGATTCCCAGGCTGAAAATTTTGCTTTCATTCCTTAGGTGGCACATTGGCTCAGAACTCCCCTACCCCAAGGATTCAGGGATGTGCAGGCCGATTTTGTGAGATCAGCCTTTCTGACTCTTTCATGGAGGAAACCAACTGGGAAAAGACCCGTTCTAAGCTGGGGACCATAGTGTCTTTCCCTAGTGTACACAGAAACAGCACTCTGAGGGAGAGGAGCTGCTGGCGTTTGGTAGAAACATCTGCTATTTTGAAGAGAAACATTTCGTTGTAAGCGGGTAGATTCAGCCTTGCCTCAGTTTCTCAGCTGGCTCTAAAGGAGGGCACTCTGTTGGCACACTTACTTGAGGCCCTGCTTCCCAGGTTGAAAACTCTGCTTTCTTTCCTTAGGTGGCACATTGGCTCAGAACTGCCCTACCCCTAGGATTCAGGGATGTGCAGCCCGATTAGTTGAGATCAGCACTTCTGGCTCTTTCATGGGGGAAACCAACAGTGAAAAGAGCCTTTCTAACCTGGGAACCATGGTGTCTTTCCCTAGTCTACACAGAAACAGCACTTTGAGGGAAAGGGGCTGCTGGCGTTTGGTAGCAAAATCTCCTATTCTGAAGTGAAACATTTCGTTGTAAGCGGGTAGATCAGCCTGGCTACATTTTCTCAACTGGCTCTAAAGGAGGGCACACTGCTGGCATACTTACTTGAGGCCCTGCTTCCCAGGCTGAAAATTTTGCTTTCATTCCTTAGGTGGCACATTGGCTCAGAACTCCCCTACCCCAAGGATTCAGGGATGTGCAGGCCGATTTTTTGAGATCAGCCTTTCTGACTCTTTCATGGAGGAAACCAACTGGGAAAAGACCCGTTCTAAGCTGGGGACCATAGTGTCTTTCCCTAGTGTACACAGAAACAGCACTCTGAGGGAGAGGAGCTGCTGGCGTTTGGTAGAAACATCTGCTATTCTGAAGAGAAACATTTCGTTGTAAGCGGGTAGATTCAGCCTTGCCTCATTTTCTCAGCTGGCTATAAAGGAGGGCACTCTATTGGCACACTTACTTGAGGCCCTGCTTCCCAGGCTGAAAACTCTGCTTTCTTTCCTTAGGTGGCACATTGGCTCAGAACTGCCCTACCCCTAGGATTCAGGGATGTGCAGCCCGATTAGTTGAGATCAGCACTTCTGGCTCTTTCATGGGGGAAACCAACAGTGAAAAGAGCCGTTCTAAGCTGGGAACCATGGTGTCTCTCCCTAGTCTACACAGAAACAGCACTTTGAGGGAAAGGGGCTGCTGGCGTTTGGTAGCAAAATCTCCTATTCTGAAGTGAAACATTTCGTTGTAAGCGGGTAGATCAGCCTGGCCACATTTTCTCAGCTGGCTCTAAAGGAGGGCACACTGTTGGCAGACTTACTTGAGGCCCTGCTTCCAAGGCTGAAAATTTTGCTTTCATTCCTCAGGTGGCACATTGGCTCAGAACTCCCCTACCCCAAGGATTCAGGGATGTGCAGGCCGATTTTTTGAGATCAGCCTTTCTGACTCTTTCATGGAGGAAACCAACTGGGTAAAGACCCGTTCTAAGCTGGGGACCATAGTGTCTTTCCCTAGTGTATACAGAAACAGCACTCTGAGGGAGAGGAGCTGCTGGCGTTTGGTAGAAACATCTGCTATGCTGAAGAGAAACATTTCGTTGTAAGCGGGTAGATTCAGCCTTGCCTCATTTTCTCAGCTGGCTATAAAGGAGGGCACTCTGTTGGCACACTTACTTGAGGCCCTGCTTCCCAGGCTGAAAACTCTGCTTTTTCTCCTTAGGTGGCACATTGGCTCAGAACTGCCCTACCCCTAGGATTCAGGGATGTGCAGCCCGATTAGTTAAGGTCAGCACCTCTGGCTCTTTCATGGGGGAAACCAACAGTGAAAAGAGCCTTTCTAACCTGGGAACCATGGTGTCTTTCCCTAGTCTACACAGAAACAGCACTTTGAGGGAAAGGGGCTGCTGGCGTTTGGTAGCAAAATCTCCTATTCTGAAGTGAAACATTTCGTTGTAAGCGGGTAGATTCAGCCTGGCCACATATTCTCAGCTGGCTCTAAAACAGGGCACTCTGTTGGCAGACTTACTTGAGGCCCTGATTCCCAGGCTGAAAATTTTGCTTTCATTCCTTAGGTGGCACATTGGCTCAGAACTCCCCTACCCCAAGGATTCAGGGATGTGCAGGCCGATTTTGTGAGATCAGCCTTTCTGACTCTTTCATGGAGGAAACCAACTGGGAAAAGACCCGTTCTAAGCTGGGGACCATAGTGTCTTTCCCTAGTGTATACAGAAACAGCACTCTGAGGGAGAGGAGCTGCTGGCGTTTGGTAGAAACATCTGCTATTCTGAAGATAAACAGTTCGTTGTAAGCGGGTAGATTCAGCATTGCCTGCTTTTCTCAGCTGGCTATAAAGGAGGGCACTCTGTTGGCACACTTACTTGAGGCCCTGCTTCCCAGGCTGAAAACTCTGCTTTTTCTCCTTAGGTGGCACATTGGCTCAGAACTGCCCTACCCCTAGGATTCAGGGATGTGCAGCCCGATTAGTTAAGGTCAGCACCTCTGGCTCTTTCATGGGGGAAACCAACAGTGAAAAGAGCCGTTCTAAGCTGGGAACCATGGTGTCTTTCCCTAGTCTACACAGAAACAGCACGTTGAGGGAAAGGGGCTGCTGGCGTTTGGTAGCAAAATCTCCTATTCTGAAGTGAAACATTTCGTTGTAAGCGGGTAGATCAGCCTGGCCACATTTTCTCAGCTGCTTCTAAAGGAGGGCACACTGTTGGCAGACTTACTTGAGGCCCTGCTTCCCAGGCTGAAAACTCTGCTTTCTCTCCTTAGGTGGCACATTGGCTCAGAACTGCCCTACCCCTAGGATGCAGGGATGTGCAGGCCGATTTTTTGAGATCAGCCTTTCTGACTCTTTCATGGAGGAAACCAACTGGGAAAAGACCCGTTCTAAGCTGGGGACCATAGTGTCTTTCCCTAGTGTACACAGAAACAGCACTCTGAGGGAGAGGAGGTGCTGGCGTTTGATAGAAACATCTGCTATTCTGAAGAGAAACATTTCGTTGTAAGCGGGTAGATTCAGCCTTGCCTCAGTTTCTCAGCTGGCTCTAAAGGAGGGCACTCTGTTGGCACACTTACTTGAGGCCCTGCTTCCCAGGCTGAAAACTCTGCTTTTTCTCCTTAGGTGGCACATTGGCTCAGAACTGCCCTACCCCTAGGATTCAGGGATGTGCAGCCCGATTAGTTAAGGTCAGCACCTCTGGCTCTTTCATGGGGGAAACCAACAGTGAAAAGAGCCGTTCTAAGCTGGGAACCATGGTGTCTTTCCCTAGTCTACACAGAAACAGCACGTTGAGGGAAAGGGGCTGCTGGCGTTTGGTAGCAAAATCTCCTATTCTGAAGTGAAACATTTCGTTGTAAGCGGGTAGATCAGCCTGGCCACATTTTCTCAGCTGCTTCTAAAGGAGGGCACACTGTTGGCAGACTTACTTGAGGCCCTGCTTCCAAGGCTGAAAATTTTGCTTTCATTCCTTAGGTGGCACATTGGCTCAGAACTCCCCTACCCCAAGGATTCAGGGATGTGCAGGCCGATTTTTTGAGATCAGCCTTTCTGACTCTTTCATGGAGGAAACCAACTGGGTAAAGACCCGTTCTAAGCTGGGGACCATAGTGTCTTTCCCTAGTGTATACAGAAACAGCACTCTGAGGGAGAGGAGCTGCTGGCGTTTGGTAGAAACATCTGCTATTCTGAAGAGAAACAGTTCGTTGTAAGCGGGTAGATTCAGCATTGCCTGCTTTTCTCAGCTGGCTATAAAGGAGGGCACTCTGTTGGCACACTTACTTGAGGCCCTGCTTCCCAGGCTGAAAACTCTGCTTTTTCTCCTTAGGTGGCACATTGGCTCAGAACTGCCCTACCCCTAGGATTCAGGGATGTGCAGCCCGATTAGTTGAGATCAGCACTTCTGGCTCTTTCATGGGGGAAACCAACAGTGAAAAGAGCCGTTCTAAGCTGGGAACCATGGTGTCTCTCCCTAGTCTACACAGAAACAGCACTTTGAGGGAAAGGGGCTGCTGGCGTTTGGTAGCAAAATCTCCTATTCTGAAGTGAAACATTTCGTTGTACGCGGGTAGATCAGCCTGGCCACATTTTCTCAGCTGGCTCTAAAGGAGGGCACACTGTTGGCAGACTCATTGAGGCCCTGCTTCCCAGGCTGAAAATTTTGCTTTCATTCCTTAGGTGGCACATTGGCTCAGAACTCCCCTACCCGTAGGATTCAGGGATGTGCAGGCCGATTTTTTGATATCAGCCTTTCTGACTCTTTCATGGAGGAAACCAACTGGGTAAAGACCCGTTCTAAGCTGGGGACCATAGTGTATTTCCCTAGTGTACACAGAAACAGCACTCTGAGGGAGAGGAGCTGCTGGCGTTTGGTAGAAACATCTGCTATTGTGAAGAGAAACATTTCGTTGTAAGCGGGTAGATTCAGCCTTCCCTCAGTTTCTCAGCTGTCTATAAAGGAGGGCACTCTGTTGGCACACTTACTTGAGGCCCTGCTTCCCAGGCTGAAAACTCTGCTTTCTTTCCTTAGGTGGCACATTGGCTCAGAACTGCCCTACCCCTAGGATTCAGGGATGTGCAGCCCGATTAGTTGAGATCAGCACTTCTGGCTCTTTCATGGGGGAAACCAACAGTGAAAAGAGCCGTTCTAAGCTGGGAACCATGGTGTCTCTCCCTAGTCTACACAGAAACAGCACTTTGAGGGAAAGGGGCTGCTGGCGTTTGGTAGCAAAATCTCCTATTCTGAAGTGAAACATTTCGTTGTAAGCGGGTAGATCAGCCTGGCCACATTTTCTCAGCTGGCTCTAAAGGAGGGCACACTGTTGGCAGACTTACTTGAGGCCCTGCTTCCAAGGCTGAAAATTTTGCTTTCATTCCTCAGGTGGCACATTGGCTCAGAACTCCCCTACCCCAAGGATTCAGGGATGTGCAGGCCGATTTTTTGAGATCAGCCTTTCTGACTCTTTCATGGAGGAAACCAACTGGGTAAAGACCCGTTCTAAGCTGGGGACCATAGTGTCTTTCCCTAGTGTATACAGAAACAGCACTCTGAGGGAGAGGAGCTGCTGGCGTTTGGTAGAAACATCTGCTATGCTGAAGAGAAACATTTCGTTGTAAGCGGGTAGATTCAGCCTTGCCTCATTTTCTCAGCTGGCTATAAAGGAGGGCACTCTGTTGGCACACTTACTTGAGGCCCTGCTTCCCAGGCTGAAAACTCTGCTTTTTCTCCTTAGGTGGCACATTGGCTCAGAACTGCCCTACCCCTAGGATTCAGGGATGTGCAGCCCGATTAGTTAAGGTCAGCACCTCTGGCTCTTTCATGGGGGAAACCAACAGTGAAAAGAGCCGTTCTAAGCTGGGAACCATGGTGTCTTTCCCTAGTCTACACAGAAACAGCACGTTGAGGGAAAGGGGCTGCTGGCGTTTGGTAGCAAAATCTCCTATTCTGAAGTGAAACATTTCGTTGTAAGCGGGTAGATCAGCCTGGCCACATTTTCTCAGCTGCTTCTAAAGGAGGGCACACTGTTGGCAGACTTACTTGAGGCCCTGCTTCCCAGGCTGAAAACTCTGCTTTCTCTCCTTAGGTGGCACATTGGCTCAGAACTGCCCTACCCCTAGGATTCAGGGATGTGCAGGCCGATTTTTTGAGATCAGCCTTTCTGACTCTTTCATGGAGGAAACCAACTGGGTAAAGACCCGTTCTAAGCTGGGGACCATAGTGTATTTCCCTAGTGTACACAGAAACAGCACTCTGAGGGAGAGGAGCTGCTGGCGTTTGGTAGAAACATCTGCTATTGTGAAGAGAAACATTTCGTTGTAAGCGGGTAGATTCAGCCTTCCCTCAGTTTCTCAGCTGGCTATAAAGGAGGGCACTCTGTTGGCACACTTACTTGAGGCCCTGCTTCCCAGGCTGAAAACTCTGCTTTCTTTCCTTAGGTGGCACATTGGCTCAGAACTGCCCTACCCCTAGGATTCAGGGATGTGCAGCCCGATTAGTTGAGATCAGCACTTCTGGCTCTTTCATGGGGGAAACCAACAGTGAAAAGAGCCGTTCTAAGCTGGGAACCATGGTGTCTCTCCCTAGTCTACACAGAAACAGCACTTTGAGGGAAAGGGGCTGCTGGCGTTTGGTAGCAAAATCTCCTATTCTGAAGTGAAACATTTCGTTGTAAGCGGGTAGATCAGCCTGGCCACATTTTCTCAGCTGCTTCTAAAGGAGGGCACACTGTTGGCAGACTTACTTGAGGCCCTGCTTCCCAGGCTGAAAACTCTGCTTTCTCTCCTTAGGTGGCACATTGGCTCAGAACTGCCCTAACCCTAGGATTCAGGGATGTGCAGGCCGATTTTTTGATATCAGCCTTTCTGACTCTTTCATGGAGGAAACCAACTGGGTAAAGACCCGTTCTAAGCTGGGGACCATAGTGTATTTCCCTAGTGTACACAGAAACAGCACTCTGAGGGAGAGGAGCTGCTGGCGTTTGGTAGAAACATCTGCTATTGTGAAGAGAAACATTTCGTTGTAAGCGGGTAGATTCAGCCTTCCCTCAGTTTCTCAGCTGGCTATAAAGGAGGGCACTCTGTTGGCACACTTACTTGAGGCCCTGCTTCCCAGGCTGAAAACTCTGCTTTCTTTCCTTAGGTGGCACATTGGCTCAGAACTGCCCTACCCCTAGGATTCAGGGATGTGCAGCCCGATTAGTTGAGATCAGCACTTCTGGCTCTTTCATGGGGGAAACCAACAGTGAAAAGAGCCGTTCTAAGCTGGGAACCATGGTGTCTCTCCCTAGTCTACACAGAAACAGCACTTTGAGGGAAAGGGGCTGCTGGCGTTTGGTAGCAAAATCTCCTATTCTGAAGTGAAACATTTCGTTGTAAGCGGGTAGATCAGCCTGGCCACATTTTCTCAGCTGGCTCTAAAGGAGGGCACACTGTTGGCAGACTTACTTGAGGCCCTGCTTCCAAGGCTGAAAATTTTGCTTTCATTCCTCAGGTGGCACATTGGCTCAGAACTCCCCTACCCCAAGGATTCAGGGATGTGCAGGCCGATTTTTTGAGATCAGCCTTTCTTACTCTTTCATGGAGGAAACCAACTGGGTAAAGACCCGTTCTAAGCTGGGGACCATAGTGTCTTTCCCTAGTGTATACAGAAACAGCACTCTGAGGGAGAGGAGCTGCTGGCGTTTGGTAGAAACATCTGCTATGCTGAAGAGAAACATTTCGTTGTAAGCGGGTAGATTCAGCCTTGCCTGCTTTTCTCAGCTGGCTATAAAGGAGGGCACTCTGTTGGCACACTTACTTGAGGCCCTGCTTCCCAGGCTGAAAACTCTGCTTTTTCTCCTTAGGTGGCACATTGGCTCAGAACTGCCCTACCCCTAGGATTCAGGGATGTGCAGCCCGATTAGTTAAGGTCAGCACCTCTGGCTCTTTCATGGGGGAAACCAACAGTGAAAAGAGCCTTTCTAACCTGGGAACCATGGTGTCTTTCCCTAGTCTACACAGAAACAGCACGTTGAGGGAAAGGGGCTGCTGGCGTTTGGTAGCAAAATCTCCTATTCTGAAGTGAAACATTTCGTTGTAAGCGGGTAGATCAGCCTGGCCACATTTTCTCAGCTGCTTCTAAAGGAGGGCACACTGTTGGCAGACTTACTTGAGGCCCTGCTTCCCAGGCTGAAAACTCTGCTTTCTCTCCTTAGGTGGCACATTGGCTCAGAACTGCCCTACCCCTAGGATTCAGGGATGTGCAGGCCGATTTTTTGATATCAGCCTTTCTGACTCTTTCATGGAGGAAACCAACTGGGAAAAGACCCGTTCTAAGCTGGGGACCATAGTGTCTTTCCCTAGTGTACACAGAAACAGCACTCTGAGGGAGAGGAGGTGCTGGCGTTTGATAGAAACATCTGCTATTCTGAAGAGAAACATTTCGTTGTAAGCGGGTAGATTCAGCCTTGCCTCAGTTTCTCAGCTGGCTCTAAAGGAGGGCACTCTGTTGGCACACTTACTTGAGGCCCTGCTTCCCAGGCTGAAAACTCTGCTTTCTTTCCTTAGGTGGCACATTGGCTCAGAACTGCCCTACCCCTAGGATTCAGGGATGTGCAGCCCGATTAGTTGAGATCAGCACTTCTGGCTCTTTCATGGGGGAAACCAACAGTGAAAAGAGCCGTTCTAAGCTGGGAACCATGGTGTCTCTCCCTAGTCTACACAGAAACAGCACTTTGAGGGAAAGGGGCTGCTGGCGTTTGGTAGCAAAATCTCCTATTCTGAAGTGAAACATTTCGTTGTAAGCGGGTAGATCAGCCTGGCCACATTTTCTCAGCTGGCTCTAAAGGAGGGCACACTGTTGGCAGACTTACTTGAGGCCCTGCTTCCAAGGCTGAAAATTTTGCTTTCATTCCTCAGGTGGCACATTGGCTCAGAACTCCCCTACCCCAAGGATTCAGGGATGTGCAGGCCGATTTTTTGAGATCAGCCTTTCTGACTCTTTCATGGAGGAAACCAACTGGGTAAAGACCCGTTCTAAGCTGGGGACCATAGTGTCTTTCCCTAGTGTATACAGAAACAGCACTCTGAGGGAGAGGAGCTGCTGGCGTTTGGTAGAAACATCTGCTATGCTGAAGAGAAACATTTCGTTGTAAGCGGGTAGATTCAGCCTTGCCTGCTTTTCTCAGCTGGCTATAAAGGAGGGCACTCTGTTGGCACACTTACTTGAGGCCCTGCTTCCCAGGCTGAAAACTCTGCTTTTTCTCCTTAGGTGGCACATTGGCTCAGAACTGCCCTACCCCTAGGATTCAGGGATGTGCAGCCCGATTAGTTAAGGTCAGCACCTCTGGCTCTTTCATGGGGGAAACCAACAGTGAAAAGAGCCTTTCTAACCTGGGAACCATGGTGTCTTTCCCTAGTCTACACAGAAACAGCACTTTGAGGGAAAGGGGCTGCTGGCGTTTGGTAGCAAAATCTCCTATTCTGAAGTGAAACATTTCGTTGTAAGCGGGTAGATCAGCCTGGCCACATTTTCTCAGCTGGCTCTAAAGGAGGGCACACTGTTGGCAGACTTACTTGAGGCCCTGCTTCCAAGGCTGAAAATTTTGCTTTCATTCCTCAGGTGGCACATTGGCTCAGAACTCCCCTACCCCAAGGATTCAGGGATGTGCAGGCCGATTTTTTGAGATCAGCCTTTCTGACTCTTTCATGGAGGAAACAAACTGGGTAAAGACCCGTTCTACGCTGGGGACCATAGTGTCTTTCCCTAGTGTATACAGAAACAGCACTCTGAGGGAGAGGAGCTGCTGGCGTTTGGTAGAAACATCTGCTATGCTGAAGAGAAACATTTCGTTGTAAGCGGGTAGATTCAGCCTTGCCTCAATTTCTCAGCTGGCTATAAAGGAGGGCACTCTGTTGGCACACTTACTTGAGGCCCTGCTTCCCAGGCTGAAAACTCTGCTTTTTCTCCTTAGGTGGCACATTGGCTCAGAACTGCCCTACCCCTAGGATTCAGGGATGTGCAGCCCGATTAGTTAAGGTCAGCACCTCTGGCTCTTTCATGGGGGAAACCAACAGTGAAAAGAGCCGTTCTAAGCTGGGAACCATGGTGTCTTTCCCTAGTCTACACAGAAACAGCACGTTGAGGGAAAGGGGCTGCTGGCGTTTCGTAGCAAAATCTCCTATTCTGAAGTGAAACATTTCGTTGTAAGCGGGTAGATCAGCCTGGCCACATTTTCTCAGCTGGCTCTAAAGGAGGGCACACTGTTGGCAGACTTACTTGAGGCCCTGCTTCCCAGGCTGAAAATTTTGCTTTCATTCCTTAGGTGGCACATTGGCTCAGAACTCCCCTACCCCAAGGATTCAGGGATGTGCAGGCCGATTTTTTGAGATCAGCCTTTCTGACTCTTTCATGGAGGAAACCAACTGGGTAAAGACCCGTTCTAAGCTGGGGACCATAGTGTCTTTCCCTAGTGTATACAGAAACAGCACTCTGAGGGAGAGGAGCTGCTGGCGTTTGGTAGAAACATCTGCTATTCTGAAGAGAAACAGTTCGTTGTAAGCGGGTAGATTCAGCATTGCCTGCTTTTCTCAGCTGGCTATAAAGGAGGGCACTCTGTTGGCACACTTACTTGAGGCCCTGCTTCCCAGGCTGAAAACTCTGCTTTTTCTCCTTAGGTGGCACATTGGCTCAGAACTGCCCTACCCCTAGGATTCAGGGATGTGCAGCCCGATTAGTTGAGATCAGCACTTCTGGCTCTTTCATGGGGGAAACCAACAGTGAAAAGAGCCGTTCTAAGCTGGGAACCATGGTGTCTCTCCCTAGTCTACACAGAAACAGCACTTTGAGGGAAAGGGGCTGCTGGCGTTTGGTAGCAAAATCTCCTATTCTGAAGTGAAACATTTCGTTGTACGCGGGTAGATCAGCCTGGCCACATTTTCTCAGCTGGCTCTAAAGGAGGGCACACTGTTGGCAGACTCATTGAGGCCCTGCTTCCCAGGCTGAAAATTTTGCTTTCATTCCTTAGGTGGCACATTGGCTCAGAACTCCCCTACCCCAAGGATTCAGGGATGTGCAGGCCGATTTTTTGAGATCAGCCTTTCTGACTCTTTCATGGAGGAAACCACCTGGGAAAAGACCCGTTCTAAGCTGGGGACCATAGTGTCTTTCCCTAGTGTACACAGAAACAGCACTCTGAGGGAGAGGAGCTGCTGGCGTTTGGTAGAAACATCTGCTATTCTGAAGAGAAACATTTCGTTGTAAGCGGGTAGATTCAGCCTTGCCTCAGTTTCTCAGCTGGCTCTAAAGGAGGGCACTCTGTTGGCACACTTACTTGAGGCCCTGCTTCCCAGGCTGAAAACTCTGCTTTCTCTCCTTAGGTGGCACATTGGCTCAGAACTGCCCTACCCGTAGGATTCAGGGATGTGCAGGCCGATTTTTTGATATCAGCCTTTCTGACTCTTTCATGGAGGAAACCAACTGGGTAAAGACCCGTTCTAAGCTGGGGACCATAGTGTATTTCCCTAGTGTACACAGAAACAGCACTCTGAGGGAGAGGAGCTGCTGGCGTTTGGTAGAAACATCTGCTATTGTGAAGAGAAACATTTCGTTGTAAGCGGGTAGATTCAGCCTTCCCTCAGTTTCTCAGCTGTCTATAAAGGAGGGCACTCTGTTGGCACACTTACTTGAGGCCCTGCTTCCCAGGCTGAAAACTCTGCTTTCTTTCCTTAGGTGGCACATTGGCTCAGAACTGCCCTACCCCTAGGATTCAGGGATGTGCAGCCCGATTAGTTGAGATCAGCACTTCTGGCTCTTTCATGGGGGAAACCAACAGTGAAAAGAGCCGTTCTAAGCTGGGAACCATGGTGTCTCTCCCTAGTCTACACAGAAACAGCACTTTGAGGGAAAGGGGCTGCTGGCGTTTGGTAGCAAAATCTCCTATTCTGAAGTGAAACATTTCGTTGTAAGCGGGTAGATCAGCCTGGCCACATTTTCTCAGCTGGCTCTAAAGGAGGGCACACTGTTGGCAGACTTACTTGAGGCCCTGCTTCCAAGGCTGAAAATTTTGCTTTCATTCCTCAGGTGGCACATTGGCTCAGAACTCCCCTACCCCAAGGATTCAGGGATGTGCAGGCCGATTTTTTGAGATCAGCCTTTCTGACTCTTTCATGGAGGAAACCAACTGGGTAAAGACCCGTTCTAAGCTGGGGACCATAGTGTCTTTCCCTAGTGTATACAGAAACAGCACTCTGAGGGAGAGGAGCTGCTGGCGTTTGGTAGAAACATCTGCTATGCTGAAGAGAAACATTTCGTTGTAAGCGGGTAGATTCAGCCTTGCCTCATTTTCTCAGCTGGCTATAAAGGAGGGCACTCTGTTGGCACACTTACTTGAGGCCCTGCTTCCCAGGCTGAAAACTCTGCTTTTTCTCCTTAGGTGGCACATTGGCTCAGAACTGCCCTACCCCTAGGATTCAGGGATGTGCAGCCCGATTAGTTAAGGTCAGCACCTCTGGCTCTTTCATGGGGGAAACCAACAGTGAAAAGAGCCGTTCTAAGCTGGGAACCATGGTGTCTTTCCCTAGTCTACACAGAAACAGCACGTTGAGGGAAAGGGGCTGCTGGCGTTTGGTAGCAAAATCTCCTATTCTGAAGTGAAACATTTCGTTGTAAGCGGGTAGATCAGCCTGGCCACATTTTCTCAGCTGCTTCTAAAGGAGGGCACACTGTTGGCAGACTTACTTGAGGCCCTGCTTCCCAGGCTGAAAACTCTGCTTTCTCTCCTTAGGTGGCACATTGGCTCAGAACTGCCCTACCCCTAGGATTCAGGGATGTGCAGGCCGATTTTTTGAGATCAGCCTTTCTGACTCTTTCATGGAGGAAACCAACTGGGTAAAGACCCGTTCTAAGCTGAGGACCATAGTGTATTTCCCTAGTGTACACAGAAACAGCACTCTGAGGGAGAGGAGCTGCTGGCGTTTGGTAGAAACATCTGCTATTGTGAAGAGAAACATTTCGTTGTAAGCGGGTAGATTCAGCCTTCCCTCAGTTTCTCAGCTGGCTATAAAGGAGGGCACTCTGTTGGCACACTTACTTGAGGCCCTGCTTCCCAGGCTGAAAACTCTGCTTTCTTTCCTTAGGTGGCACATTGGCTCAGAACTGCCCTACCCCTAGGATTCAGGGATGTGCAGCCCGATTAGTTGAGATCAGCACTTCTGGCTCTTTCATGGGGGAAACCAACAGTGAAAAGAGCCGTTCTAAGCTGGGAACCATGGTGTCTCTCCCTAGTCTACACAGAAACAGCACTTTGAGGGAAAGGGGCTGCTGGCGTTTGGTAGCAAAATCTCCTATTCTGAAGTGAAACATTTCGTTGTAAGCGGGTAGATCAGCCTGGCCACATTTTCTCAGCTGGCTCTAAAGGAGGGCACACTGTTGGCAGACTTACTTGAGGCCCTGCTTCCAAGGCTGAAAATTTTGCTTTCATTCCTCAGGTGGCACATTGGCTCAGAACTCCCCTACCCCAAGGATTCAGGGATGTGCAGGCCGATTTTTTGAGATCAGCCTTTCTGACTCTTTCATGGAGGAAACCAACTGGGTAAAGACCCGTTCTAAGCTGGGGACCATAGTGTCTTTCCCTAGTGTATACAGAAACAGCACTCTGAGGGAGAGGAGCTGCTGGCGTTTGGTAGAAACATCTGCTATGCTGAAGAGAAACATTTCGTTGTAAGCGGGTAGATTCAGCCTTGCCTCATTTTCTCAGCTGGCTATAAAGGAGGGCACTCTGTTGGCACACTTACTTGAGGCCCTGCTTCCCAGGCTGAAAACTCTGCTTTTTCTCCTTAGGTGGCACATTGGCTCAGAACTGCCCTACCCCTAGGATTCAGGGATGTGCAGCCCGATTAGTTAAGGTCAGCACCTCTGGCTCTTTCATGGGGGAAACCAACAGTGAAAAGAGCCTTTCTAACCTGGGAACCATGGTGTCTTTCCCTAGTCTACACAGAAACAGCACTTTGAGGGAAAGGGGCTGCTGGCGTTTGGTAGCAAAATCTCCTATTCTGAAGTGAAACATTTCGTTGTAAGCGGGTAGATTCAGCCTGGCCACATATTCTCAGCTGGCTCTAAAACAGGGCACTCTGTTGGCAGACTTACTTGAGGCCCTGATTCCCAGGCTGAAAATTTTGCTTTCATTCCTTAGGTGGCACATTGGCTCAGAACTCCCCTACCCCAAGGATTCAGGGATGTGCAGGCCGATTTTGTGAGATCAGCCTTTCTGACTCTTTCATGGAGGAAACCAACTGGGAAAAGACCCGTTCTAAGCTGGGGACCATAGTGTCTTTCCCTAGTGTACACAGAAACAGCACTCTGAGGGAGAGGAGCTGCTGGCGTTTGGTAGAAACATCTGCTATTTTGAAGAGAAACATTTCGTTGTAAGCGGGTAGATTCAGCCTTGCCTCAGTTTCTCAGCTGGCTCTAAAGGAGGGCACTCTGTTGGCACACTTACTTGAGGCCCTGCTTCCCAGGTTGAAAACTCTGCTTTCTTTCCTTAGGTGGCACATTGGCTCAGAACTGCCCTACCCCTAGGATTCAGGGATGTGCAGCCCGATTAGTTGAGATCAGCACTTCTGGCTCTTTCATGGGGGAAACCAACAGTGAAAAGAGCCTTTCTAACCTGGGAACCATGGTGTCTTTCCCTAGTCTACACAGAAACAGCACTTTGAGGGAAAGGGGCTGCTGGCGTTTGGTAGCAAAATCTCCTATTCTGAAGTGAAACATTTCGTTGTAAGCGGGTAGATCAGCCTGGCTACATTTTCTCAACTGGCTCTAAAGGAGGGCACACTGCTGGCATACTTACTTGAGGCCCTGCTTCCCAGGCTGAAAATTTTGCTTTCATTCCTTAGGTGGCACATTGGCTCAGAACTCCCCTACCCCAAGGATTCAGGGATGTGCAGGCCGATTTTGTGAGATCAGCCTTTCTGACTCTTTCATGGAGGAAACCAACTGGGAAAAGACCCGTTCTAAGCTGGGGACCATAGTGTCTTTCCCTAGTGTATACAGAAACAGCACTCTGAGGGAGAGGAGCTGCTGGCGTTTGGTAGAAACATCTGCTATTCTGAAGATAAACAGTTCGTTGTAAGCGGGTAGATTCAGCATTGCCTGCTTTTCTCAGCTGGCTATAAAGGAGGGCACTCTGTTGGCACACTTACTTGAGGCCCTGCTTCCCAGGCTGAAAACTCTGCTTTTTCTCCTTAGGTGGCACATTGGCTCAGAACTGCCCTACCCCTAGGATTCAGGGATGTGCAGCCCGATTAGTTAAGGTCAGCACCTCTGGCTCTTTCATGGGGGAAACCAACAGTGAAAAGAGCCGTTCTAAGCTGGGAACCATGGTGTCTTTCCCTAGTCTACACAGAAACAGCACGTTGAGGGAAAGGGGCTGCTGGCGTTTGGTAGCAAAATCTCCTATTCTGAAGTGAAACATTTCGTTGTAAGCGGGTAGATCAGCCTGGCCACATTTTCTCAGCTGCTTCTAAAGGAGGGCACACTGTTGGCAGACTTACTTGAGGCCCTGCTTCCCAGGCTGAAAACTCTGCTTTCTCTCCTTAGGTGGCACATTGGCTCAGAACTGCCCTACCCCTAGGATGCAGGGATGTGCAGGCCGATTTTTTGAGATCAGCCTTTCTGACTCTTTCATGGAGGAAACCAACTGGGAAAAGACCCGTTCTAAGCTGGGGACCATAGTGTCTTTCCCTAGTGTACACAGAAACAGCACTCTGAGGGAGAGGAGGTGCTGGCGTTTGATAGAAACATCTGCTATTCTGAAGAGAAACATTTCGTTGTAAGCGGGTAGATTCAGCCTTGCCTCAGTTTCTCAGCTGGCTCTAAAGGAGGGCACTCTGTTGGCACACTTACTTGAGGCCCTGCTTCCCAGGCTGAAAACTCTGCTTTCTTTCCTTAGGTGGCACATTGGCTCAGAACTGCCCTACCCCTAGGATTCAGGGATGTGCAGCCCGATTAGTTGAGATCAGCACTTCTGGCTCTTTCATGGGGGAAACCAACAGTGAAAAGAGCCGTTCTAAGCTGGGAACCATGGTGTCTCTCCCTAGTCTACACAGAAACAGCACTTTGAGGGAAAGGGGCTGCTGGCGTTTGGTAGCAAAATCTCCTATTCTGAAGTGAAACATTTCGTTGTAAGCGGGTAGATCAGCCTGGCCACATTTTCTCAGCTGGCTCTAAAGGAGGGCACACTGTTGGCAGACTTACTTGAGGCCCTGCTTCCAAGGCTGAAAATTTTGCTTTCATTCCTCAGGTGGCACATTGGCTCAGAACTCCCCTACCCCAAGGATTCAGGGATGTGCAGGCCGATTTTTTGAGATCAGCCTTTCTGACTCTTTCATGGAGGAAACCAACTGGGTAAAGACCCGTTCTAAGCTGGGGACCATAGTGTCTTTCCCTAGTGTATACAGAAACAGCACTCTGAGGGAGAGGAGCTGCTGGCGTTTGGTAGAAACATCTGCTATGCTGAAGAGAAACATTTCGTTGTAAGCGGGTAGATTCAGCCTTGCCTGCTTTTCTCAGCTGGCTATAAAGGAGGGCACTCTGTTGGCACACTTACTTGAGGCCCTGCTTCCCAGGCTGAAAACTCTGCTTTTTCTCCTTAGGTGGCACATTGGCTCAGAACTGCCCTACCCCTAGGATTCAGGGATGTGCAGCCCGATTAGTTAAGGTCAGCACCTCTGGCTCTTTCATGGGGGAAACCAACAGTGAAAAGAGCCTTTCTAACCTGGGAACCATGGTGTCTTTCCCTAGTCTACACAGAAACAGCACTTTGAGGGAAAGGGGCTGCTGGCGTTTGGTAGCAAAATCTCCTATTCTGAAGTGAAACATTTCGTTGTAAGCGGGTAGATCAGCCTGGCCACATTTTCTCAGCTGGCTCTAAAGGAGGGCACACTGTTGGCAGACTTACTTGAGGCCCTGCTTCCAAGGCTGAAAATTTTGCTTTCATTCCTCAGGTGGCACATTGGCTCAGAACTCCCCTACCCCAAGGATTCAGGGATGTGCAGGCCGATTTTTTGAGATCAGCCTTTCTGACTCTTTCATGGAGGAAACAAACTGGGTAAAGACCCGTTCTACGCTGGGGACCATAGTGTCTTTCCCTAGTGTATACAGAAACAGCACTCTGAGGGAGAGGAGCTGCTGGTGTTTGGTAGAAACATCTGCTATTCTGAAGAGAAACATTTCGTTGTAAGCGGGTAGATTCAGCCTTGCCTCATTTTCTCAGCTGGCTATAAAGGAGGGCACTCTGTTGGCACACTTACTTGAGGCCCTGCTTCCCAGGCTGAAAACTCTGCTTTTTCTCCTTAGGTGGCACATTGGCTCAGAACTGCCCTACCCCTAGGATTCAGGGATGTGCAGCCCGATTAGTTAAGGTCAGCACCTCTGGCTCTTTCATGGGGGAAACCAACAGTGAAAAGAGCCGTTCTAAGCTGGGAACCATGGTGTCTTTCCCTAGTCTACACAGAAACAGCACGTTGAGGGAAAGGGGCTGCTGGCGTTTTGTAGCAAAATCTCCTATTCTGAAGTGAAACATTTCGTTGTAAGCGGGTAGATCAGCCTGGCCACATTTTCTCAGCTGGCTCTAAAGGAGGGCACACTGTTGGCAGACTTACTTGAGGCCCTGCTTCCCAGGCTGAAAATTTTGCTTTCATTCCTTAGGTGGCACATTGGCTCAGAACTCCCCTACCCCAAGGATTCAGGGATGTGCAGGCCGATTTTTTGAGATCAGCCTTTCTGACTCTTTCATGGAGGAAACCAACTGGGTAAAGACCCGTTCTAAGCTGGGGACCATAGTGTCTTTCCCTAGTGTATACAGAAACAGCACTCTGAGGGAGAGGAGCTGCTGGCGTTTGGTAGAAACATCTGCTATTCTGAAGAGAAACAGTTCGTTGTAAGCGGGTAGATTCAGCATTGCCTGCTTTTCTCAGCTGGCTATAAAGGAGGGCACTCTGTTGGCACACTTACTTGAGGCCCTGCTTCCCAGGCTGAAAACTCTGCTTTTTCTCCTTAGGTGGCACATTGGCTCAGAACTGCCCTACCCCTAGGATTCAGGGATGTGCAGCCCGATTAGTTGAGATCAGCACTTCTGGCTCTTTCATGGGGGAAACCAACAGTGAAAAGAGCCGTTCTAAGCTGGGAACCATGGTGTCTCTCCCTAGTCTACACAGAAACAGCACTTTGAGGGAAAGGGGCTGCTGGCGTTTGGTAGCAAAATCTCCTATTCTGAAGTGAAACATTTCGTTGTACGCGGGTAGATCAGCCTGGCCACATTTTCTCAGCTGGCTCTAAAGGAGGGCACACTGTTGGCAGACTCATTGAGGCCCTGCTTCCCAGGCTGAAAATTTTGCTTTCATTCCTTAGGTGGCACATTGGCTCAGAACTCCCCTACCCGTAGGATTCAGGGATGTGCAGGCCGATTTTTTGATATCAGCCTTTCTGACTCTTTCATGGAGGAAACCAACTGGGTAAAGACCCGTTCTAAGCTGGGGACCATAGTGTATTTCCCTAGTGTACACAGAAACAGCACTCTGAGGGAGAGGAGCTGCTGGCGTTTGGTAGAAACATCTGCTATTGTGAAGAGAAACATTTCGTTGTAAGCGGGTAGATTCAGCCTTCCCTCAGTTTCTCAGCTGTCTATAAAGGAGGGCACTCTGTTGGCACACTTACTTGAGGCCCTGCTTCCCAGGCTGAAAACTCTGCTTTCTTTCCTTAGGTGGCACATTGGCTCAGAACTGCCCTACCCCTAGGATTCAGGGATGTGCAGCCCGATTAGTTGAGATCAGCACTTCTGGCTCTTTCATGGGGGAAACCAACAGTGAAAAGAGCCGTTCTAAGCTGGGAACCATGGTGTCTCTCCCTAGTCTACACAGAAACAGCACTTTGAGGGAAAGGGGCTGCTGGCGTTTGGTAGCAAAATCTCCTATTCTGAAGTGAAACATTTCGTTGTAAGCGGGTAGATCAGCCTGGCCACATTTTCTCAGCTGGCTCTAAAGGAGGGCACACTGTTGGCAGACTTACTTGAGGCCCTGCTTCCAAGGCTGAAAATTTTGCTTTCATTCCTCAGGTGGCACATTGGCTCAGAACTCCCCTACCCCAAGGATTCAGGGATGTGCAGGCCGATTTTTTGAGATCAGCCTTTCTGACTCTTTCATGGAGGAAACCAACTGGGTAAAGACCCGTTCTAAGCTGGGGACCATAGTGTCTTTCCCTAGTGTATACAGAAACAGCACTCTGAGGGAGAGGAGCTGCTGGCGTTTGGTAGAAACATCTGCTATGCTGAAGAGAAACATTTCGTTGTAAGCGGGTAGATTCAGCCTTGCCTCATTTTCTCAGCTGGCTATAAAGGAGGGCACTCTGTTGGCACACTTACTTGAGGCCCTGCTTCCCAGGCTGAAAACTCTGCTTTTTCTCCTTAGGTGGCACATTGGCTCAGAACTGCCCTACCCCTAGGATTCAGGGATGTGCAGCCCGATTAGTTAAGGTCAGCACCTCTGGCTCTTTCATGGGGGAAACCAACAGTGAAAAGAGCCGTTCTAAGCTGGGAACCATGGTGTCTTTCCCTAGTCTACACAGAAACAGCACGTTGAGGGAAAGGGGCTGCTGGCGTTTGGTAGCAAAATCTCCTATTCTGAAGTGAAACATTTCGTTGTAAGCGGGTAGATCAGCCTGGCCACATTTTCTCAGCTGCTTCTAAAGGAGGGCACACTGTTGGCAGACTTACTTGAGGCCCTGCTTCCCAGGCTGAAAACTCTGCTTTCTCTCCTTAGGTGGCACATTGGCTCAGAACTGCCCTACCCCTAGGATTCAGGGATGTGCAGGCCGATTTTTTGAGATCAGCCTTTCTGACTCTTTCATGGAGGAAACCAACTGGGTAAAGACCCGTTCTAAGCTGGGGACCATAGTGTATTTCCCTAGTGTACACAGAAACAGCACTCTGAGGGAGAGGAGCTGCTGGCGTTTGGTAGAAACATCTGCTATTGTGAAGAGAAACATTTCGTTGTAAGCGGGTAGATTCAGCCTTCCCTCAGTTTCTCAGCTGGCTATAAAGGAGGGCACTCTGTTGGCACACTTACTTGAGGCCCTGCTTCCCAGGCTGAAAACTCTGCTTTCTTTCCTTAGGTGGCACATTGGCTCAGAACTGCCCTACCCCTAGGATTCAGGGATGTGCAGCCCGATTAGTTGAGATCAGCACTTCTGGCTCTTTCATGGGGGAAACCAACAGTGAAAAGAGCCGTTCTAAGCTGGGAACCATGGTGTCTCTCCCTAGTCTACACAGAAACAGCACTTTGAGGGAAAGGGGCTGCTGGCGTTTGGTAGCAAAATCTCCTATTCTGAAGTGAAACATTTCGTTGTAAGCGGGTAGATCAGCCTGGCCACATTTTCTCAGCTGGCTCTAAAGGAGGGCACACTGTTGGCAGACTTACTTGAGGCCCTGCTTCCAAGGCTGAAAATTTTGCTTTCATTCCTCAGGTGGCACATTGGCTCAGAACTCCCCTACCCCAAGGATTCAGGGATGTGCAGGCCGATTTTTTGAGATCAGCCTTTCTGACTCTTTCATGGAGGAAACCAACTGGGTAAAGACCCGTTCTAAGCTGGGGACCATAGTGTCTTTCCCTAGTGTATACAGAAACAGCACTCTGAGGGAGAGGAGCTGCTGGCGTTTGGTAGAAACATCTGCTATGCTGAAGAGAAACATTTCGTTGTAAGCGGGTAGATTCAGCCTTGCCTCATTTTCTCAGCTGGCTATAAAGGAGGGCACTCTGTTGGCACACTTACTTGAGGCCCTGCTTCCCAGGCTGAAAACTCTGCTTTTTCTCCTTAGGTGGCACATTGGCTCAGAACTGCCCTACCCCTAGGATTCAGGGATGTGCAGCCCGATTAGTTAAGGTCAGCACCTCTGGCTCTTTCATGGGGGAAACCAACAGTGAAAAGAGCCGTTCTAAGCTGGGAACCATGGTGTCTTTCCCTAGTCTACACAGAAACAGCACGTTGAGGGAAAGGGGCTGCTGGCGTTTGGTAGCAAAATCTCCTATTCTGAAGTGAAACATTTCGTTGTAAGCGGGTAGATCAGCCTGGCCACATTTTCTCAGCTGCTTCTAAAGGAGGGCACACTGTTGGCAGACTTACTTGAGGCCCTGCTTCCCAGGCTGAAAACTCTGCTTTCTCTCCTTAGGTGGCACATTGGCTCAGAACTGCCCTACCCCTAGGATTCAGGGATGTGCAGGCCGATTTTTTGAGATCAGCCTTTCTGACTCTTTCATGGAGGAAACCAACTGGGTAAAGACCCGTTCTAAGCTGGGGACCATAGTGTATTTCCCTAGTGTACACAGAAACAGCACTCTGAGGGAGAGGAGCTGCTGGCGTTTGGTAGAAACATCTGCTATTGTGAAGAGAAACATTTCGTTGTAAGCGGGTAGATTCAGCCTTCCCTCAGTTTCTCAGCTGGCTATAAAGGAGGGCACTCTGTTGGCACACTTACTTGAGGCCCTGCTTCCCAGGCTGAAAACTCTGCTTTCTTTCCTTAGGTGGCACATTGGCTCAGAACTGCCCTACCCCTAGGATTCAGGGATGTGCAGCCCGATTAGTTGAGATCAGCACTTCTGGCTCTTTCATGGGGGAAACCAACAGTGAAAAGAGCCGTTCTAAGCTGGGAACCATGGTGTCTCTCCCTAGTCTACACAGAAACAGCACTTTGAGGGAAAGGGGCTGCTGGCGTTTGGTAGCAAAATCTCCTATTCTGAAGTGAAACATTTCGTTGTAAGCGGGTAGATCAGCCTGGCCACATTTTCTCAGCTGGCTCTAAAGGAGGGCACACTGTTGGCAGACTTACTTGAGGCCCTGCTTCCAAGGCTGAAAATTTTGCTTTCATTCCTCAGGTGGCACATTGGCTCAGAACTCCCCTACCCCAAGGATTCAGGGATGTGCAGGCCGATTTTTTGAGATCAGCCTTTCTGACTCTTTCATGGAGGAAACCAACTGGGTAAAGACCAGTTCTAAGCTGGGGACCATAGTGTCTTTCCCTAGTGTATACAGAAACAGCACTCTGAGGGAGAGGAGCTGCTGGCGTTTGGTAGAAACATCTGCTATGCTGAAGAGAAACATTTCGTTGTAAGCGGGTAGATTCAGCCTTGCCTCATTTTCTCAGCTGGCTATAAAGGAGGGCACTCTGTTGGCACACTTACTTGAGGCCCTGCTTCCCAGGCTGAAAACTCTGCTTTTTCTCCTTAGGTGGCACATTGGCTCAGAACTGCCCTACCCCTAGGATTCAGGGATGTGCAGCCCGATTAGTTAAGGTCAGCACCTCTGGCTCTTTCATGGGGGAAACCAACAGTGAAAAGAGCCTTTCTAACCTGGGAACCATGGTGTCTTTCCCTAGTCTACACAGAAACAGCACTTTGAGGGAAAGGGGCTGCTGGCGTTTGGTAGCAAAATCTCCTATTCTGAAGTGAAACATTTCGTTGTAAGCGGGTAGATTCAGCCTGGCCACATATTCTCAGCTGGCTCTAAAACAGGGCACTCTGTTGGCAGACTTACTTGAGGCCCTGATTCCCAGGCTGAAAATTTTGCTTTCATTCCTTAGGTGGCACATTGGCTCAGAACTCCCCTACCCCAAGGATTCAGGGATGTGCAGGCCGATTTTGTGAGATCAGCCTTTCTGACTCTTTCATGGAGGAAACCAACTGGGAAAAGACCCGTTCTAAGCTGGGGACCATAGTGTCTTTCCCTAGTGTACACAGAAACAGCACTCTGAGGGAGAGGAGCTGCTGGCGTTTGGTAGAAACATCTGCTATTTTGAAGAGAAACATTTCGTTGTAAGCGGGTAGATTCAGCCTTGCCTCAGTTTCTCAGCTGGCTCTAAAGGAGGGCACTCTGTTGGCACACTTACTTGAGGCCCTGCTTCCCAGGTTGAAAACTCTGCTTTCTTTCCTTAGGTGGCACATTGGCTCAGAACTGCCCTACCCCTAGGATTCAGGGATGTGCAGCCCGATTAGTTGAGATCAGCACTTCTGGCTCTTTCATGGGGGAAACCAACAGTGAAAAGAGCCTTTCTAACCTGGGAACCATGGTGTCTTTCCCTAGTCTACACAGAAACAGCACTTTGAGGGAAAGGGGCTGCTGGCGTTTGGTAGCAAAATCTCCTATTCTGAAGTGAAACATTTCGTTGTAAGCGGGTAGATCAGCCTGGCTACATTTTCTCAACTGGCTCTAAAGGAGGGCACACTGCTGGCATACTTACTTGAGGCCCTGCTTCCCAGGCTGAAAATTTTGCTTTCATTCCTTAGGTGGCACATTGGCTCAGAACTCCCCTACCCCAAGGATTCAGGGATGTGCAGGCCGATTTTTTGAGATCAGCCTTTCTGACTCTTTCATGGAGGAAACCAACTGGGAAAAGACCCGTTCTAAGCTGGGGACCATAGTGTCTTTCCCTAGTGTACACAGAAACAGCACTCTGAGGGAGAGGAGCTGCTGGCGTTTGGTAGAAACATCTGCTATTCTGAAGAGAAACATTTCGTTGTAAGCGGGTAGATTCAGCCTTGCCTCATTTTCTCAGCTGGCTATAAAGGAGGGCACTCTATTGGCACACTTACTTGAGGCCCTGCTTCCCAGGCTGAAAACTCTGCTTTCTTTCCTTAGGTGGCACATTGGCTCAGAACTGCCCTACCCCTAGGATTCAGGGATGTGCAGCCCGATTAGTTGAGATCAGCACTTCTGGCTCTTTCATGGGGGAAACCAACAGTGAAAAGAGCCGTTCTAAGCTGGGAACCATGGTGTCTCTCCCTAGTCTACACAGAAACAGCACTTTGAGGGAAAGGGGCTGCTGGCGTTTGGTAGCAAAATCTCCTATTCTGAAGTGAAACATTTCGTTGTAAGCGGGTAGATCAGCCTGGCCACATTTTCTCAGCTGGCTCTAAAGTAGGGCACACTGTTGGCAGACTTACTTGAGGCCCTGCTTCCAAGGCTGAAAATTTTGCTTTCATTCCTCAGGTGGCACATTGGCTCAGAACTCCCCTACCCCAAGGATTCAGGGATGTGCAGGCCGATTTTTTGAGATCAGCCTTTCTGACTCTTTCATGGAGGAAACCAACTGGGTAAAGACCCGTTCTAAGCTGGGGACCATAGTGTCTTTCCCTAGTGTATACAGAAACAGCACTCTGAGGGAGAGGAGCTGCTGGCGTTTGGTAGAAACATCTGCTATGCTGAAGAGAAACATTTCGTTGTAAGCGGGTAGATTCAGCCTTGCCTCATTTTCTCAGCTGGCTATAAAGGAGGGCACTCTGTTGGCACACTTACTTGAGGCCCTGCTTCCCAGGCTGAAAACTCTGCTTTTTCTCCTTAGGTGGCACATTGGCTCAGAACTGCCCTACCCCTAGGATTCAGGGATGTGCAGCCCGATTAGTTAAGGTCAGCACCTCTGGCTCTTTCATGGGGGAAACCAACAGTGAAAAGAGCCTTTCTAACCTGGGAACCATGGTGTCTTTCCCTAGTCTACACAGAAACAGCACTTTGAGGGAAAGGGGCTGCTGGCGTTTGGTAGCAAAATCTCCTATTCTGAAGTGAAACATTTCGTTGTAAGCGGGTAGATTCAGCCTGGCCACATATTCTCAGCTGGCTCTAAAACAGGGCACTCTGTTGGCAGACTTACTTGAGGCCCTGATTCCCAGGCTGAAAATTTTGCTTTCATTCCTTAGGTGGCACATTGGCTCAGAACTCCCCTACCCCAAGGATTCAGGGATGTGCAGGCCGATTTTGTGAGATCAGCCTTTCTGACTCTTTCATGGAGGAAACCAACTGGGAAAAGACCCGTTCTAAGCTGGGGACCATAGTGTCTTTCCCTAGTGTATACAGAAACAGCACTCTGAGGGAGAGGAGCTGCTGGCGTTTGGTAGAAACATCTGCTATTCTGAAGATAAACAGTTCGTTGTAAGCGGGTAGATTCAGCATTGCCTGCTTTTCTCAGCTGGCTATAAAGGAGGGCACTCTGTTGGCACACTTACTTGAGGCCCTGCTTCCCAGGCTGAAAACTCTGCTTTTTCTCCTTAGGTGGCACATTGGCTCAGAACTGCCCTACCCCTAGGATTCAGGGATGTGCAGCCCGATTAGTTAAGGTCAGCACCTCTGGCTCTTTCATGGGGGAAACCAACAGTGAAAAGAGCCGTTCTAAGCTGGGAACCATGGTGTCTTTCCCTAGTCTACACAGAAACAGCACGTTGAGGGAAAGGGGCTGCTGGCGTTTGGTAGCAAAATCTCCTATTCTGAAGTGAAACATTTCGTTGTAAGCGGGTAGATCAGCCTGGCCACATTTTCTCAGCTGCTTCTAAAGGAGGGCACACTGTTGGCAGACTTACTTGAGGCCCTGCTTCCCAGGCTGAAAACTCTGCTTTCTCTCCTTAGGTGGCACATTGGCTCAGAACTGCCCTACCCCTAGGATGCAGGGATGTGCAGGCCGATTTTTTGAGATCAGCCTTTCTGACTCTTTCATGGAGGAAACCAACTGGGAAAAGACCCGTTCTAAGCTGGGGACCATAGTGTCTTTCCCTAGTGTACACAGAAACAGCACTCTGAGGGAGAGGAGGTGCTGGCGTTTGATAGAAACATCTGCTATTCTGAAGAGAAACATTTCGTTGTAAGCGGGTAGATTCAGCCTTGCCTCAGTTTCTCAGCTGGCTCTAAAGGAGGGCACTCTGTTGGCACACTTACTTGAGGCCCTGCTTCCCAGGCTGAAAACTCTGCTTTTTCTCCTTAGGTGGCACATTGGCTCAGAACTGCCCTACCCCTAGGATTCAGGGATGTGCAGCCCGATTAGTTGAGATCAGCACTTCTGGCTCTTTCATGGGGGAAACCAACAGTGAAAAGAGCCGTTCTAAGCTGGGAACCATGGTGTCTCTCCCTAGTCTACACAGAAACAGCACTTTGAGGGAAAGGGGCTGCTGGCGTTTGGTAGCAAAATCTCCTATTCTGAAGTGAAACATTTCGTTGTACGCGGGTAGATCAGCCTGGCCACATTTTCTCAGCTGGCTCTAAAGGAGGGCACACTGTTGGCAGACTCATTGAGGCCCTGCTTCCCAGGCTGAAAATTTTGCTTTCATTCCTTAGGTGGCACATTGGCTCAGAACTCCCCTACCCGTAGGATTCAGGGATGTGCAGGCCGATTTTTTGATATCAGCCTTTCTGACTCTTTCATGGAGGAAACCAACTGGGTAAAGACCCGTTCTAAGCTGGGGACCATAGTGTATTTCCCTAGTGTACACAGAAACAGCACTCTGAGGGAGAGGAGCTGCTGGCGTTTGGTAGAAACATCTGCTATTGTGAAGAGAAACATTTCGTTGTAAGCGGGTAGATTCAGCCTTCCCTCAGTTTCTCAGCTGTCTATAAAGGAGGGCACTCTGTTGGCACACTTACTTGAGGCCCTGCTTCCCAGGCTGAAAACTCTGCTTTCTTTCCTTAGGTGGCACATTGGCTCAGAACTGCCCTACCCCTAGGATTCAGGGATGTGCAGCCCGATTAGTTGAGATCAGCACTTCTGGCTCTTTCATGGGGGAAACCAACAGTGAAAAGAGCCGTTCTAAGCTGGGAACCATGGTGTCTCTCCCTAGTCTACACAGAAACAGCACTTTGAGGGAAAGGGGCTGCTGGCGTTTGGTAGCAAAATCTCCTATTCTGAAGTGAAACATTTCGTTGTAAGCGGGTAGATCAGCCTGGCCACATTTTCTCAGCTGGCTCTAAAGGAGGGCACACTGTTGGCAGACTTACTTGAGGCCCTGCTTCCAAGGCTGAAAATTTTGCTTTCATTCCTCAGGTGGCACATTGGCTCAGAACTCCCCTACCCCAAGGATTCAGGGATGTGCAGGCCGATTTTTTGAGATCAGCCTTTCTGACTCTTTCATGGAGGAAACCAACTGGGTAAAGACCCGTTCTAAGCTGGGGACCATAGTGTCTTTCCCTAGTGTATACAGAAACAGCACTCTGAGGGAGAGGAGCTGCTGGCGTTTGGTAGAAACATCTGCTATGCTGAAGAGAAACATTTCGTTGTAAGCGGGTAGATTCAGCCTTGCCTCATTTTCTCAGCTGGCTATAAAGGAGGGCACTCTGTTGGCACACTTACTTGAGGCCCTGCTTCCCAGGCTGAAAACTCTGCTTTTTCTCCTTAGGTGGCACATTGGCTCAGAACTGCCCTACCCCTAGGATTCAGGGATGTGCAGCCCGATTAGTTAAGGTCAGCACCTCTGGCTCTTTCATGGGGGAAACCAACAGTGAAAAGAGCCGTTCTAAGCTGGGAACCATGGTGTCTTTCCCTAGTCTACACAGAAACAGCACGTTGAGGGAAAGGGGCTGCTGGCGTTTGGTAGCAAAATCTCCTATTCTGAAGTGAAACATTTCGTTGTAAGCGGGTAGATCAGCCTGGCCACATTTTCTCAGCTGCTTCTAAAGGAGGGCACACTGTTGGCAGACTTACTTGAGGCCCTGCTTCCCAGGCTGAAAACTCTGCTTTCTCTCCTTAGGTGGCACATTGGCTCAGAACTGCCCTACCCCTAGGATGCAGGGATGTGCAGGCCGATTTTTTGAGATCAGCCTTTCTGACTCTTTCATGGAGGAAACCAACTGGGAAAAGACCCGTTCTAAGCTGGGGACCATAGTGTCTTTCCCTAGTGTACACAGAAACAGCACTCTGAGGGAGAGGAGGTGCTGGCGTTTGATAGAAACATCTGCTATTCTGAAGAGAAACATTTCGTTGTAAGCGGGTAGATTCAGCCTTGCCTCAGTTTCTCAGCTGGCTCTAAAGGAGGGCACTCTGTTGGCACACTTACTTGAGGCCCTGCTTCCCAGGCTGAAAACTCTGCTTTTTCTCCTTAGGTGGCACATTGGCTCAGAACTGCCCTACCCCTAGGATTCAGGGATGTGCAGCCCGATTAGTTAAGGTCAGCACCTCTGGCTCTTTCATGGGGGAAACCAACAGTGAAAAGAGCCGTTCTAAGCTGGGAACCATGGTGTCTTTCCCTAGTCTACACAGAAACAGCACGTTGAGGGAAAGGGGCTGCTGGCGTTTGGTAGCAAAATCTCCTATTCTGAAGTGAAACATTTCGTTGTAAGCGGGTAGATCAGCCTGGCCACATTTTCTCAGCTGCTTCTAAAGGAGGGCACACTGTTGGCAGACTTACTTGAGGCCCTGCTTCCAAGGCTGAAAATTTTGCTTTCATTCCTTAGGTGGCACATTGGCTCAGAACTCCCCTACCCCAAGGATTCAGGGATGTGCAGGCCGATTTTTTGAGATCAGCCTTTCTGACTCTTTCATGGAGGAAACCAACTGGGTAAAGACCCGTTCTAAGCTGGGGACCATAGTGTCTTTCCCTAGTGTATACAGAAACAGCACTCTGAGGGAGAGGAGCTGCTGGCGTTTGGTAGAAACATCTGCTATTCTGAAGAGAAACAGTTCGTTGTAAGCGGGTAGATTCAGCATTGCCTGCTTTTCTCAGCTGGCTATAAAGGAGGGCACTCTGTTGGCACACTTACTTGAGGCCCTGCTTCCCAGGCTGAAAACTCTGCTTTTTCTCCTTAGGTGGCACATTGGCTCAGAACTGCCCTACCCCTAGGATTCAGGGATGTGCAGCCCGATTAGTTGAGATCAGCACTTCTGGCTCTTTCATGGGGGAAACCAACAGTGAAAAGAGCCGTTCTAAGCTGGGAACCATGGTGTCTCTCCCTAGTCTACACAGAAACAGCACTTTGAGGGAAAGGGGCTGCTGGCGTTTGGTAGCAAAATCTCCTATTCTGAAGTGAAACATTTCGTTGTACGCGGGTAGATCAGCCTGGCCACATTTTCTCAGCTGGCTCTAAAGGAGGGCACACTGTTGGCAGACTCATTGAGGCCCTGCTTCCCAGGCTGAAAATTTTGCTTTCATTCCTTAGGTGGCACATTGGCTCAGAACTCCCCTACCCGTAGGATTCAGGGATGTGCAGGCCGATTTTTTGATATCAGCCTTTCTGACTCTTTCATGGAGGAAACCAACTGGGTAAAGACCCGTTCTAAGCTGGGGACCATAGTGTATTTCCCTAGTGTACACAGAAACAGCACTCTGAGGGAGAGGAGCTGCTGGCGTTTGGTAGAAACATCTGCTATTGTGAAGAGAAACATTTCGTTGTAAGCGGGTAGATTCAGCCTTCCCTCAGTTTCTCAGCTGTCTATAAAGGAGGGCACTCTGTTGGCACACTTACTTGAGGCCCTGCTTCCCAGGCTGAAAACTCTGCTTTCTTTCCTTAGGTGGCACATTGGCTCAGAACTGCCCTACCCCTAGGATTCAGGGATGTGCAGCCCGATTAGTTGAGATCAGCACTTCTGGCTCTTTCATGGGGGAAACCAACAGTGAAAAGAGCCGTTCTAAGCTGGGAACCATGGTGTCTCTCCCTAGTCTACACAGAAACAGCACTTTGAGGGAAAGGGGCTGCTGGCGTTTGGTAGCAAAATCTCCTATTCTGAAGTGAAACATTTCGTTGTAAGCGGGTAGATCAGCCTGGCCACATTTTCTCAGCTGGCTCTAAAGGAGGGCACACTGTTGGCAGACTTACTTGAGGCCCTGCTTCCAAGGCTGAAAATTTTGCTTTCATTCCTCAGGTGGCACATTGGCTCAGAACTCCCCTACCCCAAGGATTCAGGGATGTGCAGGCCGATTTTTTGAGATCAGCCTTTCTGACTCTTTCATGGAGGAAACCAACTGGGTAAAGACCCGTTCTAAGCTGGGGACCATAGTGTCTTTCCCTAGTGTATACAGAAACAGCACTCTGAGGGAGAGGAGCTGCTGGCGTTTGGTAGAAACATCTGCTATGCTGAAGAGAAACATTTCGTTGTAAGCGGGTAGATTCAGCCTTGCCTCATTTTCTCAGCTGGCTATAAAGGAGGGCACTCTGTTGGCACACTTACTTGAGGCCCTGCTTCCCAGGCTGAAAACTCTGCTTTTTCTCCTTAGGTGGCACATTGGCTCAGAACTGCCCTACCCCTAGGATTCAGGGATGTGCAGCCCGATTAGTTAAGGTCAGCACCTCTGGCTCTTTCATGGGGGAAACCAACAGTGAAAAGAGCCGTTCTAAGCTGGGAACCATGGTGTCTTTCCCTAGTCTACACAGAAACAGCACGTTGAGGGAAAGGGGCTGCTGGCGTTTGGTAGCAAAATCTCCTATTCTGAAGTGAAACATTTCGTTGTAAGCGGGTAGATCAGCCTGGCCACATTTTCTCAGCTGCTTCTAAAGGAGGGCACACTGTTGGCAGACTTACTTGAGGCCCTGCTTCCCAGGCTGAAAACTCTGCTTTCTCTCCTTAGGTGGCACATTGGCTCAGAACTGCCCTACCCCTAGGATTCAGGGATGTGCAGGCCGATTTTTTGAGATCAGCCTTTCTGACTCTTTCATGGAGGAAACCAACTGGGTAAAGACCCGTTCTAAGCTGGGGACCATAGTGTATTTCCCTAGTGTACACAGAAACAGCACTCTGAGGGAGAGGAGCTGCTGGCGTTTGGTAGAAACATCTGCTATTGTGAAGAGAAACATTTCGTTGTAAGCGGGTAGATTCAGCCTTCCCTCAGTTTCTCAGCTGGCTATAAAGGAGGGCACTCTGTTGGCACACTTACTTGAGGCCCTGCTTCCCAGGCTGAAAACTCTGCTTTCTTTCCTTAGGTGGCACATTGGCTCAGAACTGCCCTACCCCTAGGATTCAGGGATGTGCAGCCCGATTAGTTGAGATCAGCACTTCTGGCTCTTTCATGGGGGAAACCAACAGTGAAAAGAGCCGTTCTAAGCTGGGAACCATGGTGTCTCTCCCTAGTCTACACAGAAACAGCACTTTGAGGGAAAGGGGCTGCTGGCGTTTGGTAGCAAAATCTCCTATTCTGAAGTGAAACATTTCGTTGTAAGCGGGTAGATCAGCCTGGCCACATTTTCTCAGCTGGCTCTAAAGGAGGGCACACTGTTGGCAGACTTACTTGAGGCCCTGCTTCCAAGGCTGAAAATTTTGCTTTCATTCCTCAGGTGGCACATTGGCTCAGAACTCCCCTACCCCAAGGATTCAGGGATGTGCAGGCCGATTTTTTGAGATCAGCCTTTCTGACTCTTTCATGGAGGAAACCAACTGGGTAAAGACCCGTTCTAAGCTGGGGACCATAGTGTCTTTCCCTAGTGTATACAGAAACAGCACTCTGAGGGAGAGGAGCTGCTGGCGTTTGGTAGAAACATCTGCTATGCTGAAGAGAAACATTTCGTTGTAAGCGGGTAGATTCAGCCTTGCCTCATTTTCTCAGCTGGCTATAAAGGAGGGCACTCTGTTGGCACACTTACTTGAGGCCCTGCTTCCCAGGCTGAAAACTCTGCTTTTTCTCCTTAGGTGGCACATTGGCTCAGAACTGCCCTACCCCTAGGATTCAGGGATGTGCAGCCCGATTAGTTAAGGTCAGCACCTCTGGCTCTTTCATGGGGGAAACCAACAGTGAAAAGAGCCTTTCTAACCTGGGAACCATGGTGTCTTTCCCTAGTCTACACAGAAACAGCACTTTGAGGGAAAGGGGCTGCTGGCGTTTGGTAGCAAAATCTCCTATTCTGAAGTGAAACATTTCGTTGTAAGCGGGTAGATTCAGCCTGGCCACATATTCTCAGCTGGCTCTAAAACAGGGCACTCTGTTGGCAGACTTACTTGAGGCCCTGATTCCCAGGCTGAAAATTTTGCTTTCATTCCTTAGGTGGCACATTGGCTCAGAACTCCCCTACCCCAAGGATTCAGGGATGTGCAGGCCGATTTTGTGAGATCAGCCTTTCTGACTCTTTCATGGAGGAAACCAACTGGGAAAAGACCCGTTCTAAGCTGGGGACCATAGTGTCTTTCCCTAGTGTATACAGAAACAGCACTCTGAGGGAGAGGAGCTGCTGGCGTTTGGTAGAAACATCTGCTATTCTGAAGATAAACAGTTCGTTGTAAGCGGGTAGATTCAGCATTGCCTGCTTTTCTCAGCTGGCTATAAAGGAGGGCACTCTGTTGGCACACTTACTTGAGGCCCTGCTTCCCAGGCTGAAAACTCTGCTTTTTCTCCTTAGGTGGCACATTGGCTCAGAACTGCCCTACCCCTAGGATTCAGGGATGTGCAGCCCGATTAGTTAAGGTCAGCACCTCTGGCTCTTTCATGGGGGAAACCAACAGTGAAAAGAGCCGTTCTAAGCTGGGAACCATGGTGTCTTTCCCTAGTCTACACAGAAACAGCACGTTGAGGGAAAGGGGCTGCTGGCGTTTGGTAGCAAAATCTCCTATTCTGAAGTGAAACATTTCGTTGTAAGCGGGTAGATCAGCCTGGCCACATTTTCTCAGCTGCTTCTAAAGGAGGGCACACTGTTGGCAGACTTACTTGAGGCCCTGCTTCCCAGGCTGAAAACTCTGCTTTCTCTCCTTAGGTGGCACATTGGCTCAGAACTGCCCTACCCCTAGGATGCAGGGATGTGCAGGCCGATTTTTTGAGATCAGCCTTTCTGACTCTTTCATGGAGGAAACCAACTGGGAAAAGACCCGTTCTAAGCTGGGGACCATAGTGTCTTTCCCTAGTGTACACAGAAACAGCACTCTGAGGGAGAGGAGGTGCTGGCGTTTGATAGAAACATCTGCTATTCTGAAGAGAAACATTTCGTTGTAAGCGGGTAGATTCAGCCTTGCCTCAGTTTCTCAGCTGGCTCTAAAGGAGGGCACTCTGTTGGCACACTTACTTGAGGCCCTGCTTCCCAGGCTGAAAACTCTGCTTTTTCTCCTTAGGTGGCACATTGGCTCAGAACTGCCCTACCCCTAGGATTCAGGGATGTGCAGCCCGATTAGTTGAGATCAGCACTTCTGGCTCTTTCATGGGGGAAACCAACAGTGAAAAGAGCCGTTCTAAGCTGGGAACCATGGTGTCTCTCCCTAGTCTACACAGAAACAGCACTTTGAGGGAAAGGGGCTGCTGGCGTTTGGTAGCAAAATCTCCTATTCTGAAGTGAAACATTTCGTTGTACGCGGGTAGATCAGCCTGGCCACATTTTCTCAGCTGGCTCTAAAGGAGGGCACACTGTTGGCAGACTCATTGAGGCCCTGCTTCCCAGGCTGAAAATTTTGCTTTCATTCCTTAGGTGGCACATTGGCTCAGAACTCCCCTACCCGTAGGATTCAGGGATGTGCAGGCCGATTTTTTGATATCAGCCTTTCTGACTCTTTCATGGAGGAAACCAACTGGGTAAAGACCCGTTCTAAGCTGGGGACCATAGTGTATTTCCCTAGTGTACACAGAAACAGCACTCTGAGGGAGAGGAGCTGCTGGCGTTTGGTAGAAACATCTGCTATTGTGAAGAGAAACATTTCGTTGTAAGCGGGTAGATTCAGCCTTCCCTCAGTTTCTCAGCTGTTTATAAAGGAGGGCACTCTGTTGGCACACTTACTTGAGGCCCTGCTTCCCAGGCTGAAAACTCTGCTTTCTTTCCTTAGGTGGCACATTGGCTCAGAACTGCCCTACCCCTAGGATTCAGGGATGTGCAGCCCGATTAGTTGAGATCAGCACTTCTGGCTCTTTCATGGGGGAAACCAACAGTGAAAAGAGCCGTTCTAAGCTGGGAACCATGGTGTCTCTCCCTAGTCTACACAGAAACAGCACTTTGAGGGAAAGGGGCTGCTGGCGTTTGGTAGCAAAATCTCCTATTCTGAAGTGAAACATTTCGTTGTAAGCGGGTAGATCAGCCTGGCCACATTTTCTCAGCTGGCTCTAAAGGAGGGCACACTGTTGGCAGACTTACTTGAGGCCCTGCTTCCAAGGCTGAAAATTTTGCTTTCATTCCTCAGGTGGCACATTGGCTCAGAACTCCCCTACCCCAAGGATTCAGGGATGTGCAGGCCGATTTTTTGAGATCAGCCTTTCTGACTCTTTCATGGAGGAAACCAACTGGGTAAAGACCCGTTCTAAGCTGGGGACCATAGTGTCTTTCCCTAGTGTATACAGAAACAGCACTCTGAGGGAGAGGAGCTGCTGGCGTTTGGTAGAAACATCTGCTATGCTGAAGAGAAACATTTCGTTGTAAGCGGGTAGATTCAGCCTTGCCTCATTTTCTCAGCTGGCTATAAAGGAGGGCACTCTGTTGGCACACTTACTTGAGGCCCTGCTTCCCAGGCTGAAAACTCTGCTTTTTCTCCTTAGGTGGCACATTGGCTCAGAACTGCCCTACCCCTAGGATTCAGGGATGTGCAGCCCGATTAGTTAAGGTCAGCACCTCTGGCTCTTTCATGGGGGAAACCAACAGTGAAAAGAGCCGTTCTAAGCTGGGAACCATGGTGTCTTTCCCTAGTCTACACAGAAACAGCACGTTGAGGGAAAGGGGCTGCTGGCGTTTGGTAGCAAAATCTCCTATTCTGAAGTGAAACATTTCGTTGTAAGCGGGTAGATCAGCCTGGCCACATTTTCTCAGCTGCTTCTAAAGGAGGGCACACTGTTGGCAGACTTACTTGAGGCCCTGCTTCCCAGGCTGAAAACTCTGCTTTCTCTCCTTAGGTGGCACATTGGCTCAGAACTGCCCTACCCCTAGGATGCAGGGATGTGCAGGCCGATTTTTTGAGATCAGCCTTTCTGACTCTTTCATGGAGGAAACCAACTGGGAAAAGACCCGTTCTAAGCTGGGGACCATAGTGTCTTTCCCTAGTGTACACAGAAACAGCACTCTGAGGGAGAGGAGGTGCTGGCGTTTGATAGAAACATCTGCTATTCTGAAGAGAAACATTTCGTTGTAAGCGGGTAGATTCAGCCTTGCCTCAGTTTCTCAGCTGGCTCTAAAGGAGGGCACTCTGTTGGCACACTTACTTGAGGCCCTGCTTCCCAGGCTGAAAACTCTGCTTTTTCTCCTTAGGTGGCACATTGGCTCAGAACTGCCCTACCCCTAGGATTCAGGGATGTGCAGCCCGATTAGTTAAGGTCAGCACCTCTGGCTCTTTCATGGGGGAAACCAACAGTGAAAAGAGCCGTTCTAAGCTGGGAACCATGGTGTCTTTCCCTAGTCTACACAGAAACAGCACGTTGAGGGAAAGGGGCTGCTGGCGTTTGGTAGCAAAATCTCCTATTCTGAAGTGAAACATTTCGTTGTAAGCGGGTAGATCAGCCTGGCCACATTTTCTCAGCTGCTTCTAAAGGAGGGCACACTGTTGGCAGACTTACTTGAGGCCCTGCTTCCAAGGCTGAAAATTTTGCTTTCATTCCTTAGGTGGCACATTGGCTCAGAACTCCCCTACCCCAAGGATTCAGGGATGTGCAGGCCGATTTTTTGAGATCAGCCTTTCTGACTCTTTCATGGAGGAAACCAACTGGGTAAAGACCCGTTCTAAGCTGGGGACCATAGTGTCTTTCCCTAGTGTATACAGAAACAGCACTCTGAGGGAGAGGAGCTGCTGGCGTTTGGTAGAAACATCTGCTATTCTGAAGAGAAACAGTTCGTTGTAAGCGGGTAGATTCAGCATTGCCTGCTTTTCTCAGCTGGCTATAAAGGAGGGCACTCTGTTGGCACACTTACTTGAGGCCCTGCTTCCCAGGCTGAAAACTCTGCTTTTTCTCCTTAGGTGGCACATTGGCTCAGAACTGCCCTACCCCTAGGATTCAGGGATGTGCAGCCCGATTAGTTGAGATCAGCACTTCTGGCTCTTTCATGGGGGAAACCAACAGTGAAAAGAGCCGTTCTAAGCTGGGAACCATGGTGTCTCTCCCTAGTCTACACAGAAACAGCACTTTGAGGGAAAGGGGCTGCTGGCGTTTGGTAGCAAAATCTCCTATTCTGAAGTGAAACATTTCGTTGTACGCGGGTAGATCAGCCTGGCCACATTTTCTCAGCTGGCTCTAAAGGAGGGCACACTGTTGGCAGACTCATTGAGGCCCTGCTTCCCAGGCTGAAAATTTTGCTTTCATTCCTTAGGTGGCACATTGGCTCAGAACTCCCCTACCCGTAGGATTCAGGGATGTGCAGGCCGATTTTTTGATATCAGCCTTTCTGACTCTTTCATGGAGGAAACCAACTGGGTAAAGACCCGTTCTAAGCTGGGGACCATAGTGTATTTCCCTAGTGTACACAGAAACAGCACTCTGAGGGAGAGGAGCTGCTGGCGTTTGGTAGAAACATCTGCTATTGTGAAGAGAAACATTTCGTTGTAAGCGGGTAGATTCAGCCTTCCCTCAGTTTCTCAGCTGTCTATAAAGGAGGGCACTCTGTTGGCACACTTACTTGAGGCCCTGCTTCCCAGGCTGAAAACTCTGCTTTCTTTCCTTAGGTGGCACATTGGCTCAGAACTGCCCTACCCCTAGGATTCAGGGATGTGCAGCCCGATTAGTTGAGATCAGCACTTCTGGCTCTTTCATGGGGGAAACCAACAGTGAAAAGAGCCGTTCTAAGCTGGGAACCATGGTGTCTCTCCCTAGTCTACACAGAAACAGCACTTTGAGGGAAAGGGGCTGCTGGCGTTTGGTAGCAAAATCTCCTATTCTGAAGTGAAACATTTCGTTGTAAGCGGGTAGATCAGCCTGGCCACATTTTCTCAGCTGGCTCTAAAGGAGGGCACACTGTTGGCAGACTTACTTGAGGCCCTGCTTCCAAGGCTGAAAATTTTGCTTTCATTCCTCAGGTGGCACATTGGCTCAGAACTCCCCTACCCCAAGGATTCAGGGATGTGCAGGCCGATTTTTTGAGATCAGCCTTTCTGACTCTTTCATGGAGGAAACCAACTGGGTAAAGACCCGTTCTAAGCTGGGGACCATAGTGTCTTTCCCTAGTGTATACAGAAACAGCACTCTGAGGGAGAGGAGCTGCTGGCGTTTGGTAGAAACATCTGCTATGCTGAAGAGAAACATTTCGTTGTAAGCGGGTAGATTCAGCCTTGCCTCATTTTCTCAGCTGGCTATAAAGGAGGGCACTCTGTTGGCACACTTACTTGAGGCCCTGCTTCCCAGGCTGAAAACTCTGCTTTTTCTCCTTAGGTGGCACATTGGCTCAGAACTGCCCTACCCCTAGGATTCAGGGATGTGCAGCCCGATTAGTTAAGGTCAGCACCTCTGGCTCTTTCATGGGGGAAACCAACAGTGAAAAGAGCCGTTCTAAGCTGGGAACCATGGTGTCTTTCCCTAGTCTACACAGAAACAGCACGTTGAGGGAAAGGGGCTGCTGGCGTTTGGTAGCAAAATCTCCTATTCTGAAGTGAAACATTTCGTTGTAAGCGGGTAGATCAGCCTGGCCACATTTTCTCAGCTGCTTCTAAAGGAGGGCACACTGTTGGCAGACTTACTTGAGGCCCTGCTTCCCAGGCTGAAAACTCTGCTTTCTCTCCTTAGGTGGCACATTGGCTCAGAACTGCCCTACCCCTAGGATTCAGGGATGTGCAGGCCGATTTTTTGAGATCAGCCTTTCTGACTCTTTCATGGAGGAAACCAACTGGGTAAAGACCCGTTCTAAGCTGGGGACCATAGTGTATTTCCCTAGTGTACACAGAAACAGCACTCTGAGGGAGAGGAGCTGCTGGCGTTTGGTAGAAACATCTGCTATTGTGAAGAGAAACATTTCGTTGTAAGCGGGTAGATTCAGCCTTCCCTCAGTTTCTCAGCTGGCTATAAAGGAGGGCACTCTGTTGGCACACTTACTTGAGGCCCTGCTTCCCAGGCTGAAAACTCTGCTTTCTTTCCTTAGGTGGCACATTGGCTCAGAACTGCCCTACCCCTAGGATTCAGGGATGTGCAGCCCGATTAGTTGAGATCAGCACTTCTGGCTCTTTCATGGGGGAAACCAACAGTGAAAAGAGCCGTTCTAAGCTGGGAACCATGGTGTCTCTCCCTAGTCTACACAGAAACAGCACTTTGAGGGAAAGGGGCTGCTGGCGTTTGGTAGCAAAATCTCCTATTCTGAAGTGAAACATTTCGTTGTAAGCGGGTAGATCAGCCTGGCCACATTTTCTCAGCTGGCTCTAAAGGAGGGCACACTGTTGGCAGACTTACTTGAGGCCCTGCTTCCAAGGCTGAAAATTTTGCTTTCATTCCTCAGGTGGCACATTGGCTCAGAACTCCCCTACCCCAAGGATTCAGGGATGTGCAGGCCGATTTTTTGAGATCAGCCTTTCTGACTCTTTCATGGAGGAAACCAACTGGGTAAAGACCCGTTCTAAGCTGGGGACCATAGTGTCTTTCCCTAGTGTATACAGAAACAGCACTCTGAGGGAGAGGAGCTGCTGGCGTTTGGTAGAAACATCTGCTATGCTGAAGAGAAACATTTCGTTGTAAGCGGGTAGATTCAGCCTTGCCTCATTTTCTCAGCTGGCTATAAAGGAGGGCACTCTGTTGGCACACTTACTTGAGGCCCTGCTTCCCAGGCTGAAAACTCTGCTTTTTCTCCTTAGGTGGCACATTGGCTCAGAACTGCCCTACCCCTAGGATTCAGGGATGTGCAGCCCGATTAGTTAAGGTCAGCACCTCTGGCTCTTTCATGGGGGAAACCAACAGTGAAAAGAGCCTTTCTAACCTGGGAACCATGGTGTCTTTCCCTAGTCTACACAGAAACAGCACTTTGAGGGAAAGGGGCTGCTGGCGTTTGGTAGCAAAATCTCCTATTCTGAAGTGAAACATTTCGTTGTAAGCGGGTAGATTCAGCCTGGCCACATATTCTCAGCTGGCTCTAAAACAGGGCACTCTGTTGGCAGACTTACTTGAGGCCCTGATTCCCAGGCTGAAAATTTTGCTTTCATTCCTTAGGTGGCACATTGGCTCAGAACTCCCCTACCCCAAGGATTCAGGGATGTGCAGGCCGATTTTGTGAGATCAGCCTTTCTGACTCTTTCATGGAGGAAACCAACTGGGAAAAGACCCGTTCTAAGCTGGGGACCATAGTGTCTTTCCCTAGTGTATACAGAAACAGCACTCTGAGGGAGAGGAGCTGCTGGCGTTTGGTAGAAACATCTGCTATTCTGAAGATAAACAGTTCGTTGTAAGCGGGTAGATTCAGCATTGCCTGCTTTTCTCAGCTGGCTATAAAGGAGGGCACTCTGTTGGCACACTTACTTGAGGCCCTGCTTCCCAGGCTGAAAACTCTGCTTTTTCTCCTTAGGTGGCACATTGGCTCAGAACTGCCCTACCCCTAGGATTCAGGGATGTGCAGCCCGATTAGTTAAGGTCAGCACCTCTGGCTCTTTCATGGGGGAAACCAACAGTGAAAAGAGCCGTTCTAAGCTGGGAACCATGGTGTCTTTCCCTAGTCTACACAGAAACAGCACGTTGAGGGAAAGGGGCTGCTGGCGTTTGGTAGCAAAATCTCCTATTCTGAAGTGAAACATTTCGTTGTAAGCGGGTAGATCAGCCTGGCCACATTTTCTCAGCTGCTTCTAAAGGAGGGCACACTGTTGGCAGACTTACTTGAGGCCCTGCTTCCCAGGCTGAAAACTCTGCTTTCTCTCCTTAGGTGGCACATTGGCTCAGAACTGCCCTACCCCTAGGATGCAGGGATGTGCAGGCCGATTTTTTGAGATCAGCCTTTCTGACTCTTTCATGGAGGAAACCAACTGGGAAAAGACCCGTTCTAAGCTGGGGACCATAGTGTCTTTCCCTAGTGTACACAGAAACAGCACTCTGAGGGAGAGGAGGTGCTGGCGTTTGATAGAAACATCTGCTATTCTGAAGAGAAACATTTCGTTGTAAGCGGGTAGATTCAGCCTTGCCTCAGTTTCTCAGCTGGCTCTAAAGGAGGGCACTCTGTTGGCACACTTACTTGAGGCCCTGCTTCCCAGGCTGAAAACTCTGCTTTTTCTCCTTAGGTGGCACATTGGCTCAGAACTGCCCTACCCCTAGGATTCAGGGATGTGCAGCCCGATTAGTTAAGGTCAGCACCTCTGGCTCTTTCATGGGGGAAACCAACAGTGAAAAGAGCCGTTCTAAGCTGGGAACCATGGTGTCTTTCCCTAGTCTACACAGAAACAGCACGTTGAGGGAAAGGGGCTGCTGGCGTTTGGTAGCAAAATCTCCTATTCTGAAGTGAAACATTTCGTTGTAAGCGGGTAGATCAGCCTGGCCACATTTTCTCAGCTGGCTCTAAAGGAGGGCACATTGTTGGCAGACTTACTTGAGGCCCTGCTTCCCAGGCTGAAAATTTTGCTTTCATTCCTTAGGTGGCACATTGGCTCAGAACTCCCCTACCCCAAGGATTCAGGGATGTGCAGGCCGATTTTTTGAGATCAGCCTTTCTGACTCTTTCATGGAGGAAACCAACTGGGTAAAGACCCGTTCTAAGCTGGGGACCATAGTGTCTTTCCCTAGTGTATACAGAAACAGCACTCTGAGGGAGAGGAGCTGCTGGCGTTTGGTAGAAACATCTGCTATTCTGAAGAGAAACATTTCGTTGTAAGCGGGTAGATTCAGCCTTGCCTGCTTTTCTCAGCTGGCTATAAAGGAGGGCACTCTGTTGGCACACTTACTTGAGGCCCTGCTTCCCAGGCTGAAAACTCTGCTTTTTCTCCTTAGGTGGCACATTGGCTCAGAACTGCCCTACCCCTAGGATTCAGGGATGTGCAGCCCGATTAGTTAAGGTCAGCACCTCTGGCTCTTTCATGGGGGAAACCAACAGTGAAAAGAGCCGTTCTAAGCTGGGAACCATGGTGTCTTTCCCTAGTCTACACAGAAACAGCACGTTGAGGGAAAGGGGCTGCTGGCGTTTGGTAGCAAAATCTCCTATTCTGAAGTGAAACATTTCGTTGTAAGCGGGTAGATCAGCCTGGCCACATTTTCTCAGCTGCTTCTAAAGGAGGGCACACTGTTGGCAGACTTACTTGAGGCCCTGCTTCCCAGGCTGAAAACTCTGCTTTCTCTCCTTAGGTGGCACATTGGCTCAGAACTGCCCTACCCCTAGGATTCAGGGATGTGCAGGCCGATTTTTTGATATCAGCCTTTCTGACTCTTTCATGGAGGAAACCAACTGGGTAAAGACCCGTTCTAAGCTGGGGACCATAGTGTATTTCCCTAGTGTACACAGAAACAGCACTCTGAGGGAGAGGAGCTGCTGGCGTTTGGTAGAAACATCTGCTATTGTGAAGAGAAACATTTCGTTGTAAGCGGGTAGATTCAGCCTTCCCTCAGTTTCTCAGCTGGCTATAAAGGAGGGCACTTTGTTGGCACACTTACTTGAGGCCCTGCTTCCCAGGCTGAAAACTCTGCTTTCTTTCCTTAGGTGGCACATTGGCTCAGAACTGCCCTACCCCTAGGATTCAGGGATGTGCAGCCCGATTAGTTGAGATCAGCACTTCTGGCTCTTTCATGGGGGAAACCAACAGTGAAAAGAGCCGTTCTAAGCTGGGAACCATGGTGTCTCTCCCTAGTCTACACAGAAACAGCACTTTGAGGGAAAGGGGCTGCTGGCGTTTGGTAGCAAAATCTCCTATTCTGAAGTGAAACATTTCGTTGTAAGCGGGTAGATCAGCCTGGCCACATTTTCTCAGCTGGCTCTAAAGGAGGGCACACTGTTGGCAGACTTACTTGAGGCCCTGCTTCCAAGGCTGAAAATTTTGCTTTCATTCCTCAGGTGGCACATTGGCTCAGAACTCCCCTACCCCAAGGATTCAGGGATGTGCAGGCCGATTTTTTGAGATCAGCCTTTCTGACTCTTTCATGGAGGAAACCAACTGGGTAAAGACCCGTTCTAAGCTGGGGACCATAGTGTCTTTCCCTAGTGTATACAGAAACAGCACTCTGAGGGAGAGGAGCTGCTGGCGTTTGGTAGAAACATCTGCTATGCTGAAGAGAAACATTTCGTTGTAAGCGGGTAGATTCAGCCTTGCCTGCTTTTCTCAGCTGGCTATAAAGGAGGGCACTCTGTTGGCACACTTACTTGAGGCCCTGCTTCCCAGGCTGAAAACTCTGCTTTTTCTCCTTAGGTGGCACATTGGCTCAGAACTGCCCTACCCCTAGGATTCAGGGATGTGCAGCCCGATTAGTTAAGGTCAGCACCTCTGGCTCTTTCATGGGGGAAACCAACAGTGAAAAGAGCCGTTCTAAGCTGGGAACCATGGTGTCTTTCCCTAGTCTACACAGAAACAGCACGTTGAGGGAAAGGGGCTGCTGGCGTTTGGTAGCAAAATCTCCTATTCTGAAGTGAAACATTTCGTTGTAAGCGGGTAGATCAGCCTGGCCACATTTTCTCAGCTGCTTCTAAAGGAGGGCACACTGTTGGCAGACTTACTTGAGGCCCTGCTTCCCAGGCTGAAAACTCTGCTTTCTCTCCTTAGGTGGCACATTGGCTCAGAACTGCCCTACCCCTAGGATTCAGGGATGTGCAGGCCGATTTTTTGATATCAGCCTTTCTGACTCTTTCATGGAGGAAACCAACTGGGTAAAGACCCGTTCTAAGCTGGGGACCATAGTGTATTTCCCTAGTGTACACAGAAACAGCACTCTGAGGGAGAGGAGCTGCTGGCGTTTGGTAGAAACATCTGCTATTGTGAAGAGAAACATTTCGTTGTAAGCGGGTAGATTCAGCCTTCCCTCAGTTTCTCAGCTGGCTATAAAGGAGGGCACTCTGTTGGCACACTTACTTGAGGCCCTGCTTCCCAGGCTGAAAACTCTGCTTTCTTTCCTTAGGTGGCACATTGGCTCAGAACTGCCCTACCCCTAGGATTCAGGGATGTGCAGCCCGATTAGTTGAGATCAGCACTTCTGGCTCTTTCATGGGGGAAACCAACAGTGAAAAGAGCCGTTCTAAGCTGGGAACCATGGTGTCTCTCCCTAGTCTACACAGAAACAGCACTTTGAGGGAAAGGGGCTGCTGGCGTTTGGTAGCAAAATCTCCTATTCTGAAGTGAAACATTTCGTTGTAAGCGGGTAGATCAGCCTGGCCACATTTTCTCAGCTGGCTCTAAAGGAGGGCACACTGTTGGCAGACTTACTTGAGGCCCTGCTTCCAAGGCTGAAAATTTTGCTTTCATTCCTCAGGTGGCACATTGGCTCAGAACTCCCCTACCCCAAGGATTCAGGGATGTGCAGGCCGATTTTTTGAGATCAGCCTTTCTGACTCTTTCATGGAGGAAACCAACTGGGTAAAGACCCGTTCTAAGCTGGGGACCATAGTGTCTTTCCCTAGTGTATACAGAAACAGCACTCTGAGGGAGAGGAGCTGCTGGCGTTTGGTAGAAACATCTGCTATGCTGAAGAGAAACATTTCGTTGTAAGCGGGTAGATTCAGCCTTGCCTCATTTTCTCAGCTGGCTATAAAGGAGGGCACTCTGTTGGCACACTTACTTGAGGCCCTGCTTCCCAGGCTGAAAACTCTGCTTTTTCTCCTTAGGTGGCACATTGGCTCAGAACTGCCCTACCCCTAGGATTCAGGGATGTGCAGCCCGATTAGTTAAGGTCAGCACCTCTGGCTCTTTCATGGGGGAAACCAACAGTGAAAAGAGCCTTTCTAACCTGGGAACCATGGTGTCTTTCCCTAGTCTACACAGAAACAGCACTTTGAGGGAAAGGGGCTGCTGGCGTTTGGTAGCAAAATCTCCTATTCTGAAGTGAAACATTTCGTTGTAAGCGGGTAGATCAGCCTGGCCACATTTTCTCAGCTGGCTCTAAAGGAGGGCACACTGTTGGCAGACTTACTTGAGGCCCTGCTTCCAAGGCTGAAAATTTTGCTTTCATTCCTTAGGTGGCACATTGGCTCAGAACTCCCCTACCCCAAGGATTCAGGGATGTGCAGGCCGATTTTTTGAGATCAGCCTTTCTGACTCTTTCATGGAGGAAACAAACTGGGTAAAGACCCGTTCTACGCTGGGGACCATAGTGTCTTTCCCTAGTGTATACAGAAACAGCACTCTGAGGGAGAGGAGGTGCTGGCGTTTGATAGAAACATCTGCTATTCTGAAGAGAAACATTTCGTTGTAAGCGGGTAGATTCAGCCTTGCCTCAGTTTCTCAGCTGGCTATAAAGGAGGGCACTCTGTTGGCACACTTACTTGAGGCCCTGCTTCCCAGGCTGAAAACTCTGCTTTTTCTCCTTAGGTGGCACATTGGCTCAGAACTGCCCTACCCCTAGGATTCAGGGATGTGCAGGCCAATTTTTTGATATCAGCCTTTCTGACTCTTTCATGGAGGAAACCACCTGGGAAAAGACCCGTTCTAAGCTGGGGACCATAGTGTCTTTCCCTAGTGTACACAGAAACAGCACTCTGAGGGAGAGGAGCTGCTGGCGTTTGGTAGAAACATCTGCTATTCTGAAGTGAAACATTTCGTTGTAAGCGGGTAGATTCAGCCTTGCCTCAGTTTCTCAGCTGGCTCTAAAGGAGGGCATTCTGTTGGCACACTTACTTGAGGCCCTGCTTCCCAGGCTGAAAACTCTGCCTTCTCTCCTTAGGTGGCACATTGGCTCAGAACTGCCCTACCCCTAGGATTCAGGGATGTGCAGGCCAATTTTTTGATATCAGCCTTTCTGACTCTTTCATGGAGGAAACCAACTGGGTAAAGACCCGTTCTAAGCTGGGGACCATAGTGTATTTCCCTAGTGTACACAGAAACAGCACTCTGAGGGAGAGGAGCTGCTGGCGTTTGGTAGAAACATCTGCTATTGTGAAGAGAAACATTTCGTTGTAAGCGGGTAGATTCAGCCTTCCCTCAGTTTCTCAGCTGGCTCTAAAGGAGGGCACTCTGTTGGCACACTTACTTGAGGCCCTGCTTCCCAGGCTGAAAACTCTGCTTTCTTTCCTTAGGTGGCTCATTGGCTCAGAACTGCCCTACCCCTAGGATTCAGGGATGTGCAGCCCGATTAGTTGAGATCAGCACTTCTGGCTCTTTCATGGGGGAAACCAACAGTGAAAAGAGCCGTTCTAAGCTGGGAACCATGGTGTCTCTCCCTAGTCTACACAGAAACAGCACTTTGAGGGAAAGGGGCTGCTGGCGTTTGGTAGCAAAATCTCCTATTCTGAAGTGAAACATTTCGTTGTAAGCGGGTAGATCAGCCTGGCCACATTTTCTCAGCTGGCTCTAAAGGAGGGCACACTGTTGGCAGACTTACTTGAGGCCCTGCTTCCAAGGCTGAAAATTTTGCTTTCATTCCTCAGGTGGCACATTGGCTCAGAACTCCCCTACCCCAAGGATTCAGGGATGTGCAGGCCGATTTTTTGAGATCAGCCTTTCTGACTCTTTCATGGAGGAAACAAACTGGGTAAAGTCCCGTTCTACGCTGGGGACCATAGTGTCTTTCCCTAGTGTATACAGAAACAGCACTCTGAGGGAGAGGAGCTGCTGGTGTTTGGTAGAAACATCTGCTATTCTGAAGAGAAACATTTCGTTGTAAGCGGGTAGATTCAGCCTTGCCTCAGTTTCTCAGCTGGCTATAAAGGAGGGCACTCTGTTGGCACACTTACTTGAGGCCCTGCTTCCCAGGCTGAAAACTCTGCTTTTTCTCCTTAGGTGGCACATTGGCTCAGAACTGCCCTACCCCTAGGATTCAGGGATGTGCAGCCCGATTAGTTAAGGTCAGCACCTCTGGCTCTTTCATGGGGGAAACCAACAGTGAAAAGAGCCGTTCTAAGCTGGGAACCATGGTGTCTTTCCCTAGTCTACACAGAAACAGCACGTTGAGGGAAAGGGGTTGCTGGCGTTTGGTAGCAAAATCTCCTATTCTGAAGTGAAACATTTCGTTGTAAGCGGGTAGATCAGCCTGGCCACATTTTCTCAGCTGGCTCTAAAGGAGGGCACACTGTTGGCAGACTTACTTGAGGCCCTGCTTCCCAGGCTGAAAATTTTGCTTTCATTCCTTAGGTGGCACATTGGCTCAGAACTCCCCTACCCCAAGGATTCAGGGATGTGCAGGCCGATTTTTTGAGATCAGCCTTTCTGACTCTTTCATGGAGGAAACCAACTGGGAAAAGACCCGTTCTAAGCTGGGGACCATAGTGTCTTTCCCTAGTGTATACAGAAACAGCACTCTGAGGGAGAGGAGCTGCTGGCGTTTGGTAGAAACATCTGCTATGCTGAAGAGAAACATTTCGTTGTAAGCGGGTAGATTCAGCCTTGCCTCATTTTCTCAGCTGGCTATAAAGGAGGGCACTCTGTTGGCACACTTACTTGAGGCCCTGCTTCCCAGGCTGAAAACTCTGCTTTTTCTCCTTAGGTGGCACATTGGCTCAGAACTGCCCTACCCCTAGGATTCAGGGATGTGCAGCCCGATTAGTTAAGGTCAGCACCTCTGGCTCTTTCATGGGGGAAACCAACAGTGAAAAGAGCCTTTCTAACCTGGGAACCATGGTGTCTTTCCCTAGTCTACACAGAAACAGCACTTTGAGGGAAAGGGGCTGCTGGCGTTTGGTAGCAAAATCTCCTATTCTGAAGTGAAACATTTCGTTGTAAGCGGGTAGATTCAGCCTGGCCACATATTCTCAGCTGGCTCTAAAACAGGGCACTCTGTTGGCAGACTTACTTGAGGCCCTGATTCCCAGGCTGAAAATTTTGCTTTCATTCCTTAGGTGGCACATTGGCTCAGAACTCCCCTACCCCAAGGATTCAGGGATGTGCAGGCCGATTTTGTGAGATCAGCCTTTCTGACTCTTTCATGGAGGAAACCAACTGGGAAAAGACCCGTTCTAAGCTGGGGACCATAGTGTCTTTCCCTAGTGTACACAGAAACAGCACTCTGAGGGAGAGGAGCTGCTGGCGTTTGGTAGAAACATCTGCTATTTTGAAGAGAAACATTTCGTTGTAAGCGGGTAGATTCAGCCTTGCCTCAGTTTCTCAGCTGGCTCTAAAGGAGGGCACTCTGTTGGCACACTTACTTGAGGCCCTGCTTCCCAGGTTGAAAACTCTGCTTTCTTTCCTTAGGTGGCACATTGGCTCAGAACTGCCCTACCCCTAGGATTCAGGGATGTGCAGCCCGATTAGTTGAGATCAGCACTTCTGGCTCTTTCATGGGGGAAACCAACAGTGAAAAGAGCCTTTCTAACCTGGGAACCATGGTGTCTTTCCCTAGTCTACACAGAAACAGCACTTTGAGGGAAAGGGGCTGCTGGCGTTTGGTAGCAAAATCTCCTATTCTGAAGTGAAACATTTCGTTGTAAGCGGGTAGATCAGCCTGGCTACATTTTCTCAACTGGCTCTAAAGGAGGGCACACTGCTGGCATACTTACTTGAGGCCCTGCTTCCCAGGCTGAAAATTTTGCTTTCATTCCTTAGGTGGCACATTGGCTCAGAACTCCCCTACCCCAAGGATTCAGGGATGTGCAGGCCGATTTTTTGAGATCAGCCTTTCTGACTCTTTCATGGAGGAAACCAACTGGGAAAAGACCCGTTCTAAGCTGGGGACCATAGTGTCTTTCCCTAGTGTACACAGAAACAGCACTCTGAGGGAGAGGAGCTGCTGGCGTTTGGTAGAAACATCTGCTATTCTGAAGAGAAACATTTCGTTGTAAGCGGGTAGATTCAGCCTTGCCTCATTTTCTCAGCTGGCTATAAAGGAGGGCACTCTATTGGCACACTTACTTGAGGCCCTGCTTCCCAGGCTGAAAACTCTGCTTTCTTTCCTTAGGTGGCACATTGGCTCAGAACTGCCCTACCCCTAGGATTCAGGGATGTGCAGCCCGATTAGTTGAGATCAGCACTTCTGGCTCTTTCATGGGGGAAACCAACAGTGAAAAGAGCCGTTCTAAGCTGGGAACCATGGTGTCTCTCCCTAGTCTACACAGAAACAGCACTTTGAGGGAAAGGGGCTGCTGGCGTTTGGTAGCAAAATCTCCTATTCTGAAGTGAAACATTTCGTTGTAAGCGGGTAGATCAGCCTGGCCACATTTTCTCAGCTGGCTCTAAAGGAGGGCACACTGTTGGCAGACTTACTTGAGGCCCTGCTTCCAAGGCTGAAAATTTTGCTTTCATTCCTCAGGTGGCACATTGGCTCAGAACTCCCCTACCCCAAGGATTCAGGGATGTGCAGGCCGATTTTTTGAGATCAGCCTTTCTGACTCTTTCATGGAGGAACCAACTGGGTAAAGACCCGTTCTAAGCTGGGGACCATAGTGTCTTTCCCTAGTGTATACAGAAACAGCACTCTGAGGGAGAGGAGCTGCTGGCGTTTGGTAGAAACATCTGCTATGCTGAAGAGAAACATTTCGTTGTAAGCGGGTAGATTCAGCCTTGCCTCATTTTCTCAGCTGGCTATAAAGGAGGGCACTCTGTTGGCACACTTACTTGAGGCCCTGCTTCCCAGGCTGAAAACTCTGCTTTTTCTCCTTAGGTGGCACATTGGCTCAGAACTGCCCTACCCCTAGGATTCAGGGATGTGCAGCCCGATTAGTTAAGGTCAGCACCTCTGGCTCTTTCATGGGGGAAACCAACAGTGAAAAGAGCCTTTCTAACCTGGGAACCATGGTGTCTTTCCCTAGTCTACACAGAAACAGCACTTTGAGGGAAAGGGGCTGCTGGCGTTTGGTAGCAAAATCTCCTATTCTGAAGTGAAACATTTCGTTGTAAGCGGGTAGATTCAGCCTGGCCACATATTCTCAGCTGGCTCTAAAACAGGGCACTCTGTTGGCAGACTTACTTGAGGCCCTGATTCCCAGGCTGAAAATTTTGCTTTCATTCCTTAGGTGGCACATTGGCTCAGAACTCCCCTACCCCAAGGATTCAGGGATGTGCAGGCCGATTTTGTGAGATCAGCCTTTCTGACTCTTTCATGGAGGAAACCAACTGGGAAAAGACCCGTTCTAAGCTGGGGACCATAGTGTCTTTCCCTAGTGTATACAGAAACAGCACTCTGAGGGAGAGGAGCTGCTGGCGTTTGGTAGAAACATCTGCTATTCTGAAGATAAACAGTTCGTTGTAAGCGGGTAGATTCAGCATTGCCTGCTTTTCTCAGCTGGCTATAAAGGAGGGCACTCTGTTGGCACACTTACTTGAGGCCCTGCTTCCCAGGCTGAAAACTCTGCTTTTTCTCCTTAGGTGGCACATTGGCTCAGAACTGCCCTACCCCTAGGATTCAGGGATGTGCAGCCCGATTAGTTAAGGTCAGCACCTCTGGCTCTTTCATGGGGGAAACCAACAGTGAAAAGAGCCGTTCTAAGCTGGGAACCATGGTGTCTTTCCCTAGTCTACACAGAAACAGCACGTTGAGGGAAAGGGGCTGCTGGCGTTTGGTAGCAAAATCTCCTATTCTGAAGTGAAACATTTCGTTGTAAGCGGGTAGATCAGCCTGGCCACATTTTCTCAGCTGCTTCTAAAGGAGGGCACACTGTTGGCAGACTTACTTGAGGCCCTGCTTCCCAGGCTGAAAACTCTGCTTTCTCTCCTTAGGTGGCACATTGGCTCAGAACTGCCCTACCCCTACGATGCAGGGATGTGCAGGCCGATTTTTTGAGATCAGCCTTTCTGACTCTTTCATGGAGGAAACCAACTGGGAAAAGACCCGTTCTAAGCTGGGGACCATAGTGTCTTTCCCTAGTGTACACAGAAACAGCACTCTGAGGGAGAGGAGGTGCTGGCGTTTGATAGAAACATCTGCTATTCTGAAGAGAAACATTTCGTTGTAAGCGGGTAGATTCAGCCTTGCCTCAGTTTCTCAGCTGGCTCTAAAGGAGGGCACTCTGTTGGCACACTTACTTGAGGCCCTGCTTCCCAGGCTGAAAACTCTGCTTTCTTTCCTTAGGTGGCACATTGGCTCAGAACTGCCCTACCCCTAGGATTCAGGGATGTGCAGCCCGATTAGTTGAGATCAGCACTTCTGGCTCTTTCATGGGGGAAACCAACAGTGAAAAGAGCCGTTCTAAGCTGGGAACCATGGTGTCTCTCCCTAGTCTACACAGAAACAGCACTTTGAGGGAAAGGGGCTGCTGGCGTTTGGTAGCAAAATCTCCTATTCTGAAGTGAAACATTTCGTTGTAAGCGGGTAGATCAGCCTGGCCACATTTTCTCAGCTGACTCTAAAGGAGGGCACACTGTTGGCAGACTTACTTGAGGCCCTGCTTCCAAGGCTGAAAATTTTGCTTTCATTCCTCAGGTGGCACATTGGCTCAGAACTCCCCTACCCCAAGGATTCAGGGATGTGCAGGCCGATTTTTTGAGATCAGCCTTTCTGACTCTTTCATGGAGGAAACCAACTGGGTAAAGACCCGTTCTAAGCTGGGGACCATAGTGTCTTTCCCTAGTGTATACAGAAACAGCACTCTGAGGGAGAGGAGCTGCTGGCGTTTGGTAGAAACATCTGCTATGCTGAAGAGAAACATTTCGTTGTAAGCGGGTAGATTCAGCCTTGCCTGCTTTTCTCAGCTGGCTATAAAGGAGGGCACTCTGTTGGCACACTTACTTGAGGCCCTGCTTCCCAGGCTGAAAACTCTGCTTTTTCTCCTTAGGTGGCACATTGGCTCAGAACTGCCCTACCCCTAGGATTCAGGGATGTGCAGCCCGATTAGTTAAGGTCAGCACCTCTGGCTCTTTCATGGGGGAAACCAACAGTGAAAAGAGCCTTTCTAACCTGGGAACCATGGTGTCTTTCCCTAGTCTACACAGAAACAGCACTTTGAGGGAAAGGGGCTGCTGGCGTTTGGTAGCAAAATCTCCTATTCTGAAGTGAAACATTTCGTTGTAAGCGGGTAGATCAGCCTGGCCACATTTTCTCAGCTGGCTCTAAAGGAGGGCACACTGTTGGCAGACTTACTTGAGGCCCTGCTTCCAAGGCTGAAAATTTTGCTTTCATTCCTCAGGTGGCACATTGGCTCAGAACTCCCCTACCCCAAGGATTCAGGGATGTGCAGGCCGATTTTTTGAGATCAGCCTTTCTGACTCTTTCATGGAGGAAACAAACTGGGTAAAGACCCGTTCTACGCTGGGGACCATAGTGTCTTTCCCTAGTGTATACAGAAACAGCACTCTGAGGGAGAGGAGCTGCTGGTGTTTGGTAGAAACATCTGCTATTCTGAAGAGAAACATTTCGTTGTAAGCGGGTAGATTCAGCCTTGCCTCATTTTCTCAGCTGGCTATAAAGGAGGGCACTCTGTTGGCACACTTACTTGAGGCCCTGCTTCCCAGGCTGAAAACTCTGCTTTTTCTCCTTAGGTGGCACATTGGCTCAGAACTGCCCTACCCCTAGGATTCAGGGATGTGCAGCCCGATTAGTTAAGGTCAGCACCTCTGGCTCTTTCATGGGGGAAACCAACAGTGAAAAGAGCCGTTCTAAGCTGGGAACCATGGTGTCTTTCCCTAGTCTACACAGAAACAGCACGTTGAGGGAAAGGGGCTGCTGGCGTTTTGTAGCAAAATCTCCTATTCTGAAGTGAAACATTTCGTTGTAAGCGGGTAGATCAGCCTGGCCACATTTTCTCAGCTGGCTCTAAAGGAGGGCACACTGTTGGCAGACTTACTTGAGGCCCTGCTTCCCAGGCTGAAAATTTTGCTTTCATTCCTTAGGTGGCACATTGGCTCAGAACTCCCCTACCCCAAGGATTCAGGGATGTGCAGGCCGATTTTTTGAGATCAGCCTTTCTGACTCTTTCATGGAGGAAACCAACTGGGTAAAGACCCGTTCTAAGCTGGGGACCATAGTGTCTTTCCCTAGTGTATACAGAAACAGCACTCTGAGGGAGAGGAGCTGCTGGCGTTTGGTAGAAACATCTGCTATTCTGAAGAGAAACAGTTCGTTGTAAGCGGGTAGATTCAGCATTGCCTGCTTTTCTCAGCTGGCTATAAAGGAGGGCACTCTGTTGGCACACTTACTTGAGGCCCTGCTTCCCAGGCTGAAAACTCTGCTTTTTCTCCTTAGGTGGCACATTGGCTCAGAACTGCCCTACCCCTAGGATTCAGGGATGTGCAGCCCGATTAGTTGAGATCAGCACTTCTGGCTCTTTCATGGGGGAAACCAACAGTGAAAAGAGCCGTTCTAAGCTGGGAACCATGGTGTCTCTCCCTAGTCTACACAGAAACAGCACTTTGAGGGAAAGGGGCTGCTGGCGTTTGGTAGCAAAATCTCCTATTCTGAAGTGAAACATTTCGTTGTACGCGGGTAGATCAGCCTGGCCACATTTTCTCAGCTGGCTCTAAAGGAGGGCACACTGTTGGCAGACTCATTGAGGCCCTGCTTCCCAGGCTGAAAATTTTGCTTTCATTCCTTAGGTGGCACATTGGCTCAGAACTCCCCTACCCGTAGGATTCAGGGATGTGCAGGCCGATTTTTTGATATCAGCCTTTCTGACTCTTTCATGGAGGAAACCAACTGGGTAAAGACCCGTTCTAAGCTGGGGACCATAGTGTATTTCCCTAGTGTACACAGAAACAGCACTCTGAGGGAGAGGAGCTGCTGGCGTTTGGTAGAAACATCTGCTATTGTGAAGAGAAACATTTCGTTGTAAGCGGGTAGATTCAGCCTTCCCTCAGTTTCTCAGCTGTCTATAAAGGAGGGCACTCTGTTGGCACACTTACTTGAGGCCCTGCTTCCCAGGCTGAAAACTCTGCTTTCTTTCCTTAGGTGGCACATTGGCTCAGAACTGCCCTACCCCTAGGATTCAGGGATGTGCAGCCCGATTAGTTGAGATCAGCACTTCTGGCTCTTTCATGGGGGAAACCAACAGTGAAAAGAGCCGTTCTAAGCTGGGAACCATGGTGTCTCTCCCTAGTCTACACAGAAACAGCACTTTGAGGGAAAGGGGCTGCTGGCGTTTGGTAGCAAAATCTCCTATTCTGAAGTGAAACATTTCGTTGTAAGCGGGTAGATCAGCCTGGCCACATTTTCTCAGCTGGCTCTAAAGGAGGGCACACTGTTGGCAGACTTACTTGAGGCCCTGCTTCCAAGGCTGAAAATTTTGCTTTCATTCCTCAGGTGGCACATTGGCTCAGAACTCCCCTACCCCAAGGATTCAGGGATGTGCAGGCCGATTTTTTGAGATCAGCCTTTCTGACTCTTTCATGGAGGAAACCAACTGGGTAAAGACCCGTTCTAAGCTGGGGACCATAGTGTCTTTCCCTAGTGTATACAGAAACAGCACTCTGAGGGAGAGGAGCTGCTGGCGTTTGGTAGAAACATCTGCTATGCTGAAGAGAAACATTTCGTTGTAAGCGGGTAGATTCAGCCTTGCCTCATTTTCTCAGCTGGCTATAAAGGAGGGCACTCTGTTGGCACACTTACTTGAGGCCCTGCTTCCCAGGCTGAAAACTCTGCTTTTTCTCCTTAGGTGGCACATTGGCTCAGAACTGCCCTACCCCTAGGATTCAGGGATGTGCAGCCCGATTAGTTAAGGTCAGCACCTCTGGCTCTTTCATGGGGGAAACCAACAGTGAAAAGAGCCGTTCTAAGCTGGGAACCATGGTGTCTTTCCCTAGTCTACACAGAAACAGCACGTTGAGGGAAAGGGGCTGCTGGCGTTTGGTAGCAAAATCTCCTATTCTGAAGTGAAACATTTCGTTGTAAGCGGGTAGATCAGCCTGGCCACATTTTCTCAGCTGCTTCTAAAGGAGGGCACACTGTTGGCAGACTTACTTGAGGCCCTGCTTCCCAGGCTGAAAACTCTGCTTTCTCTCCTTAGGTGGCACATTGGCTCAGAACTGCCCTACCCCTAGGATTCAGGGATGTGCAGGCCGATTTTTTGAGATCAGCCTTTCTGACTCTTTCATGGAGGAAACCAACTGGGTAAAGACCCGTTCTAAGCTGGGGACCATAGTGTATTTCCCTAGTGTACACAGAAACAGCACTCTGAGGGAGAGGAGCTGCTGGCGTTTGGTAGAAACATCTGCTATTGTGAAGAGAAACATTTCGTTGTAAGCGGGTAGATTCAGCCTTCCCTCAGTTTCTCAGCTGGCTATAAAGGAGGGCACTCTGTTGGCACACTTATTTGAGGCCCTGCTTCCCAGGCTGAAAACTCTGCTTTCTTTCCTTAGGTGGCACATTGGCTCAGAACTGCCCTACCCCTAGGATTCAGGGATGTGCAGCCCGATTAGTTGAGATCAGCACTTCTGGCTCTTTCATGGGGGAAACCAACAGTGAAAAGAGCCGTTCTAAGCTGGGAACCATGGTGTCTCTCCCTAGTCTACACAGAAACAGCACTTTGAGGGAAAGGGGCTGCTGGCGTTTGGTAGCAAAATCTCCTATTCTGAAGTGAAACATTTCGTTGTAAGCGGGTAGATCAGCCTGGCCACATTTTCTCAGCTGGCTCTAAAGGAGGGCACACTGTTGGCAGACTTACTTGAGGCCCTGCTTCCAAGGCTGAAAATTTTGCTTTCATTCCTCAGGTGGCACATTGGCTCAGAACTCCCCTACCCCAAGGATTCAGGGATGTGCAGGCCGATTTTTTGAGATCAGCCTTTCTGACTCTTTCATGGAGGAAACCAACTGGGTAAAGACCCGTTCTAAGCTGGGGACCATAGTGTCTTTCCCTAGTGTATACAGAAACAGCACTCTGAGGGAGAGGAGCTGCTGGCGTTTGGTAGAAACATCTGCTATGCTGAAGAGAAACATTTCGTTGTAAGCGGGTAGATTCAGCCTTGCCTCATTTTCTCAGCTGGCTATAAAGGAGGGCACTCTGTTGGCACACTTACTTGAGGCCCTGCTTCCCAGGCTGAAAACTCTGCTTTTTCTCCTTAGGTGGCACATTGGCTCAGAACTGCCCTACCCCTAGGATTCAGGGATGTGCAGCCCGATTAGTTAAGGTCAGCACCTCTGGCTCTTTCATGGGGGAAACCAACAGTGAAAAGAGCCTTTCTAACCTGGGAACCATGGTGTCTTTCCCTAGTCTACACAGAAACAGCACTTTGAGGGAAAGGGGCTGCTGGCGTTTGGTAGCAAAATCTCCTATTCTGAAGTGAAACATTTCGTTGTAAGCGGGTAGATTCAGCCTGGCCACATATTCTCAGCTGGCTCTAAAACAGGGCACTCTGTTGGCAGACTTACTTGAGGCCCTGATTCCCAGGCTGAAAATTTTGCTTTCATTCCTTAGGTGGCACATTGGCTCAGAACTCCCCTACCCCAAGGATTCAGGGATGTGCAGGCCGATTTTGTGAGATCAGCCTTTCTGACTCTTTCATGGAGGAAACCAACTGGGAAAAGACCCGTTCTAAGCTGGGGACCATAGTGTCTTTCCCTAGTGTACACAGAAACAGCACTCTGAGGGAGAGGAGCTGCTGGCGTTTGGTAGAAACATCTGCTATTTTGAAGAGAAACATTTCGTTGTAAGCGGGTAGATTCAGCCTTGCCTCAGTTTCTCAGCTGGCTCTAAAGGAGGGCACTCTGTTGGCACACTTACTTGAGGCCCTGCTTCCCAGGTTGAAAACTCTGCTTTCTTTCCTTAGGTGGCACATTGGCTCAGAACTGCCCTACCCCTAGGATTCAGGGATGTGCAGCCCGATTAGTTGAGATCAGCACTTCTGGCTCTTTCATGGGGGAAACCAACAGTGAAAAGAGCCTTTCTAACCTGGGAACCATGGTGTCTTTCCCTAGTCTACACAGAAACAGCACTTTGAGGGAAAGGGGCTGCTGGCGTTTGGTAGCAAAATCTCCTATTCTGAAGTGAAACATTTCGTTGTAAGCGGGTAGATCAGCCTGGCTACATTTTCTCAACTGGCTCTAAAGGAGGGCACACTGCTGGCATACTTACTTGAGGCCCTGCTTCCCAGGCTGAAAATTTTGCTTTCATTCCTTAGGTGGCACATTGGCTCAGAACTCCCCTACCCCAAGGATTCAGGGATGTGCAGGCCGATTTTTTGAGATCAGCCTTTCTGACTCTTTCATGGAGGAAACCAACTGGGAAAAGACCCGTTCTAAGCTGGGGACCATAGTGTCTTTCCCTAGTGTACACAGAAACAGCACTCTGAGGGAGAGGAGCTGCTGGCGTTTGGTAGAAACATCTGCTATTCTGAAGAGAAACATTTCGTTGTAAGCGGGTAGATTCAGCCTTGCCTCATTTTCTCAGCTGGCTATAAAGGAGGGCACTCTATTGGCACACTTACTTGAGGCCCTGCTTCCCAGGCTGAAAACTCTGCTTTCTTTCCTTAGGTGGCACATTGGCTCAGAACTGCCCTACCCCTAGGATTCAGGGATGTGCAGCCCGATTAGTTGAGATCAGCACTTCTGGCTCTTTCATGGGGGAAACCAACAGTGAAAAGAGCCGTTCTAAGCTGGGAACCATGGTGTCTCTCCCTAGTCTACACAGAAACAGCACTTTGAGGGAAAGGGGCTGCTGGCGTTTGGTAGCAAAATCTCCTATTCTGAAGTGAAACATTTCGTTGTAAGCGGGTAGATCAGCCTGGCCACATTTTCTCAGCTGGCTCTAAAGGAGGGCACACTGTTGGCAGACTTACTTGAGGCCCTGCTTCCAAGGCTGAAAATTTTGCTTTCATTCCTCAGGTGGCACATTGGCTCAGAACTCCCCTACCCCAAGGATTCAGGGATGTGCAGGCCGATTTTTTGAGATCAGCCTTTCTGACTCTTTCATGGAGGAAACCAACTGGGTAAAGACCCGTTCTAAGCTGGGGACCATAGTGTCTTTCCCTAGTGTATACAGAAACAGCACTCTGAGGGAGAGGAGCTGCTGGCGTTTGGTAGAAACATCTGCTATGCTGAAGAGAAACATTTCGTTGTAAGCGGGTAGATTCAGCCTTGCCTCATTTTCTCAGCTGGCTATAAAGGAGGGCACTCTGTTGGCACACTTACTTGAGGCCCTGCTTCCCAGGCTGAAAACTCTGCTTTTTCTCCTTAGGTGGCACATTGGCTCAGAACTGCCCTACCCCTAGGATTCAGGGATGTGCAGCCCGATTAGTTAAGGTCAGCACCTCTGGCTCTTTCATGGGGGAAACCAACAGTGAAAAGAGCCTTTCTAACCTGGGAACCATGGTGTCTTTCCCTAGTCTACACAGAAACAGCACTTTGAGGGAAAGGGGCTGCTGGCGTTTGGTAGCAAAATCTCCTATTCTGAAGTGAAACATTTCGTTGTAAGCGGGTAGATTCAGCCTGGCCACATATTCTCAGCTGGCTCTAAAACAGGGCACTCTGTTGGCAGACTTACTTGAGGCCCTGATTCCCAGGCTGAAAATTTTGCTTTCATTCCTTAGGTGGCACATTGGCTCAGAACTCCCCTACCCCAAGGATTCAGGGATGTGCAGGCCGATTTTGTGAGATCAGCCTTTCTGACTCTTTCATGGAGGAAACCAACTGGGAAAAGACCCGTTCTAAGCTGGGGACCATAGTGTCTTTCCCTAGTGTATACAGAAACAGCACTCTGAGGGAGAGGAGCTGCTGGCGTTTGGTAGAAACATCTGCTATTCTGAAGATAAACAGTTCGTTGTAAGCGGGTAGATTCAGCATTGCCTGCTTTTCTCAGCTGGCTATAAAGGAGGGCACTCTGTTGGCACACTTACTTGAGGCCCTGCTTCCCAGGCTGAAAACTCTGCTTTTTCTCCTTAGGTGGCACATTGGCTCAGAACTGCCCTACCCCTAGGATTCAGGGATGTGCAGCCCGATTAGTTAAGGTCAGCACCTCTGGCTCTTTCATGGGGGAAACCAACAGTGAAAAGAGCCGTTCTAAGCTGGGAACCATGGTGTCTTTCCCTAGTCTACACAGAAACAGCACGTTGAGGGAAAGGGGCTGCTGGCGTTTGGTAGCAAAATCTCCTATTCTGAAGTGAAACATTTCGTTGTAAGCGGGTAGATCAGCCTGGCCACATTTTCTCAGCTGCTTCTAAAGGAGGGCACACTGTTGGCAGACTTACTTGAGGCCCTGCTTCCCAGGCTGAAAACTCTGCTTTCTCTCCTTAGGTGGCACATTGGCTCAGAACTGCCCTACCCCTAGGATGCAGGGATGTGCAGGCCGATTTTTTGAGATCAGCCTTTCTGACTCTTTCATGGAGGAAACCAACTGGGAAAAGACCCGTTCTAAGCTGGGGACCATAGTGTCTTTCCCTAGTGTACACAGAAACAGCACTCTGAGGGAGAGGAGGTGCTGGCGTTTGATAGAAACATCTGCTATTCTGAAGAGAAACATTTCGTTGTAAGCGGGTAGATTCAGCCTTGCCTCAGTTTCTCAGCTGGCTCTAAAGGAGGGCACTCTGTTGGCACACTTACTTGAGGCCCTGCTTCCCAGGCTGAAAACTCTGCTTTCTTTCCTTAGGTGGCACATTGGCTCAGAACTGCCCTACCCCTAGGATTCAGGGATGTGCAGCCCGATTAGTTGAGATCAGCACTTCTGGCTCTTTCATGGGGGAAACCAACAGTGAAAAGAGCCGTTCTAAGCTGGGAACCATGGTGTCTCTCCCTAGTCTACACAGAAACAGCACTTTGAGGGAAAGGGGCTGCTGGCGTTTGGTAGCAAAATCTCCTATTCTGAAGTGAAACATTTCGTTGTAAGCGGGTAGATCAGCCTGGCCACATTTTCTCAGCTGACTCTAAAGGAGGGCACACTGTTGGCAGACTTACTTGAGGCCCTGCTTCCAAGGCTGAAAATTTTGCTTTCATTCCTCAGGTGGCACATTGGCTCAGAACTCCCCTACCCCAAGGATTCAGGGATGTGCAGGCCGATTTTTTGAGATCAGCCTTTCTGACTCTTTCATGGAGGAAACCAACTGGGTAAAGACCCGTTCTAAGCTGGGGACCATAGTGTCTTTCCCTAGTGTATACAGAAACAGCACTCTGAGGGAGAGGAGCTGCTGGCGTTTGGTAGAAACATCTGCTATGCTGAAGAGAAACATTTCGTTGTAAGCGGGTAGATTCAGCCTTGCCTGCTTTTCTCAGCTGGCTATAAAGGAGGGCACTCTGTTGGCACACTTACTTGAGGCCCTGCTTCCCAGGCTGAAAACTCTGCTTTTTCTCCTTAGGTGGCACATTGGCTCAGAACTGCCCTACCCCTAGGATTCAGGGATGTGCAGCCCGATTAGTTAAGGTCAGCACCTCTGGCTCTTTCATGGGGGAAACCAACAGTGAAAAGAGCCTTTCTAACCTGGGAACCATGGTGTCTTTCCCTAGTCTACACAGAAACAGCACTTTGAGGGAAAGGGGCTGCTGGCGTTTGGTAGCAAAATCTCCTATTCTGAAGTGAAACATTTCGTTGTAAGCGGGTAGATCAGCCTGGCCACATTTTCTCAGCTGGCTCTAAAGGAGGGCACACTGTTGGCAGACTTACTTGAGGCCCTGCTTCCAAGGCTGAAAATTTTGCTTTCATTCCTCAGGTGGCACATTGGCTCAGAACTCCCCTACCCCAAGGATTCAGGGATGTGCAGGCCGATTTTTTGAGATCAGCCTTTCTGACTCTTTCATGGAGGAAACAAACTGGGTAAAGACCCGTTCTACGCTGGGGACCATAGTGTCTTTCCCTAGTGTATACAGAAACAGCACTCTGAGGGAGAGGAGCTGCTGGTGTTTGGTAGAAACATCTGCTATTCTGAAGAGAAACATTTCGTTGTAAGCGGGTAGATTCAGCCTTGCCTCATTTTCTCAGCTGGCTATAAAGGAGGGCACTCTGTTGGCACACTTACTTGAGGCCCTGCTTCCCAGGCTGAAAACTCTGCTTTTTCTCCTTAGGTGGCACATTGGCTCAGAACTGCCCTACCCCTAGGATTCAGGGATGTGCAGCCCGATTAGTTAAGGTCAGCACCTCTGGCTCTTTCATGGGGGAAACCAACAGTGAAAAGAGCCGTTCTAAGCTGGGAACCATGGTGTCTTTCCCTAGTCTACACAGAAACAGCACGTTGAGGGAAAGGGGCTGCTGGCGTTTTGTAGCAAAATCTCCTATTCTGAAGTGAAACATTTCGTTGTAAGCGGGTAGATCAGCCTGGCCACATTTTCTCAGCTGGCTCTAAAGGAGGGCACACTGTTGGCAGACTTACTTGAGGCCCTGCTTCCCAGGCTGAAAATTTTGCTTTCATTCCTTAGGTGGCACATTGGCTCAGAACTCCCCTACCCCAAGGATTCAGGGATGTGCAGGCCGATTTTTTGAGATCAGCCTTTCTGACTCTTTCATGGAGGAAACCAACTGGGTAAAGACCCGTTCTAAGCTGGGGACCATAGTGTCTTTCCCTAGTGTATACAGAAACAGCACTCTGAGGGAGAGGAGCTGCTGGCGTTTGGTAGAAACATCTGCTATTCTGAAGAGAAACAGTTCGTTGTAAGCGGGTAGATTCAGCATTGCCTGCTTTTCTCAGCTGGCTATAAAGGAGGGCACTCTGTTGGCACACTTACTTGAGGCCCTGCTTCCCAGGCTGAAAACTCTGCTTTTTCTCCTTAGGTGGCACATTGGCTCAGAACTGCCCTACCCCTAGGATTCAGGGATGTGCAGCCCGATTAGTTGAGATCAGCACTTCTGGCTCTTTCATGGGGGAAACCAACAGTGAAAAGAGCCGTTCTAAGCTGGGAACCATGGTGTCTCTCCCTAGTCTACACAGAAACAGCACTTTGAGGGAAAGGGGCTGCTGGCGTTTGGTAGCAAAATCTCCTATTCTGAAGTGAAACATTTCGTTGTACGCGGGTAGATCAGCCTGGCCACATTTTCTCAGCTTGCTCTAAAGGAGGGCACACTGTTGGCAGACTCATTGAGGCCCTGCTTCCCAGGCTGAAAATTTTGCTTTCATTCCTTAGGTGGCACATTGGCTCAGAACTCCCCTACCCGTAGGATTCAGGGATGTGCAGGCCGATTTTTTGATATCAGCCTTTCTGACTCTTTCATGGAGGAAACCAACTGGGTAAAGACCCGTTCTAAGCTGGGGACCATAGTGTATTTCCCTAGTGTACACAGAAACAGCACTCTGAGGGAGAGGAGCTGCTGGCGTTTGGTAGAAACATCTGCTATTGTGAAGAGAAACATTTCGTTGTAAGCGGGTAGATTCAGCCTTCCCTCAGTTTCTCAGCTGTCTATAAAGGAGGGCACTCTGTTGGCACACTTACTTGAGGCCCTGCTTCCCAGGCTGAAAACTCTGCTTTCTTTCCTTAGGTGGCACATTGGCTCAGAACTGCCCTACCCCTAGGATTCAGGGATGTGCAGCCCGATTAGTTGAGATCAGCACTTCTGGCTCTTTCATGGGGGAAACCAACAGTGAAAAGAGCCGTTCTAAGCTGGGAACCATGGTGTCTCTCCCTAGTCTACACAGAAACAGCACTTTGAGGGAAAGGGGCTGCTGGCGTTTGGTAGCAAAATCTCCTATTCTGAAGTGAAACATTTCGTTGTAAGCGGGTAGATCAGCCTGGCCACATTTTCTCAGCTGGCTCTAAAGGAGGGCACACTGTTGGCAGACTTACTTGAGGCCCTGCTTCCAAGGCTGAAAATTTTGCTTTCATTCCTCAGGTGGCACATTGGCTCAGAACTCCCCTACCCCAAGGATTCAGGGATGTGCAGGCCGATTTTTTGAGATCAGCCTTTCTGACTCTTTCATGGAGGAAACCAACTGGGTAAAGACCCGTTCTAAGCTGGGGACCATAGTGTCTTTCCCTAGTGTATACAGAAACAGCACTCTGAGGGAGAGGAGCTGCTGGCGTTTGGTAGAAACATCTGCTATGCTGAAGAGAAACATTTCGTTGTAAGCGGGTAGATTCAGCCTTGCCTCATTTTCTCAGCTGGCTATAAAGGAGGGCACTCTGTTGGCACACTTACTTGAGGCCCTGCTTCCCAGGCTGAAAACTCTGCTTTTTCTCCTTAGGTGGCACATTGGCTCAGAACTGCCCTACCCCTAGGATTCAGGGATGTGCAGCCCGATTAGTTAAGGTCAGCACCTCTGGCTCTTTCATGGGGGAAACCAACAGTGAAAAGAGCCGTTCTAAGCTGGGAACCATGGTGTCTTTCCCTAGTCTACACAGAAACAGCACGTTGAGGGAAAGGGGCTGCTGGCGTTTGGTAGCAAAATCTCCTATTCTGAAGTGAAACATTTCGTTGTAAGCGGGTAGATCAGCCTGGCCACATTTTCTCAGCTGCTTCTAAAGGAGGGCACACTGTTGGCAGACTTACTTGAGGCCCTGCTTCCCAGGCTGAAAACTCTGCTTTCTCTCCTTAGGTGGCACATTGGCTCAGAACTGCCCTACCCCTAGGATTCAGGATGTGCAGGCCGATTTTTTGAGATCAGCCTTTCTGACTCTTTCATGGAGGAAACCAACTGGGTAAAGACCCGTTCTAAGCTGGGGACCATAGTGTATTTCCCTAGTGTACACAGAAACAGCACTCTGAGGGAGAGGAGCTGCTGGCGTTTGGTAGAAACATCTGCTATTGTGAAGAGAAACATTTCGTTGTAAGCGGGTAGATTCAGCCTTCCCTCAGTTTCTCAGCTGGCTATAAAGGAGGGCACTCTGTTGGCACACTTACTTGAGGCCCTGCTTCCCAGGCTGAAAACTCTGCTTTCTTTCCTTAGGTGGCACATTGGCTCAGAACTGCCCTACCCCTAGGATTCAGGGATGTGCAGCCCGATTAGTTGAGATCAGCACTTCTGGCTCTTTCATGGGGGAAACCAACAGTGAAAAGAGCCGTTCTAAGCTGGGAACCATGGTGTCTCTCCCTAGTCTACACAGAAACAGCACTTTGAGGGAAAGGGGCTGCTGGCGTTTGGTAGCAAAATCTCCTATTCTGAAGTGAAACATTTCGTTGTAAGCGGGTAGATCAGCCTGGCCACATTTTCTCAGCTGGCTCTAAAGGAGGGCACACTGTTGGCAGACTTACTTGAGGCCCTGCTTCCAAGGCTGAAAATTTTGCTTTCATTCCTCAGGTGGCACATTGGCTCAGAACTCCCCTACCCAAGGATTCAGGGATGTGCAGGCCGATTTTTTGAGATCAGCCTTTCTGACTCTTTCATGGAGGAAACCAACTGGGTAAAGACCCGTTCTAAGCTGGGGACCATAGTGTCTTTCCCTAGTGTATACAGAAACAGCACTCTGAGGGAGAGGAGCTGCTGGCGTTTGGTAGAACATCTGCTATGCTGAAGAGAAACATTTCGTTGTAAGCGGGTAGATTCAGCCTTGCCTCATTTTCTCAGCTGGCTATAAAGGAGGGCACTCTGTTGGCACACTTACTTGAGGCCCTGCTTCCCAGGCTGAAAACTCTGCTTTTTCTCCTTAGGTGGCACATTGGCTCAGAACTGCCCTACCCCTAGGATTCAGGGATGTGCAGCCCGATTAGTTAAGGTCAGCACCTCTGGCTCTTTCATGGGGGAAACCAACAGTGAAAAGAGCCTTTCTAACCTGGGAACCATGGTGTCTTTCCCTAGTCTACACAGAAACAGCACTTTGAGGGAAAGGGGCTGCTGGCGTTTGGTAGCAAAATCTCCTATTCTGAAGTGAAACATTTCGTTGTAAGCGGGTAGATTCAGCCTGGCCACATATTCTCAGCTGGCTCTAAAACAGGGCACTCTGTTGGCAGACTTACTTGAGGCCCTGATTCCCAGGCTGAAAATTTTGCTTTCATTCCTTAGGTGGCACATTGGCTCAGAACTCCCCTACCCCAAGGATTCAGGGATGTGCAGGCCGATTTTGTGAGATCAGCCTTTCTGACTCTTTCATGGAGGAAACCAACTGGGAAAAGACCCGTTCTAAGCTGGGGACCATAGTGTCTTTCCCTAGTGTACACAGAAACAGCACTCTGAGGGAGAGGAGCTGCTGGCGTTTGGTAGAAACATCTGCTATTTTGAAGAGAAACATTTCGTTGTAAGCGGGTAGATTCAGCCTTGCCTCAGTTTCTCAGCTGGCTCTAAAGGAGGGCACTCTGTTGGCACACTTACTTGAGGCCCTGCTTCCCAGGTTGAAAACTCTGCTTTCTTTCCTTAGGTGGCACATTGGCTCAGAACTGCCCTACCCCTAGGATTCAGGGATGTGCAGCCCGATTAGTTGAGATCAGCACTTCTGGCTCTTTCATGGGGGAAACCAACAGTGAAAAGAGCCTTTCTAACCTGGGAACCATGGTGTCTTTCCCTAGTCTACACAGAAACAGCACTTTGAGGGAAAGGGGCTGCTGGCGTTTGGTAGCAAAATCTCCTATTCTGAAGTGAAACATTTCGTTGTAAGCGGGTAGATCAGCCTGGCTACATTTTCTCAACTGGCTCTAAAGGAGGGCACACTGCTGGCATACTTACTTGAGGCCCTGCTTCCCAGGCTGAAAATTTTGCTTTCATTCCTTAGGTGGCACATTGGCTCAGAACTCCCCTACCCCAAGGATTCAGGGATGTGCAGGCCGATTTTTTGAGATCAGCCTTTCTGACTCTTTCATGGAGGAAACCAACTGGGAAAAGACCCGTTCTAAGCTGGGGACCATAGTGTCTTTCCCTAGTGTACACAGAAACAGCACTCTGAGGGAGAGGAGCTGCTGGCGTTTGGTAGAAACATCTGCTATTCTGAAGAGAAACATTTCGTTGTAAGCGGGTAGATTCAGCCTTGCCTCATTTTCTCAGCTGGCTATAAAGGAGGGCACTCTATTGGCACACTTACTTGAGGCCCTGCTTCCCAGGCTGAAAACTCTGCTTTCTTTCCTTAGGTGGCACATTGGCTCAGAACTGCCCTACCCCTAGGATTCAGGGATGTGCAGCCCGATTAGTTGAGATCAGCACTTCTGGCTCTTTCATGGGGGAAACCAACAGTGAAAAGAGCCGTTCTAAGCTGGGAACCATGGTGTCTCTCCCTAGTCTACACAGAAACAGCACTTTGAGGGAAAGGGGCTGCTGGCGTTTGGTAGCAAAATCTCCTATTCTGAAGTGAAACATTTCGTTGTAAGCGGGTAGATCAGCCTGGCCACATTTTCTCAGCTGGCTCTAAAGGAGGGCACACTGTTGGCAGACTTACTTGAGGCCCTGCTTCCAAGGCTGAAAATTTTGCTTTCATTCCTCAGGTGGCACATTGGCTCAGAACTCCCCTACCCCAAGGGATTCAGGGATGTGCAGGCCGATTTTTTGAGATCAGCCTTTCTGACTCTTTCATGGAGGAAACCAACTGGGTAAAGACCCGTTCTAAGCTGGGGACCATAGTGTCTTTCCCTAGTGTATACAGAAACAGCACTCTGAGGGAGAGGAGCTGCTGGCGTTTGGTAGAAACATCTGCTATGCTGAAGAGAAACATTTCGTTGTAAGCGGGTAGATTCAGCCTTGCCTCATTTTCTCAGCTGGCTATAAAGGAGGGCACTCTGTTGGCACACTTACTTGAGGCCCTGCTTCCCAGGCTGAAAACTCTGCTTTTTCTCCTTAGGTGGCACATTGGCTCAGAACTGCCCTACCCCTAGGATTCAGGGATGTGCAGCCCGATTAGTTAAGGTCAGCACCTCTGGCTCTTTCATGGGGGAAACCAACAGTGAAAAGAGCCTTTCTAACCTGGGAACCATGGTGTCTTTCCCTAGTCTACACAGAAACAGCACTTTGAGGGAAAGGGGCTGCTGGCGTTTGGTAGCAAAATCTCCTATTCTGAAGTGAAACATTTCGTTGTAAGCGGGTAGATTCAGCCTGGCCACATATTCTCAGCTGGCTCTAAAACAGGGCACTCTGTTGGCAGACTTACTTGAGGCCCTGATTCCCAGGCTGAAAATTTTGCTTTCATTCCTTAGGTGGCACATTGGCTCAGAACTCCCCTACCCCAAGGATTCAGGGATGTGCAGGCCGATTTTGTGAGATCAGCCTTTCTGACTCTTTCATGGAGGAAACCAACTGGGAAAAGACCCGTTCTAAGCTGGGGACCATAGTGTCTTTCCCTAGTGTATACAGAAACAGCACTCTGAGGGAGAGGAGCTGCTGGCGTTTGGTAGAAACATCTGCTATTCTGAAGATAAACAGTTCGTTGTAAGCGGGTAGATTCAGCATTGCCTGCTTTTCTCAGCTGG